>NC_084804.1:5789626-6112542 GCF_963583255.1 Pyrus communis | reverse complement strand
AGTGCTTACACACTTCAAGAGGAAGTCAGACTATGTCAAAAAACCAATTCCAAAAGCTGGTTTGAAGTGGATTTTTCAGAAAATGATTGAGCTTGAGGCACCATTGTTGACCTTCAACCCCCACGGCGGAAAAATGAGTGAGATATCAGCATCGGCAACTCCATTTCCTCATAGAGCTGGGAATCTCTGGATGGTTCAGTATGCAACAAACTGGAACATACAAGGGACTGAGGCATCAGATCATTATATTGATCTGACAAGAAAGCTCTATATGTACATGACTCCTTTTGTTTCCAAGAATCCAAGGGAAGCCTTTTACAGCTACAAGGATCTTGACATTGGGACCAACCATAATGCTAATGGCATTGCAAGCTATTTGGAGGGGAGAGTTTTCGGCATTAAGTACTTCAGGCATAACTTTGATAGGTTGGTGAATGTGAAGACAAAGGTCGACCCTGGTAATTTCTTTAGGAATGAACAAAGTATCCCACCACTTCCATACAGTCATTATTTAGCTTCTTGTTGTGCATGTTTTTTTTCTCTTGCTTTGGGGTTAGTTATGTACATCTTTAATCAGCCAAAGAAATAAAAAAGAAGAAAGATATTGCTTACAAGGTTGCAATTTGTTAGTACTTAATTATTACAAGTTTCAAGAAAAATCTCTCCAAAATTTGACAAATGAGTAGGCTTTCTGGGATTTCACTTTTCTAACTTCTTGTTAAAAAATTTACTTGTTCACTTAAAGACATTCCGTCATTGAAAATTTAGTAGGGACTAATTGGCTTTTTCTAACTTGCTTTGATCAACATGTTGTAGCATGTCTCGCATTGGAATCTTGATTGAATTATACATACAACTTATATTGAATGATATTACATCGTGCCCCTTCGCATAAAATTTCACATATAATGAATGGCACATGTGATTAAGTTTGAGACAATAAAATTGTTTTCGTGTGTGTGGCCCACAATGTCATTGCGTGGGGATGCGATTCACCAAGTTGAGACAAACAAAACCGTCTGCCCCCTCTTCCCACACACACCCCCCCCCCCCCCCCAAAAAAAAAAAAATCACCGGATTAGGTATGCGAAGGCCTCCTCTTTTCTATCACTTTGTTTGAGAATTACATCTGATATGTCAAATTAAACTATTATTTTATTACATTATTTTTTTTTTCTTAATTTCTATCTTATACTTTAAATTTTACATATAAATATTTCATAATAAAAATCATATTAATTTCTGAGCCTTCAGAGCATCAGCGTCGAACCGTAATCCAAACCCCCCACTTTTCATGGTGTTGGAGTTGAGTCCGTGGTGGGTGGGTCTTCATCGTTGAGAATCTGGTTGGGGAGCCAAAACGCAAGGTCGTCCAACGTATCAGCCATCTGGGTAGTCCTTGAAATAGCTGAGAAGAGCACAGAGAAAGTGAAGTGGAGAAAAAAGTAGAGAGAGAAAGTGAGGTTTGAGATATGGAGGTTTTGCTACTTGGTGAAGGTATAATAATGGCGAAGCCAGCTGGGTTTGATGGTCCTACAAAGAGACTTACAGGGACCCAGCATATATGGATAAGCAGAGGTTAGTGAGAACGAGAGAACAGAGGATGCAGATATCTTTGGGACGATGATAGGCTTTATTGAAAGTTGAGAGGGAGCCCCTGATAAATGACTTTAAAATATTAATACAAGACATTTAATAAGGGGTGTGCTATCCACACATCTTATTTTACTTCTCACACACCCCTTGATAATTTATGTCCGTTGATCTTCTTCGATTCATCCAATCTAACGGTTGAAAATTAAAAAGGTGTGTGAGAAGTAAAATGGAGTGTGTGGATATCACACCCCTTTAATAATTAGTAAAAAAAAAAATTGAAGCCACTGTCAAATTTGACAGCAAGCTCCTTTGCTCCCATTCCATGTCATGCTATATAGGATTTGGCATTTCGGTGGGAAACAATTAGTGGCCGTTTTTTTTTTCTTGTTATAGCTTACGTTGACAATTTGACATCTTTTTTGAAGATACTCTTAGAAGACCATATTAATATATGGATCATTTCTATCTTCTTCTTTCTCTTGATCTGGAGATAAATAGGATACATAGAGGAGTTTGATTCAACTGAGGTGACACCGTGATCAATATCAATATCTAGTCTACAAGGAAATATATACGCATCTAAATTTGTTTTTTTTTTTTTTTTTTTTTTTTGGTGAAAAAGAAAAATCCCAGTTGGTTGGTATGGCCTATGGGTCTTTTATTCCTAAAATTATGAAATCTCCATGTGCTAAAAAATTGAAAAGTTGTCAGCGATGCTGGAACTGTGGCCACTTACTCACTTGTTCCTCCTCCATCTCACTCAACCCTTGCCATAGATTGAACCTCAATTATTTAACTCCCAACTCCTCTAATAATTTCAAGCTTGTGGCCCTGAACATTTAACTCTAACTCTTAGGTGAACGGGTTCACCGTTCACGTGCTAAGCCACTAATACAATGTATATGCATATTTTTTTGAAAATAATTTGTATTAGTGGTTTAAAACGTCGTAACGGTAATAAACATGTTTTACGAAAGTTTCTCTCATCAATTATCTCATGTGAACCTCATTTTTTATCAGATTTTGTCAGTGGTGACCTCGCCATTCACATGTGTTGCTTTTATTTTTATATATTTATAGGTAAATTATACAAAACTATTTCAAGTATAGTCGAACCACAATCTCATACTTGATGTTTTAAATATTGCAATATCATACTTTATCTTACAAATTCATTGTTATGTCATACTTCCATTAAATTTTCTGTTAATTTTGATTATTAAATGATGAGATGACAAGTGCGGGACTCGCATACTCAGCCAACTAAATTGAAAAATTGATTAAATATTAATAAATATAGAAAATTATGAAAGAAATTGTGAGACCCACCCCACCACCCACTTTTTCCCACTCCATCCGTAGCCCTCCCTTTTTCCCTCTTTCCGTTCCAGAAACCCTCCCCCACCACTTTTCCTCTGCAATTCTCCCCCGCGGCCCCAACAACAAAACCCACCGCCATTGTCTCTTCCTGGTCCTCGGGGAAACTCTCTTCCTCACTCACTCACTCATTTATTCTCTTCCACTCCTGCAACTCCCAATTCACTCACTACCATTCCCGTCTTCGCCACTCTCTCTTCCCCTTTCGAAAACCCGCCTCTGGCCCAAGATGGGTCCAACGGTTCTACTCGGAAGCCTATTAGCCTCTGGCGGGGAATGTACCAGTCGCCGGTGACAAATGCGTTGTGGGAAGCGAGGTCGAAGATCTTCGAGAATCGAGAGGTTCTTTCTGGACGCGCCCAAAGACGCGCCGCCGCAGAGTGAGTTGCTGAAGAAAACGCCGTCACATAACAGGACAAAGATTCTCTACAGCGCATTTGTTGGTGTTTCGAAAACGTCGTTGATGGCGAGGAGGGAACCTCCGCAAAGTCCAGTTGGTGTTGCGGGAAATTCCTCTGATTCGGGCCGGGTTGGGTCGTTTGTTGTACCTTCTGCATGCTCAGGTCTGCAAACTCCAGTTGGTGTTGCAGATTCGGCAGATCAGATCTGAAATCGAACCGAAAAAACGGCTCGCCTAGAGCCAGGTGCACGGGTCAACGGAGGTGGAGTTCCAGGTGGTGATCTTGTTGGATGGTTAGCCATGGCTCTGTTTTTCTGCGAGTGAGAAACAAAGCTAGGTGGTGTGCTGAGGTTCGGCCATGGCTGCCTTTTTTTCAAGTAACAGTCAATTCACGTAAAATTTAACAGAAGTTTGACATTGCTATAAATTTATAAGTTAATGTATGACATTGCAATGTTTAAAATATAATTTATAAAATTGTAGTTTGATTATAGTTGAGATAATTTTATGTAATTTATTTTATATTTATTTATTTATTTATTTATTTTACCATTATTGTTCCAACAGTTGTGATTTAAACCATAGAACATGAAGTACAATGAAGTACAATTCCAACTGTGATTAGCACCTAATTAAAATATCGTATAAAAGTGTTTGAACCTCAAATTTAGGTTTATATTATATGGATATTCGCATTGAAGGCAATATTTCTTTATGATTCTAAGAGTGGCGGTGAAGACCATGTCATCTATTGGATACTCTAACAAAATTATTTTGTTAGATGGACTATGAAACTCATCTGTTTAAAAAGGGAAAAGGAAAAGAAAAGACCAATGCTAAACAATCTTGGAATTCATTTTAGAAAAACTAGCGAAAGTAAAAAAAAAAACTTCACTTTTAATGAAAATTCATTTTTAAAAGTATAGTGAATAATACCAAGAAAATGTATAAATGTGATTTTTCGTTAAAAGTAAACAGTACCAGGAGTGTTTTGTTAAACATCTCTTTTATTTTTTCTTGAGACAAAACGAGGTCTCCAAGTCAAAGTAGACCATGCCCCAATAGGCTAATTGTACACCAGGGGCTTCCTTTACAATACATCGAATCAATAATATTACAAACATGAATGTAATTATCGAGCACGACGTGACATACCATACTGCATGTAATTCATTGTCAAACCTTCCGTTCTGTCTCGTAGCTAAACCGGTGGGATACTTTGTTCATGCTTGAAAAAATTATGAGGATCAACCATGGTTTTCACACGTACCAGTCTATCAAAATTACCTTTAAAATACTTGCTCCCATAAATCTTCGCAATCTGAAAGTTAGTCTGATTATCCAGATTAGCCCCAATTTCTAGATCCCGGTAGTTTTGGAAGGCCTCTCTGTTGGGGTTTAAAAAATGCTTCAGTACTCTGGAGATGTTTATCTCACAAAGAAGAATGTAACGCAGCAGAATTGATAAGCAAGAGAAAGAAATAATTCTCAAAGTATTACACAAGGTTTTTATTCACTCACAAACTTAGTACAAGAGGAAACACTCAAACACTCTTAGAAGCTTTGTTGCTTCTTCTTACTTCTTACTTGACACTCTCGCTTCTTGCTACTTGCTCTCTTGGTTGCTACTTGCTCTCTTGGTTGTTACTTGACACTCTCGCTTCTTGCTACTTGCTCTCTCCGGTAGTTTTGGAAGGCCTCTCTTGGGTTCTTGGAGACATATGGAGTCATCAGGTCAAAAAACTTTCTTGATAATTGAAGGTACTTGCTGGCTGCCTTAACACCTTCCTCTACCCATACCGCATAGTATTGAATCAAAAATAGATTTCCAGCTCTGTGAGGGGACGGAGTAGCCGACTCAGAAATCTCGCCCATTCTTCCACCGTACGGGTTCCAGTCCATCCAAAAATTGTCTATCTTAATCATCTCCTTCCATAAGAAAACCCGCCTCTGGCCCAAGATGGGTCCAACGGTTCTACTCGGAAGCCTATTAGCCTCTGGCGGGGAATGTACCAGTCGCCGGTGACAAATGCGTTGTGGGAAGCGAGGTCGAAGATCTTCGAGAATCGAGAGGTTCTTTCTGGACGCGCCCAAAGACGCGCCGCCGCAGAGTGAGTTGCTGAAGAAAACGCCGTCACATAACAGGACGAAGATTCTCTACAATGCATTTGTTGGTGTTTCGAAAACGTCGTTGAAGGCGAGGAGGGAACCTCGGCAAACTCCAGTTGGTGTTGCGGGAAATTCCTCTGATTCGGGCCGGGTTGGGTCGTTTGTTGTACCTTCTGCATGCTCAGGTCTGCAAACTCCAGTTGGTGTTGCAGATTCGGCAGATCAGACCTGAAATCGAACCCAAAAAACGGTTCGCCTCGAGCCAGGTGCACGGGTCAACGGAGGTGGAGTTCCAGGTGGTGATCTTGTTGGATGGTTAGACATGGCTTTGTCGAGTGAGAAACAAAGCTAGGTGGTGCGCTGAGGTTCGGCCATGGCTGCCTTTTTTCAAGTAACAGTCAATTGAGAAAATTTATCAGAAGTTTGACATTGTAACAAATTTATAATTAAGGAATGACATTGCAATGTTTAAAACATGACGTATGAAATTGTAGTTCGACTAATAGTTGAGATAATTTTATGTAATTTATCCTATATTTATTTATGAGAAATGTTATTGGCACTTCAAAAATCTTATTCTACACTCCTAGCAAATTGTATTTTTTTTTCTAAATATAAAAAGTTTGGAAGTGTAAAGTGAGAATTTTGAGGTGCCAATACAATTCCCTTATTTATTTATTAATTTTACCATTATTGTTCCAACCGTTGTGATTTAAACCATATAACATGAACTACAATTCCAACTGTGATTAGCACCTAATTAAAATATCGTATAAATGTGTTTGAACCTCAAATTTAGGTTTATATTATATGGATATTCGCATTGAAGGCAATATTTCTTTATGATCCTAAGAGTGGCGTTGAAGACCATGTCATCTATTGGAGATACTCTAACAAAATTATTTTGTTAGATAGACTATCAAACTCATCTGTTTTAAAAAAAAGGAAAAGACCAATGCTAAACAATCATGGAATCTATTTTAAGAAAACTAACGAAAAGTTAAAAAAAACTTCATTTTTAATGAAAAGTCATTTTTAAAGGTATAATGAATAATATTAAGGAAATATATAAATATGATTTTTTATTAAAAGTAAACAATACCGAGAGTGTTTTGTTAAACCTCTCTTTTTACTTTTTCTTAAGACAAAACGAGGTCTCCAAGTCACAGTAGACCATGCCCCAATGGGCTACAGAATATAGGTAAATTAAGCAAATCCACCCCCAGCTAATTGTACACCAGGGGCTTCCTTTACAATACATCGAATCAATAATATTACAAACATCAATGTAATTATCGAGCACAACGTGACATACCATACTGCATGCAATTCATTGTTCTGCCTCGTAGCTAAATCGGTGGGATACTTTGTTCATGCTTGAAAAAATTATGAGGATCAACCATGGTTTTCACACGTACCAGTCTATCAAAATTACCTTTAAAATACTCACTCCCATAAATCTTCGCAATCTGAAAGTTAGTCTGATTATCCAGATTAGCCCCAATTTCTAGATCCCGGTAGTTTTGGAAGGCCTCTCTTGGGTTCTTGGAGACATATGGAGTCATCAGGTCAAAAAACTTTCTTGATAATTGAAGGTACTTGCTGGCTGCCTTAACACCTTCCTCTACCCATACCGCATAGTATTGAATCAAAAATAGATTTCCTGCTCTGTGAGGGGACGGAGTAGCCGACTCAGAAATCTCGCCCATTCTTCCACCGTACGGGTTCCAGTCCATCCAAAAATTGTCTATCTTAATCATCTCCTTCCATAAGGATTCTATAACTCGTTTCGGAATCGGTTTCTTCACATAGTCAGACCTGGCTTTGAAGAAGCTTGGTTGTCCATTAGTCCTGTTGAGAAGAACAGTTATCGGAGTTCCAAATGGGTAATCAGCAAAGAACACTTTGTTTTCAATCCAGCTCATTTCGAAACAATCTCTTCGTTGCAAACCTAATTCGGGCAAGCGCTCCTTTACCAACGGAAGAAGCTTGTTAGTACGTCCCAAAAAAAGACCAATGAATGATACTTTCACAGTCTTCTTTCCCCCGGTGCTGTTCACTTGTAGTGGCCTTACTCTGATGAAGAGGTCTTTAGGCAGCTGGGGTGCTACGTATTGCCACTTATAAACGACATCTGTAGCCCCTTTCTCTAAGGTTATTGAGACGTTGAACACAGTCACTTTAGCTGGAACCGAAACCAACTTGAGCTTCCACGAAAGAATGACCCCGAAACTAGCTCCACCGCCTCCTCTAATAGCCCAGAAAAGATCTTCTCCCATTGATTTTCTATCAAGGACTCTACCATCTGCAACAACTATCTTAGCATCGATAATATTATCGATGCTAAGGCCATATTTACGCATCAAAGGGCCATACCCGCCGCCACCAAAGTGACCACCAGCACCAACCGTTGGACCAACCCCAGCAGGAAACCCTAGAAAGTTGCTTTTCTCAGCAATTTTGTAATAAATTTGGCCAAGGGTAGCTCCGGACTGAACCCAAGCGGTCTCCTCCCCAACATTAACATTAACGGATTGGAGTTGAAACATGTCAAGAATGATAAAGGGTACATGAGACACGTACGACAGACCCTCGTAATCATGGCCACCACTTCGGATTCTGATTTGCAATCCTTGCTGTTTTGCACATAGAACAGTTGCTTGAACATTGAAATCGTGCTTGGCTGCTACAATGGCCAAAGGTTTTGGAGTTGTGGATGTAGAAAATCTGCGGTTTTTAATACGGTCCGACAGAACAGATTGAAAAGAGGTGTTTTGAGGGGTGTAAATGGCTGCATGGACTGAGCTGGTAGACTGAGATTGTTTAGAAAGGCATTGCAGAAAGTCATCAATATTGACAAGTGGATCTGAAGTTGCCCATGAAACTGTGACGACTGAAAGGATTGAGAGAATGGCGAGTTGAAATGGAGAGCTTGGGAACTTCATTATTGTTGATTTCTGGCAGTGTGACAAAACACACGACTTTGGAGTATTATAAAGAAGCCAATGCACCAAACTTTGACTCCGTTTGTGCATGGTAATTAAAATATCAATCAAATTTCATTGAGCAAAGGAGTTGATGTGTGGCGGAGAATTCAGGTTTATCTGTTACTTGTTTGGTGTGAGAATCTGACTTTTAATCAAATAATACAGGAGGGTGCGGCCAATTTGGCCACAAATTATTTTTCTACACAAGCACAAAGACTATGGTCCCGTCCATATATAATTATATATGGTCGACCCACCCAAAAAATAAAAGCGTATGGTCCCCGGCAAAATAATCTTTTCTCTGTTTTTAATCTATATGTATCTTGAGAGTTGGGATCATATATAGTTAATAAGATTATAAACTAGTACAAGATGAACTTCGTTTTTTTATTATTATTATTTTTTATTTTTTTATTTATTATTTATCTGAGTATCGTAACAGAGGGCCGTGAAATTATTATTCTTTTCTTTTTAGTTTTGTAGTTTGGTAAAATATGGGATTGAATTATGTTTTATGAAGAGAAGAATCATAAATAGAAAAGCGTCTAGGGCAATCAGTAAAGGATATAGGTCCAGTTGAAGAGCTTGTTGGGCACAAGCAGGAAAAGAGTCGAGCCGAATACAATTCGAGGATTTGTGATGACCTAAATTAGCTAAGGCATCAGCGGAAAATTGGTTTCTCTAAATGCTTGGACATTTAGGTTGAATTGCCCTCAATTTAACAAATTCATCTCCACCAGTTCCAAAAGAGAAGGGCAATTGGATCAAGGGCAGCAGCCCGTTGGACTGCCCTTGCAATAATTGCTGTGCCTTGAGCCCGCGGCTGAGCCATGATGCCTTGAGCCACCAGTTCCAACGGTCTTCTCATTGGGACAGTCAAATTTCCAACGTTAAATTTTTTTTTTTTCCAAAGTACAGGTTGTGCCAGGTGGCACAATCTTGTTCATCTAATTTAAAATAACTTTGAAAATCAACGGTCAGTATTAATTCAAGGGTAAAAAAATACAAAATATTTTAACAACACACTTAAAATTAATCATACTTAACAAACTTACAAAATTCAACCATATTCTTCATTCGCTTTTATTTTTAATTAATTATGCTTGTTTGTAATCCTTTTTTTTTTTTTTTGACCAATCGAACTACACTAAGAGGGAGAGGTGGGCTTAACCTCATAATGGGCTAGCAATAATATGGTTCAAATTCGTCTTTAGTGAAAATCGAACCTAAGGTCTTTCACTTACTAAGTACACCCTTGTAAGGCATACAATATATATATATATATATATATATATATATATGTGAATAGTAATCGTCATTATCCTTGTTCTTCCTCTTCTCAAACGGGTGAACTTGCACAAATACAATTACTATTCAGAGTGAATGGTAAAAGTAATTTCACTGCCTTTGCCCTTGCCTTATCCTTATCTATCTAAAACGGATGAACTTGTTCTAAAGACGTGGCTAGTTAATGGAGATTTCAGAAAATAAACTAACTAAACACAAAATTTCATTGCAAATAGTTTTAATCCTCCAAGGGATCTTATGCTTCCCGATTAAGCAGTTGATGAGCACAAGTGTTCTACGAGCAGCCGCTTCCGCCACAAGAGTGCCTGTTTTACATGTCCAATGGTTTTTCGGCCCAGGCAATAAAGCAAGCAGCCGCCGAAATAACATGGATGTTCATTTTTGGGGAATTGTTATTTACCAATCAAAGATGATCTTGTTTGCTTTCCCGTCACGTCTTGTAGTGCTAAAGTAGGTGTCTTCTTTTCTTTTGCTTTTAAACGACTCTGGGAATGAGTACAAATATTTATTTTAACGAAAATAATATTTTTGCTCGACTAAGTTCCTTTTGATATTATTTACTTAGAACAATTTTTTTTTTTTTATTTTATTAGAACTCAAAAATTTTAAACTATTTTAATTAGTTTTCTTATTTTTTTAAGATTTTAATTTTGTACTTATTGTGGGATTTGTGATACTTTCACAAACTTTGTATGACTTTGCTGTGTTCTAAAGTGATCTCTGTGGGAGGTATTCTTAAGTGTAACTTTGGTATAGACATGTTGTGTTACACCTATTTTTGGGGAATTTGTAATTACCCAAAATTTACTAGTATTCTTAAGTGTGATTTTGGTACAGATATGTTGCGTTACCCCTATTTTTGGCAAATTTGGCATTACCCAAAATTTACTCATAGGCATTGTCTTTTAGACAATGCCCATCCCACTTCACAATCGAGACTTTGGTTTTTCACTCTTAGATTTCAGTATTTACAAATTTGAGTAAGTGCCGCCGATGCATTCTCATTTTTATACTTTAGCATTTATAAATTTGACACCTAAACTATTAACACCATCAAAATTTGTTTTTTCAGACGGTGACAATGCAATTTGGTGGCTGAATTAGGCTTTTATCTATTTGTTGGTTGTGTATGCGTAATTCTGTTTAGGTCATGTTAAGGTGTTGGAATTCGTTTTAAAGGTTGTGTTGAAACTGGTCATAGAAAAGTTATACTCATTTTTTAACCCATGTTTGTTCTTCATTGTAATGTTTATTAATTGTCATTTGGTGGAGTGTGGAGATACGTTTTGTTTTTTCAATTTATGTTGCTTAGTCGTTCCCTAATCTTGTCACATATTTTATATTTAAAAAAAAATATATATATATATCTCACTATTACTTGAATATTCACGGATTTCTTCTAATATGGTCTAATATTATTCATTTAGTCCAAATATTTGACTTTCTTTTTCTTGGGTAGAGTTTGTCTGTCTGCACTTGGTTGGGTTTTACAGATGCATTCGCTCTCATGGCAGCAAAGGTGGTACTTATCTGCATAGCTACATGTTTTATAGTTGGTTGGAACTGGAGAAAAACTAACGGATATCAACGAGTACACATGAAGGACGTCCATAATTAATATGCGTAGTCATAACACGTGATCATTTTGACGACTGCTTTGATTGCCTGGTTCTTTGGTTGGTTGGCTAATTGAAGACCAAATCTTTAGATGGTTTTTTCTTTGTCAAGCAAATCTTTTGGAAAGTCGCACTTTTCTTGTTAGCTAATCAAAGATATAAATTTTGTTAGGCGACAGTACCTCTAAAAGAAGTAACATAAAAATTTAGTTTCGTTAAGATAAAATTGATTACATCATTATATTTTGTTATATAAAAATCCATGCATACTGTTATTATCCGTGACACCATTATTTTCACACAACTTTTGACACGCGATTTTTATAAGATATACTCCGTAATGTATTTCAATAATCTGAGTCATCTATCTTTTAGGTCTTCCTTCAAAATCATGTCTACCAAAAACATCCAAATATGAATCCATGCCATTGGATTAAGGGTTTATGTTTCTTTGTTGAACTATATTTGTCTATTTTCTTCAATACAAATGAATGTCTTAATGATTTTGAATTTGTATAATTGTTTGCAAAGATGATCTATGAATGGCTTTTTAAAAATAAACGGTTTAGATCATTAAAATACTTTACAAAATATACGTAAAAAATAATGTAAAAAACATAATGTCACGAATTTGTATATAGGATTACAAGGTTGACTGACTCTTTTAAAAAACTTTAAACCAGTAGGTTTGCTGGGACTTAATAATTGGTGTTATATTTATATATTATCGCTCAATTAATGATTGATACATTTGGTTGCGTGCACTCCATCTGTATTTTCGCTGGATCCTCTTTGTGAGGATTTCGGAAATCCGTCAATCATGTTCGTTTATCGTACATCGTGAGGTTATAAATTATTTTAAATATTTTTATTTAAAATTAAATACAAATAATACTTGATAAAAATTGACCGCATAATGTACGATGAATGGAACTCCAGAATCTTCACCAAAAGGATCAGGAGAGGATCCTGTTGGGCGTACACTACCATGGCCATTATTGAGTATGAATTCAGATATAAGGGCTTGGACGTATAACTCACATATATCATCACACGTGAATTATATTAGTGGATATAATTATGGGAGAACATGCATGTGATGGATACATAGATGACGTACGTATTCCAAACCATCTAAAATAAGTAACTCAAATCCTTGCACATCAAGAAAAACCCAAATGGGAAACCAATAACGTGTCAAAACCAAAAGCAACTAGGAACACAATAATTTCTCGAGGATAATGTTAGGAAGATAATTTTTAAACTGAATTTACAAACCAAATAATGTGTCATCGATAGAAAAATAAGCACGTTAATCAATACTTAAGTAATAACTCAATTATCAACATCCACATTATTCGGTTTACAAAATTTAGTTTAAAAATTCAATCTCTCAAGATTACCCCTTTCTCAGACTTTCATGAATTGAGCTAGACTCAACCAGACTTTGATATATACACACATATACATATGTATAACTTGGTCTCATTACGCGTGTGGAAAGGAAACCACTTACAAAGGAGACCACTAATATGTCTTTTGAATACAATGATATTCGAAGTTATTTTGACAATGTTACGTAAATGACTAGATGTGGGAACGAGAATGACCGAACGTCCCGACTCCACAAAGATAAGTAACTCAAATCCTTGCACATCAAGAAAAACCTAGATTGGAATGCAATAATGTGTCCAGAACGGAAAGAAACAAGGAAGCATAATATTTCTCAAAATATTGATCAAATGAGCCGGACTCAACCTAACATGTTTCTTGAAAGTATAGTGGATTGCTATTTGGCTAGCAAAAGATTGAAAGGGAGTTGCTACAAGACACATTTGTGTACATTATACACATCACATAATTTGCAAATCTGATCTAAAAAATTGGTTTACCTAGTATTACTCTTTGATAATATTTGTTCTCATTACTTGTGTGTAAAGGGAACTGCTAATTTATTTTTTGGATACAATGAAACCGAATTATTTCTATTCTTTAACAATATTATGCACTACTGAACTAACAGAGTTATAGAGACAAGGGTAATCATGAAGATAGAAGATAATGAATTAAAGCAGTATTCTTCCTTATATATAGAGGATTAAGTGTTATTTTCCTTCATTATTAGAGGTAGTAGTTTTATTTGTATATGTTAATTTTCGCCTTTAAATTCCAGGAGGAGCGAATAAGATATTTGTCCCTAAAAGTGTTGTGGCTGTTACTATATCTGCACCTAATGATAGCAATTTTCGCCCCTATTGCTTTTCCTGCCATGCTGACAGTTAAAACAATATAGTCATACAATTAAGCCCCTATTGTAGTTAACTATTATAATCATTTAAATTTAATTCCCTCGTGAATCAGATTAAGGAACAATTACACAAACATCCAAATTATAAGACCATATTTTGGAGAAGGACAAAAAAATTTTATTGATCTTAAAGGGGGACAAAACTTATCCATGTGGCATGATGTCACAACTGATTGGTTTTTTCAATTGTTTTTGCATTTATAATTTTACCCTTGTATAATTAAGAGATGAGTCTCTATAGCAGGAGTTCTTTCTCTCTCCTCCCTTGTCTTCTTCGTGATTTTCTCTCTCCCTGTTCCTTTTCTTCTTACCTCTCTCTCTCTCTCTCTCTCTCTCTCTCTCTCTCCCCACCCCTCCTTCTTCCTTTCTCTCCCTCTTTCTCACTCTCCTTGTCCTTCCTTATTCTTCTCTCTTATTTCTTCCTCCCTGCTCTTCTTCTTCTTGTTCCTGTTATTCCTTAGACTCAAAAGTGGTTTCTTTTCTAAGAACGATTAGGATTTCTTTTTCTTTTTCTCTTTTATTCTCTTTTTTTTTTTTTTTTTTTTTTTTTTTTTTTAATATTTGATTTTGAAGTTTTGATTGATTTGGATGCATGAATTTTGAAACTGATATTGCATAAATTCTAGAATTTTTAAAACTAATCTTGTAGAAACGTTGAAATTTTGAAACTGATCATGCATGAGTACTAAAAAATTTGAAACTAATCTTGTGAAAGTGCTGAAATTTTGAAACTAATGTTGTAGAAGTGTGACATCCCACATCGCTCAGGGGAGTGATCCTTATATGTATATTCTCATCCCTACCTAGCACGAGGCCTTTTGGGAGCTCACTGGCTTCGGGTTCCGTAGGAATTCCGAAGTTAAGCGAGAAGAGGGCTTGAGCAATCCTATGATGGGTGACCCACTGGGAAGTTGCTCGTGAGTTCCCAAAAATAAAACCGTGAGGGAATGGTAAGCCCAAAGGGGACAATATCGTGCTACGGTGGTGGAGTCGAGCCGGGGAAGTGATCCGCCCCGGGTCGGGATGCGACAATTTGGTATCAGAGCCTAACCCTGGTCGCGTGTGTGCCGACGAGGACGTCGGGCCCCTAAGGGGGGTGGATTGTGACATCCCACATCGTCCAGGGGAGTGATCCTTATATGTATATTCCTATCCCTACCTAGCATGAGGCCTTTTGGGAGCTCACTGGCTTCGGGTTCCGTAGGAACTCCGAAGTTAAGCGAGAAGAGGGCTAGAGCAATCCCATGATGGGTGATCCACTGGGAAGTTGCTCGTGAGTTCCCAAAAATAAAACCGTGAGGGAATGGTAAGCCCAAAGCGGACAATATCGTGCTACGATGGTGGAGTCGGGTCCGGGAAGTGATCCGCCCCGGGCCGGGATGCGACAAGAAGTGCTAAAATTTTTGAAAGTGATATTGCACAAATACTGAAAATTTATAACTATCTTAAAGAAGTGCTGGAATTTTGAAACAATAAGTGCTAAAAACTTTGAAACTGATATTACGGAAGTATTGAAATTTTGAAACTGATCTTGTAAAAGTTCAGAAAATTTTGAAACTGATTTTGCAAAAATGAAGAAAATTTTGCAATTGATCGTGCAGAAGTGTTGGACTTTAAAACTGATCATGCATAAGTAATAAAAGTTTTGAAACAATTTTTTTTAATCAAGGTAAATTTTTTGAAACTAATGCACGTAGTACAAAGCTTGGAAGAAAAAGAACACAGCCATACTACTAAAAATGTATGAGAAATTCAATGTCAAATTGTAGTCTGACCTATCTATACTCTATAACTATTAAGATTTCACAAATCACAAAAGGAACACTAAACACCTGCATAACCTGGCAAGTATTCAGTTTGATCACAAATCATAATGGTATTTTCACAAACTTAACCATTTGTACAACTTGACATGTGTTGAATTTTATTACAAAAAGTATTATGCAATTAAGAGTGAAACCATTCAATATGAATTGCAATTTATTCTATCAAGTTTTCGATGTGGAATTACAGTCTTCAACAAAAACTGGTATATTTGTGACATGTCGTTCCCTTTATTTTGAAAAAGTTCAAAATACTTTTTATTTTATTTTAAGAAAAGTATGATATTTCATTCATTGATAAAGGCCTTTACAAATATTTATCATGAAGAACTCGGCCCCAAAAGAGTCCTTGCAAACTAGATATAAAAATATTACAATAAAGCATCACTAATCGGAAAGTAATGATTAGACTTCAAGCACTCGTCTGAACTCATCGAAAACCTCACGATTACATAGATCAATAAAACTGTTAATTTTCGTATTACACGGAGATTATGTGAGAACAAAATCTCAAACCATAAATTGGAACATGGAGTACGATGCTAATGGATCAATCACATCATCTAACCGCCCCCACAATCCCTGAACACCAAATGAAGTAGATCCAGCTAATCAAATAGCTCTATCCTTTACACTTAGATCCAAAAGAGGTAGCACACACAAAAAAAAAAAAAAAAAATTAAATTAAATGAAGCAACTCTCCTATAGAGAGAAATCAAACTAGTAAACTCAAATCAAACCAAAGTCCAAGACAATTGTTGAAAATTATTAAATATAAACAAAATAAGAGGATAAAATTATGTCACCGCACCACATCCTCCAGACATCCGAAAGTCATATCACTACACCAGCTAAACCCAAGTGTCGTAGTGACTAAACTTGATCCCAATGCAATTAGGCATCTTCCATGGCTTCCAGCTTCAACTCTATATCAAATGTGATAATTGAATTCAAAACTTTGTATTAATTGTGTGCGTAGGTCAAAAAACGACGATTATCATGATGACTAAAGTGTTTCACGGTTACAATTCAACATCAAAATAGAATAAACAGAAATTGAAAGGGAAGAGACCAAGAATGATTTTCAAGCAGATTGCCCCCAACCCCCAAAGCAAAAGGCAGGGCTCGATGGCAGAGGAATTTTCCTGGGTTTTCTCTAGACGGCTACGGTTTTTCGTCAGATTTGTTAACAACGTTATACAATGAATTATTTAATATCATCCTAAACAAAACTTTACGGTACAAATAAGTTTAAAATACTTGAATCCGTTTTTTTTTTTTTTTTTTTTTTTTGTGCGTTGCAATTTCTCAAAATCCTTGAATCCGTTTTCTTTCTGCACTCTTCAACGTTGAATTAATAATGACATTGCAAGTCTCAAGCAATTAATTTTGCAATTTCACGACTAATGAATCTGATTTTGTTCTTTTATAGGAACAATTAATTGATTTTCAATGCGAGAAAAAGAAGAAAAATAGATAGATTTTGCAACTGATCGCAAATCGTTAAATAATAAATTTGACATCAAGACAACTTAACTAAATGACTTTGGTTAGGAGGATTGCTGAAGTTCTCTTTTGACTGCAGAGCTTTTGCTGTTGTACAACATTGAGGAACACAAATGTCTCTGCGACTAATTAGCCACATTGCTATATTGACATCATCTTTGCCACACAAGAATAACACTATTGCTAACTCACTTCTCTTATCTTGTACATAATTACAAATGAGTCCCATGTACATTTCCACGGCTCACTTGTATTAAAAAGTGTGTCAACAATAATATCAACTTAGTGCGTCTAAATATAATTACTGATACCATATCGACTTGCAACATTTCAATTTACAAATTAATTTAAACATAGTAACGACATTTTTTTTTTTCTTTTCTAGAGCAACAACTAGTTTCTATTTAAGAACTTGCAACGTTCTAAATTAATTGTTTTGAGAAAAAGAAAACAGTTTTTAGGCCGGAATATTATTTGTTATTATTACTTCTCTGCAACATACTTTGTAATTAATTGGTCATAAACATACGTTTTCTCATCAAAAGGAAAAAAAAAAACATTATGCTTTCAAGAACTCAAGAAGAAAATACTGCAGTAGAAAAAATTGCAAGACAATGAAGGGACAAAGCTCTGCAACAATACCCTTCGTTCTCTCATTCTTTTTGCTCTTTAGTAGCACTGTTTATTGTCTCACTCCTTTCTGTGCATCTATTGATCCACCAATAAAGGATATCCCTGATCTAAAATACACCCCCATACCGCTTCCGAAACATTCTCAACAAATTCTCAATGACTTCCTCCAATGCCTTGCTGTAAAATTTCAGTCCACCACCCACCCTATCATGGAAGCCATTTACATCCCACAAAATACCTCATTTCACCAAGTTTTGCTGGCACACACTAAAAACCGCAGATACACAATGCTTGATACTCCAAAACCTTTGGCTATTGTAGCAGCCAAGCACGAACGCCATGTGCAAGCAACCGTAATTTGCGCAAAACAACACGGGTTGCAGATTAGAATCCGAAGTGGTGGCCATGATTATGAGGGTCTATCATATGTATCGGATGTCGCCTTTGTCATTCTTGACATGTTCAATCTTCGATCCATTGATGTTAATGTGACGGAAGGGAGGGTTTGGGTTCAGTCAGGGGCTACAATTGGTGAACTTTATTATGAAGTTGGAAAGAAAAGTAGGGTTCATGGGTTTGCAGCTGGATCTTGTCCAAGTGTCGGTATTGGTGGTCACTTTAGTGGTGGTGGGTATGGTCCTTTGTTGAGAAAATATGGGCTTACAGTGGATAATATTGAAGATGCTAGACTAGTTAATGTGAATGGTGAAATCCTTGATCGAAAGTCAATGGGAGAAGATCTATTTTGGGCCATTAGAGGAGGTGGTGGAGCAAGCTTTGGAGTCATTCTTTCGTGGAAGATCAAATTGCTTCCAGTTCCAGCCAAAGTAACTGTGTTTCAGGTAGAAAGGATGCTGGAACAAGGCGCTAAGGATATGGTTCATCGATGGCAATACGTTGCACCTAAGCTCCCTGAAGACCTCTTCATTAGAACAGCAATAAAAACCAAGAATGGCTCCCAAGAGGGCACGAAGACTGCGGTAGCAATATTCACTTGTCAATTTCTGGGACGAGCAGACAAGCTTCTTCAATTGATGAATGAAAGTTTCCCTGAGTTGGGTTTACAGCAAAAAGACTGCTTTGAAATGAGTTGGGAAGAATCCATGGTATTCTTGGCTGGTTGCCCAGTTGGAACTCCCCTAGAAGTTCTACTTTCTAGGCCAAATTTTCCTGTAATTTTCTTCAAAAGTAAGTCCGACTACGTGAAAAAACCAATTCCAAAACATGGTTGGAAATCTTTATGGAAAAATTTGATTAAGATAGATCACTTGTTAGTGCAATTGAACCCTTACGGCGGAAGAATGAGTGAGATTTCTGAATCAGGAACTCCATTCCCTCACAGAGCTGGAAACCTGTTTTCAGTTCAGTACTTTATTTCTTGGAAGGAAGAAGAGATTGAGACTATCAAGCGGAATATTCACATGTCAAGAAAGTTGTACAAAAGTATGGCTCCATATGTCTCCCAGAACCCAAGAGAGGCTTTGCAAAACTATAGGGATCTTGACATAGGTGCCAATCCGCACAACCGGACTAACTTTCGAACAGCTAGACGTTATGGTAGCAAATATTTCAAGGGTAACTTTGATAGATTGGTACGTGTGAAAACTATGGTAGATCCCCATAATTTTTTCCACCATGAACAAAGTATTCCTCCCCTTTAAGAGCTGCAGAGAATCATAAAGTCGATTGCATTGGTAATGTACCAACAAACTTGTAGGTAAGGATACAACAGGGTGGAGTGGGCAAAAACATACAAGCAATTGGAGTTATGAAATTAAAAATTCTTGTTAGTATGGCGTTTCCTATGACACAATTGATTAGTTCTGAGAGTTTTGATCTCTGACATGATCTTTGTAGTACTAGATTCATTGGCTTCAATGGATCCTTCATCAGTTTCAGTTTCTTGCAATATTTGGGATTAGTTGTTAATTAACTTTCATTTTTGTGTAAGGGCCCTCTTACCGGGAGTCATGTTCTTCACTTTGTTTTAATCTTAAATCTTCTCCTTTCATGAATAAAATATGTTGTATTCTTGTTAATAAAAAAATTATGACATTAAAACAAATTGAAAATTAATACAGTTAATTATTGAAAGTAGTGGACTACTCTGGTGTTATTCTTTTGACCCCTTTAATGAAGTTATTTTCTAAGCAAAAATAAAAAATAAAATTAAAACCAACACGCAATGTACTGCTACATTGTCACATGCACAAGCCTTCACTCATCACATGCGCAATTCCCTTCTCTTTCTCTCCATCTATTTCGTAATTTTTTTTCTTTTTTATTTTCCTCCTTTCTTTCTCCCTATCCTCTCTACTCTCACCCCTAGCCACTCTCTCTATCCTGTTTCCTCTCACCCGTCCTCACTCACTCTCTTCCTTTATGTGTCATGTCACTCGGTTTGTATTACGGGTGGGTATGGTTCCAATTGGTTCGGTATTTTGCTAAAATAAAAACCAAACTGAATTTTCAATTTGGTTCGGTTTAAATTTTTTCGATTTTTATTCGGTTTGATTTTTTTCGGTTCGGTTTTGGTTTTTTTGGGTCTTAAACAATTCAAAATCAACTCCTTGTGTAGAGGTTTTAATTTGAAATGAAAAATCATGATTGAGCTTAAATGTTTAGACTCAAACAAATTTTTGAAGATTTCTAACTGTTTTTGGTGATAAAATTTGCTTTGGTTAAGGGGAATAACTAACAAAGAAGAATAAAATTACGAGGTTCCTCAAATGAACATAAATATTCATCATCAATTGAAAGTGGATACACCAAAAGAAAATGGCCAAGGAAGAATATGCGTCAAGTTAATTTCCCAGGTTGACGGCCTTGTTTAGCATGTTCATTCATTTTCATAATTGATATATATTAAATACCTAATAATATATATATCGGTTTGGTCCAGATCACCAAAATCGAAATCGAACCAACCAATTTCAGTTCGATTTGATTTTTTTTTTAGTTCGTTTTTTTTCAGCATCCACCACTCTCTACAAATTCCGGCAATACCTACCTTTAGCTGTAGCCCGTTCATCGGAGTAGGATTCTCTCCCTTCCTAATACTATTCCCTTCCATCATCTCCTCCTATGATGCATGGACACGGACATGGATATGCGGATATGATATGACACGACACGGGGATACGTCAAACTTCTAAAAATAAAGACACAATACGGCAATTAAAAATAATATAAATAAATAAATAAATCTAAATATTATAAAATAAGCATTCAAATGTACTATTCAAGTTCAAATTTATTTCGACAAACTTCAAACATTTAAAAAGATAATTCACTAAACAACTAAATTAGTCTTCAAAGTTGAAAAACTAAAAAGCATCCAAACGACTTAAAAATTTCCTTTTAAAATATTAGTTATAATATTATATTTTCAAATCTTATAGTTACTGCGAACCTTGACAATTAACTCACCTAAGATTACATCTATATCGTCCATCCACACACTCTGATATCCTTAAAAACAACCTATCACTCCAAACCCTCCCACCCCTGACACAACTTTCTGATGTGTTCTCTAATCGTTCCTCTCACCACTTCCTCGCATTCTACAAAACTGGTATACATAAGAAATGAGAGGAAGATACTGAAGAGAAAAAATGAAGAGAAAGAAAGGTATTTATAGCTAATGAATAGAGGTTTACCCGATGGACTTCCGTCAGTTAAGTCGTGTCAGTGGAATTTTGTCCCCACATGAGGTGAATATCTATGACACTTTGAAAATAAGACTTCGACTCTTAGAGTAGTTCCACCCCTAACACAAATGCGCTAGCATCCAGCGCATTTATCCACTCAATGAACAGTGATAGACCCTAATGAACAGTAATATGCCAAATGCATCTCCACCCCTAAAACTAAATTGCCTAAAAGTATTATTAATTTTTATTATCAAATAATAATTAAAATTTTAATTTCTAAAACATTATCCCTTCTTCTTCTTCCCACTTTTCACTCTCCCATCGCTTCTTCTTCCCACTCTTATGATCTAGGTTTTTGTTATTTTTTGGTTCTGATTGTGCATTTATTTTATTTTTTTGGTTGTATGTTATTAGCAGACAAATGTGGATGGGCAAGGAGATGTGACGAGAGTGGCTGAGAATTATGAGGCAAACAACGGCAGGAGAAGGAGCATAGAGGAAGAGCACGAGAGCAGATCTAGGAGTGATAACATGGATGGTGCTTCTGGGGATGATCAAGATGCCATTGACAACCACCACCCTTGTAAGAAGAAGCATTACCACCGACACACCCCTCAGCAAATCCAAGAACTTGAAGCGTATGATTATAAAACCCCTATCGTCGTCGCCATCGCCATCGTCGCCTCACCAACCTCGCCAAGAAATTTGGCGACTGCTTCCTCTTTGCATGGGGCAGCGCAACCTCATCGCCGTCTCCTTGCTGGAGCTCGCCAAGGAGATGCTCCACACCCAGGGAGTCGAATTTGGGTTGAGGGAGGCATGGCAGTATAGCCTCTCGTCATGTAGGCCGGGCAAGAGCTCATCATATTTTGAGCCGGCCTAGAGACCAGCTTGGACTGGGTGCCAACGTACCTGCTCGGCTGGAGTGGATTGGCTGGATGCCAGGCCAATAATTTGGCTAGGTGCCGGCCTAAAAGTTCCTCGATGGAACTGCTCTTAACCAATACTGAAATATCCGACAGAGTTTCGTTAGGCAATGTCTTTGTCAGTAGATTCCCAAGGCCTGTGACTAGATATTTGTGACACTTTAAAAATTGGAGTCGGAAACTTTTAACCCATATGCTTTCCCTTTGTCGGGCAATATCTATCTGAGTGGATTTCCAAGGCCCATAATTGGATATCTGTGACATTTTGAAAATTAGAGTTGGAAACTTTTAATCAATTAGGTTTTCCCGGATGGAGGTTCTTCGGGCAATAACTATGTCCATGGATTCCCAACATCTGTATCTGGATTTATGTGACACTGGAAAATTGGGATTGCAGCTTTTATGGACAGTTGATGACCTAACCCACGAAGGTTCATCGGGCAGTTATCATAAAAGTTGATTTTCTGGACCCATGGGTATTTGTGAAACTTCGAAAATTGAACTTTTGACCACGCTTATGGGTTTAATGGACGAACTTCCATTGGGAAAATAGATGCATAACTTTGGAAAGAATCTTAATAAATTCTAATTACACTTACGAAATTTTTTATACAATATCAAAACCTAAAGTGATTCAATTTCTACCATTATTATGTTATGATATTCCATTGGATACCGTAATACGAATATAATTGGAATGTGTAAACTAGTTTGGTAGGGTTTGTTTCTCCTTCTAATCATGGATTCTAAAACAATTGGTTGTTTATTTATTTATTTATTTTTTTATATAATAGCTTTAGAATCCATTACAAAATACTAAGAAATATAGAAAATTTTACATGATACCAGCCAATGTTGTGATACAAGATAAATTTGATTTTGTAACGGCGCCTAATGCATTTGTTAGGAATAACAAAACATTTAAAATAAAAGCTTGGCCGTGAACTTACAAGTAAACACTTTTAAAACCAATCCCACCTTAGCTTTACAAACAAGGCTGAGTCTTTTTTCTTGAACGGCCCAGCTTTACGATTCAGGGCTTTCACCCATTACGGTAGTATTCTCTCCATGTTCTTCCACATGCAAGAATCTGACCAACATTTGTTCACCACCTTCTTTGACCTCACAGTGGTATCCTCACCATGTTCTTGCATATTATGGTAGTATTCTCTCCATGTGCTCCATAGACCTCCAGCCACAATAAACATACCTTTGCTAATGCTACTTTTCATAAACTTGTGCAAATTGGTCAAATGGTAAGGTTTGAGTAATGGGTGCAGTGGGTCTTGAACTAAAGAAGAATGGGGAGAAGGAAGAAATATGAGTAGGAAGACACATAGTAGAAAGAGGATTCAAGGTATGGAGGAGAAAAAGGAAGATGAAGACACAGACTTATAAAATGATGACTAAGGGTTTACCCGACGAATTCCTCCGTCGGGCAATTATTCACTACACGTCGAGCAAATTTCATGGCGATGGATGTTTATTACACATCACTAGTGGACTTTTGACTAGCGACAATAGATCTACCCGACAAACCACGAGTAAACCTTACCTATGAGTGGACTTTCGTCGGTAAAATATTTCCCCTATTTGTGCCAAAAGTTTACCCAACGATGAATTTTTTAACTGACGACCTATCTCTGTTGGGTAAGAAGAATATTCAGTCAACCCAATATGTTGACTGACTTCGCCTTACCAACTGAATTATCCATTGGGTAAACATTTATTAACCGACGAAATTCCTTACGTTGCACATAGTTTGGTAGGGTAACCCCTAATTTCTGGTAGTGAGTGTGATAAAACAAAAGACTTGGGAGTAATCATAAAGAAGCCCCCCTCTTTTCATGTCCCCCTCCCCTCTTTTCCTTGTGTTGTTTTGGTTTTTGTTTCTGGAGGGGTAAGGTTTATGTCCCCCCTTCTTATTCATGTTCTTTTTTTCCTTTCCTTGGTATTATGAGGGGTAAAGTTTATGTCCTCCACGTGACTAGGTGTAACTTCTTTTTTTTCATTATCAATAAAATATCTCTCATACCGTCGAGGTTTTCTAAAAAAGAAATAAAAAATAAAAAAATTTATAAAAAAGCCAATGCACCAAACTGTGACTTCGTTTGTCCATGGTAATTTAAAAAAGGACTAGAATTCTCTCCCTTTCTCTTTCTATTCCCCTTCATCCCCTCCTCTCACATTCTCTATTTTGTCTTTCCATTCAAATAGGAAGGGAGGGAAGGGGAGAAAAAAAAAAAAAAAAAGGAAAGAGAATCTTACTCCATTAAAAAATCAATCAATTTTATTAAGCGCAGGAGTTTCATGTGTGGCGCGGAATTCATATCTGTTACTTGTTTGGTGGAAGAGAATCTAACTTTTAATCGAATAATGCCGGAGAGGTGCAGCCAGTTTGGCCACAAATGTCTAGTCTTCTCCACAAACACAAATTAATGTCATGGGAGGACATGGAAGTGTCCCTATTTGAGTCGCGGTCCAAAAATGATGCACGTTTTCTATGTGATGATGTGACTCAAGCATATATGTAAGTATATTGTCGGTCGACCCACCAAAAAAGTAAGAGCATATATACTTTGGGATCGTATATAGTTAATAAGATTATAAGACTGGTACAAGATTTTATTGAAAAACTTTGTTACCTTATTAGGATCGTATATAGTTAATAAGATTATAAGGCTGGTACAAGATTTTATTGAAAAACTTTGTTACCTTATTTTCTTTTTTTTTTGTCCGAGTGTTGTAACAGGGGCTTGAAATTATTATTTTTTTCTTCTGAGTTTCATAGTTTGATAGAATATGGGATTCCATTATTTTATTTTTAAGAAAAGAATCATAAATAGAAAAGCGTCTAGGGCAATCAATAAAGGATATGGGTCCAGTTGAAGAGCTTGTTGGGCACAAGCAGGAAAAGAGTCGAGCTAAATACAATTCGAGGATTTTTTTATCACCTAAATTAGCTAAGGCGTCAGCAGAAAAATTGGTTTCTCTAAGAGCAAGTTCAGCAGACCTTGAAATGTTTGGACATTTGGCTTGAATTGCCCTCAAACCAACAAATTCATCTCAACCATTCCTAAAAGAGGAAAGGCAATTGGATCAAAGGCAGCAGCCCGTTGGACTGCCCTTGCAATAATTGTCGAGCCTTGAGCCCGCTAGCGAGGCACGACGCCATCATGCTGTAGAAAGGAGGGCCTACGTCGTTGATGAGTCAATATTATATTGTATATATCATCGTAATCTTAGTTTATTTTGATTATTATTTTGAAAGAATTTTGATATTATAAATTGTATTTTCAATATAGGATTTTTGACTTCCTCTAGAGCAAAACGTGATCAAATGGATGAATTTTGGAGTAATTTTAATTGGAGGATGCTCGTGTGTCTCTCAACTTGCACATGTCAAAGTTTCATATTTTTCTACAAAGCGTTTTATTTATGGCGATGAAATAAAGGTGCAGCGCGTGGCATTGAAAAATGACATTTTTGGGCTTAATTACGAGTTTTGAAGCCCAAGATGACATCTGATGGGTTCGTGGCATTTTGGAGAATGTATGAGGTTTTGGAGCAGATATGGGTCCAAAACGTGGCTGGACAAATTTGCCATATTTTATTTGTGTTGCAGTATAAATAAGGCTTTTTAGCCATTAGGGTTTCGAAAGAGAGAGCAGAGAACGCACACACTAATTTGGAGAATTGATTTTGATGATTCAAGTTTATTTTCAAAATGTTTTCTATCCATGTTCTTAATAATATTTTGTTGGGTAAATTACACAAAACTACCTCAACTATGAGTCGAATCATAATCTCATACCTCATGTTTTAAAAATTGCAATGTCATACCTCAATTTATAAATTAGTTAGATTTTCTATTAATTTTGCTGTTAAATGATGACGTAGAAGAAGCGGGGCCCACTCCTTTGCCAACTGGAATAAAAAATGGACTAAATAATAATAAATTATTAAATTTTATTTAATGATTAAAATTAATAATAAAAATTAATTATTAATCATAAAATTAAAAATACTTAGAAAAAAAAAATATTTCTCTCCTTTCTTCCCACCCCTCACTCCCTCCTCCTCATCTCATCCCATCTCATCCCATCCCATCCCAAACCCAATCTTACTCTTGACTCGCAGCCTCCTTCTTCTTCCCCCACTTCCCGATCCTAAACTTTGATCGCCGACTCCCAGCCTCGACAAATTGCTCGAGCCCAGCGCCGACCCTTTGTTACCCCTAAACCCAAAAAGGCTCTCCTGCGACAGCGGACCCGATCTCGTCTTTATCCTATTCAACGCCAACGATAACGCCATAATGGGAGACACCGAAGCCGTCGGCTCCGCCGCCCCCGATGCTGACGTAGACGACTTCTTTGTAGTCGGGCCAGTCAAGCTCGCGGACTCTGCCCATTGAATCCCAAACCCAAGGTGTTTGGGTTTGTCCGATCTGTGAGTGATGGCCCGGGGAGGGAGTCAAGTAAGGATGGGGAATTTGGCCGGAGAGAATAGCTGAAGGAAACGAGGGAATAGAAAGAATTAAAATACGATATAGAATGATAGATAAGTGTACTATCTCCAAGTGCAAGGAGAGACCTAAAAACTTTATAAACTTTTGTAACTGAAATGAATTTCTTCACCGGACTTTTGATGGATGTGGAGTGGTGATGGATCTCTTTCCTACAAAATCTCAAGGAGCTTTTACTCGAATACTCTTATAACAGTATTCCAAGAGTGCCTGAATTTTGGCCTACCGATGAGTATCGCAAGGAAATTGCCATGGTAAAACTCCAGTGTGTACAGCTAAAAATCACAGTGGTGAACTCAAGTTTTGTTGGACTATATACTTTACTCAATTACAAATAAGAAGCATCGTAAGATCAATACAATAGATTACCGAAACGGCTCATCCAAAATCCAAATGTGAAAATGAGGAAGATTTAAGTGTCATCTTAAAAGAAGCACTGCCTGAACCTTTGGATAATACAAAAATGAATACAAATTACAAACGCCCCCTTCAACAAATGTTCCAAACCATCTTCTCAAAAGGCGTGGTCAAACGGTGAAGTAGGACTCGGTAAAAAACGTTTTATTGAGAACCATGTGAAACAGAACTTCAGACTAGAGATTAGTTGTTGACTTGAATAAACTCTTGTCACAATCCTAAAAAACAATCCATTGCCAACCCTATAATACAAAGGAAAACTAATGAAAAGGGCTTGAAAACTTTGAGTTTTAATGATAAGGAAAAAATAAAGGGTAAAATGAATAATAGCAAGATTGACTTTTTAGTGTAAAAATATGGTTTTTCGTTAAAGTGAATAGTACTGTAGGCTCGTTAAAACTTCCATAATACAATCCACAAAATATATAAATATTGTTTTTGCAAATACATGAATAAAATTAAGAGAACTTTAACGAAAAGCTTCCGGTACTGTTCACTTTAACAAAAAAACTACATTTTTACACTAAAAAGTCAATTCTGGTACTATTCACTTTAAACTTAATTTTGTTTTTATCGTTAAAACTCAAAGTTTTCAAGCCATTTTCATTAGTTTTCCTAACTTAAATTTGTCTGTCACTGGTGTATTGCCAACTGCCTTGTCAAATTCCATTCCAAAGGGATACAAGCTGGACATAAAGTTCTATGCTCAAAATTTAGAAGGCGCAAATACGCTTTTCTATTTTTCTTTTTTGACACAAACTAATGTGCCTTTTTTGTTCAGAGGGCACATTTGATATAGTTTTGTGTTCAATAAAATTTAACAAGCACAAATATGTATTTGTGCTTAATAAAAATGATGAGGGCACAAATGAATTGTGTTCTTAGCTCATTTTTCTCGTAATGTCTCACCATTAAATCTAGTAGAAATTCATGCATCACCACGCGGAGTTAATTATCGGGGAAAGAGAACGTAGTCATGCTATCGTAGAACTGCAAAAACAAATACAAGTAGTTGGTAGCAAATTTGGAAATCATTTTAAAAGGAAGAAACAATCATGAAAACAAAACAAAACTCAATGAGATTACAAAAATTTGATACGGAATTGCTGAAGACAAACTAACAACCACGGAATTCTGCCTATAGCGACTTATGCGAGAGACAAGAGTGTTTCTACTTTAGTAAGTACATCACCGAGAGGGAGAGAGATCGTAAAAAAAAAAAAAAAAATCTAATGCTTCTTGTGGCAACAAATATTCAAAAGCTTCACATGGAACACATGTCCTCAATTTGTAACAGTTTTAGAATTAAGAGGATTTTTAATTCCATGTTGTTGAGGGAGGAGATAATCAGGGAGAGGGAAAATTTTGGTGAAATTAAAATAGACGGATAGATTAACATTTTGACACGAAGAATGTTAAATTCGCGTTCATGTATTTGGAAGGGAAGTAAATACTTGATATAAACACCAAATTTTACCCGAAACGATTGTTTAAATAGGGATCCTTTAATTAGTGCGTTGATTTTGACCGTAAATTAAAACGTGTTGGATACATGTACCATAAAAAAATGAATTTACCCAGCTTTACACGACTACTCGTCATTCTATGGTTTCAATATAAATACCACAAAGTCAATAAAAGAAAACATGAATTACAATTGCAACCATACAATGAAGACAATACAAAGCCCTATTGCAGTACTAATCTCCATCCTCTCAGTCTTTTCCCTTATACTACCGCGGGCAACTTCAGATCCAATTCTCTCTGACTTCCTCCAATGCCTTCCAAAGCAATCTCAGCCCACCTATCAAATCTTTGATGCCATTTACACCCGAGACAACACCTCATTTCAATCTGTTTTGCAGCACTACATTAGAAACAGAAGATTTTCTACCCCCACAACTCCAAAGCCTTTGGCTATTGTAACTGCCAAGCATGAATCACATGTGCAAGCAACTGTTATTTGTGCAAATCAACATGGGTTGCAGATTAGAATCCGAAGTGGTGGGCATGACTATGAGGGCCTATCATATGTATCGGATGTTCCCTTTGTCATTCTTGACCTACTCAATCTTCGAGCCATTGATATTAAAGTCGCAGATAAGAGCGCTTGGGTTCAGGCTGGGGCAACTATTGGTGAACTGTACTATGAAATTGCCAATAAAAGTAAGGTTCATGGGTTTCCTGCGGGAGCTTGCCTAAGTCTTGGTACCGGTGGCCACTTTAGTGGTGGCGGGTACGGGTACTTGATGAGAAAATATGGGCTTACAGTGGATAATATTGAAGATGCGAAACTAGTTAATGTGAACGGGACAATTCTTGATAGAAAGTCCATGGGAGAAGATCTTTTTTGGGCCATTAGAGGAGGAGGTGGAGCGAGCTTTGGAGTCATTCTGTCGTGGAAGGTCAAGTTGGTTCCAGTTCCAGCCAAAGTGACAGTGTTCAATATTCAAAGGACTTTAGAGCAAGGTGCTACGGATGTTATTTACAAGTGGCAATACATAGCTCCCAAGTTGCCCAAAGACATCTTCATCAGAGCAATGCCGCAAGTGAAGAATACTACTAATGGAACGAAGACTGTGGAAGTGTCTTTTATTGGTCACTTTTTGGGACAAACTGACAATCTTCTTCAATTGCTGAATGCAAGGTTCCCAGAATTGGGTTTACAAAGGAATGATTGTTTTGAAATGAGTTGGCTTGAATCGACTATATTCTGGGCTGACTTCCCAGTTGGAACCCCCATAGACGTTTTACTTGACAGGCCAAATGGGCCAGCAGCGTTCTTCAAAGTCAAGTCTGACTATGTGAAAGAACCAATTCCAAAACAAGGAATAGAATCTATATGGAAGATTATACTTAATATAGAGAAAGTGTGGATGCAATGGAACCCTTACGGTGGAAGAATGAGTGAGATTTCTGAGTCGGAAACACCATTCCCTCACAGAGCTGGAAACCTATTTTTGATTCAGTACTGGACGTTTTGGGGGGAAGAAGGAGCTGAGACTACCAAGAAGTACGTGGGCTTATCAAGAAAGTTGTATGAAGGAACTACTCCTTTTGTTTCCAAGAGCCCAAGGGAGACCTTCCAAAATTACAGGGATATTGATATTGGCGCCAATCTGGACAATCAGACAAACTTTGAAACTGCTAAAGTTTATGGAAGAAAGTATTTCAAGGGAAATTTTGAAAGATTGGTACGTGTAAAAACTGCGGTTGATCCCCAAAATTTCTTCAAGCATGAGCAAAGCATCCCGCCTCTTTAGAGAGGGAGATACAAGACTGAGAATAAAGGATATGGAACTAATTGTATGCCCCAATTTCCTTCTTTCGATATTGCCTTGAATGTGTTATTCTCAGTTTCTTTTGAAAGTCGTGAAAAAATTTGTCAGAACAATTGGGCTTTCTCAATAATTATTCCTAATTGTTTCGATATATGTGGATTTGTTTGTTGTCTAATGATGCACAACACAAGACAATACAGTTAAAATCACTGTAATATATGCATATGTATAAATAAGTTTATATAAATGCCGTACTTAAGCGTAAATCAAACCCACCGTATGGGTTCCACTGAGTCGATTTACACTGTATTTAGGTACCTCCGGCAAGTGGTCTAGTGGAATTTCATGTCAAATAGGCTCTTTGGCCTTGGGTTTGAGGCACGAAGCTGGCAAAAACACGAATGATTCTCTAGTTGAAGCTTTGGGAGGATGTGTGCCATTTGATTATTGTCAGGAGTGAGTTGAAATGTTTTTAGCTTTTTCGGCCCCCATTAAGGATTAGTCCTAAACCCTAACACCAAAGAACCTGGAAATTTATCTGAAGTGCTGGGGGTGACTGGAATTAGGATGTAGAGATGAGCAGCGATGGGACGCCGGAGGTAGAAGCAGCAACCTTGATCAGCTATGCCTCAAGGGACAGTGGTGAACACCAGCGACAACCATACATAGCAGTGACGCCACCATGATGGGATCACAAATCTCCGGACCCTATTCAACCTACAAGCTGCAATAAAATGGCAATGGAGAAGATGAAGTAGAAGGGAGCAGGGCTCCAATATATTTTTTGGTTTGTATTTCTGTTTGTAAAATTCGTTCTGACCCTTTCATTCACAGAGCTAGTGCTCTTATACAATAATACTTCATTGTATTAAATTATTAAATTATTAAAAATACTTCATTGTAAAGCTGGGTAGTACAAGGGAAAATACTTCATTCGGAAATATATCTATCCATCTTAATTAGCTAGATTAACTTTTTTGCTACATAATAATTGCCATATTAATCCCCCTTTTTTTTTTTTCGCGCAACATAACCATATTAATCATATGGGTCTTATTTTTGTTGTATCTCAACGATTTTTTGTCATATATAAATTTTTGCTTAGTTGAATCAGATGTGTAAAATGCAAACGTCTTCTATTCAATGTACCAAACTATAAATGTTTAATTCCTTTTTATTTTTACCATAAAATCCAAATGTGTTGGATGCATGTACCGTAGAAGAAGTCTAATGCTCTGATATAATTGTAGTATAAATACAACAATAAGTGATCAAGAAGAAAGTAAAAACTTATAGTAGAGAAAGTTGCTACTAACCAAACGATGAAGTTACCCAGTTCTATTGCATTAGCAGTCTCCATCCACTCTGTCCTTTCGTGTTTACTACCATGGGCAACTTCAGATCCAGTTTTCACTGGCTTCCTCCAATGTCTTCCAAAACAATCTCAGCCCACCTACCCAATCTTCGAAGCCATCTTCACCCATGACAACACTTCATTTCAGTCCGTTTTGCAACATTACATTAGAAACAGCAGATTCTTGACCCCAACAACCCCAAAACCTTTTGCTATTGTAGCCGCCAAACATGAATCACATGTGCAAGCAACCGTGATTTGTGTGAAACAACACGGGCTTCAGATTAGAGTCCGTAGTGGTGGCCATGATTATGAGGGTCTGTCATACGCGTCTGCTGTTCCCTTTGTCATTCTTGACATGTTCAATCTTCGAGCCATTGATGTTAATCTTGCAAATGAGAGCGCTTGGGTGCAATCTGGGGCTACTCTTGGTGAACTTTATTATGAAATCGCCAATAAAAGTAAGGTTCATGGGTTTCCAGCTGGAGCTTGTCTAACTGTTGGTGCCGGTGGCCACTTCAGTGGCGGCGGGTACGGACCTATGATGAGAAAATATGGGCTTACCGTGGATAATATTGAAGATGCAAAACTAGTCAATGTGAACGGAACAATTCTTGATAGAAAGTCAATGGGAGATGATCTTTTTTGGGCCATTAGAGGAGGAGGTGGAGCAAGCTTTGGAGTCATTTTGTCTTGGAAAATCAAGTTGGCTCCAGTTCCAGCTAAAGTGACTGTGTTCAATGTTGAGAGGACTTTAGAGCAAGGTGCTACAGATGTTGCTTATAAGTGGCAATACGTAGCACCGAAGCTGCCTGACGATGTTTTCATCAGAGCACAACCGCTAGTGATTTCGAATAAAGGCAAAAAGACCGTGAAAGTATCGTTCATTGGTCTTTTCTTGGGTCAAAGTGACAAGCTTCTTCCATTGATGAATGAAAGTTTCCCAGAACTGGGTTTACAGCAAAAAGATTGTTTTCAAATGAGTTGGATTGAATCGACTGTATTCTGGGGTAACTACCCTGTTGGAACTCCCATAAATGTTCTACTTGAACGGCCAAACGGATCTGGATTTTTCTTCAAAGTTAAGTCTGACTATGTAAAAGAGCCAATTCCAAAACAAGGATTAGAATTCTTGTGGCAAATGATGCTTGAAGTAGAGAAAGTGATGCTGCCATGGAACCCTTACGGTGGAAGAATGAGTCAGTTTTCCGAGTCAGACACTCCGTTCCCTCTGTTGGTATTCACAAGAGTTTACTAACTCAATACCAAAATATGTGGGTGATAAGTTTACAAACTCTATCACACCTCTCACTTTCACTCTCAATAAAATTGGACAAAGAAATAGAGAAAGGAGGGAAGCAACAAGCTTTGGTAAAACACTTGGACTTTGATATATGAAAGAAGTAGCAAGCTTGGTGATAACAAACACTTTGAAATATTAGAAGAGTTTACAACTCTTAAAGCTTACAAGCTGAAAATGAGAATGGAAATGGGATTTGGATGGGATGCAATAAAGCTTAGCAAGATGGCCTATTTATACAAAACAGAAATTGATAAACAATGCAACAACACATGCAATGAATGGGGTGTTTAACATCTTTACACCCTTTAAAACACATGCAAGAACTTTGGACAGTCTAGCACACATATGCAGCTATCTTTCCAGCTTGCAATCAACACTCTTTCGGCTAATACACAGCAGCACACTGCTGTCTTCCTGCTAGCACATCACATGGCAGCACACTTGCTGTCTTTCATCACCATTTCAGCTAGCACATGGAGGAAACTTTAGTCTTTGTAGTTGCAGCATGTGTGGATACAACCTATAAAGAAACTAACAGCTAGAAGCAACCTTTTACAGCCTGTTTTTATTTGAATTTCCAACACCCTCACAGGGCTGGAAACCTTTTTTTAATTCACTACTGGATTCATTGGTCGGAAGAAGGGTCCGAGATCGCCAACAAGTACATTGACTTGTCAAGAAAATTATATGAAGGAATGGCTCCATTTGTCTCCAAGAGCCCAAGAGAGGCCTTCCAAAATTACAGGGATCTAGACATTGGCGCCAATCTGCCTAACAAAACTAGCTTTCAGACTGCTGAGGTTTTTGGGAGAAAGTACTTCAGATGCAATTTTGATAGACTCGTACGTGTAAAAACTGCGGTTGATCCTCAGAATTTTTTTAACCATGAGCAAAGCATCCCGCCCCTTTAAAAGGAGTAGGATTCTCTCCCCTCATATTACCATCCCCTTCCATCCCCTTCTCTCACGCTCTTCTTTTTGTCTTATTTTCTATATAAAAAATTCAAAACAAGATGTAGACGTTGGCGAAGCTACAGAGGCGCAAGGAGGGGCTGCCGCCCCTCCGGTCGTCGGAAATCTCCACTGAGAGTGAGGGTTCCGCCCCTCCGATCTTCTAAACCTGCTGGTATTTGGGCTGGTGCGCTGCAATGCTCTGTTGGGTTTTAATGTTTTCAAGGAAGAAGACGACCTAATGTTGTTTAAAAACCAAACGACATCGTCATATGCTATTGTTTATAAAGCTCTGTTCCCTTTAATGAAACGGTGTGGATTGGTGGGTTCCTTTTAGTTTCTTTTTTATTTTTTAATTTATTGATGTGGGCTTCCTTTCCAACCGCATTACCGTTGGTTTAGTTGATTAAACATTCTTGCCCAAAGAAACCAGCCCACCATTTCAATTCTCTTCCCTTTATCTCATTTGTTTAGACTAAAGAGCAACAATTAATAAGTTGATGTTTGTTATTGTTCCTTTTTTATTCTTGCTATTATTTTCAGAATTTAAAATTATTTCATCTTATTTTCTTTTAATCCTTGAGAGATTATGATTTTGAGGACTTGTTTCCCAATGAACAAAAGTTTTGTGAGAATGATATTAATGTTCCTAACATGATGGACTGGCATTTCGTACCCGGAAAATTAAAGCATGAAGCTCCAAGGCTCACAAACTTCAATTACTATCGTGTGGACCTCTATTTTCCTTTATATGCAACTTAAAGAATTGAATGATTGCTTTAATGAGGTAAATATTGAATTGCTTCTTTTGTATGACATGTTTGAACCTGGTGAATAATTATGCATCTTTTGACCAATAAAAAGTAGATCATTTCTCCCAACTTTATCCTCAAGATTTTAATCATGTGCACCTCAGAATCTTCTAATTCAACTTGATAGTTGCATTCATGATTTGAATATGCACTATGAGTTTTCATCATTAAAAGAAATTAGTGATTTTTCAAAGGAATTGGTGAAGACTAGGAGATGTGAAAGCTACAAGTTAGTATATAAGCTTCTTACATTGGCTTGGGTGGAGGGAACGTTTTTTGCTATGAATATTGTCAAAACATCATCGCGTAACAAAATAGGAGATCAATGGTTGAATGATAGTTTGGTTGTTTGCATTAAGAGATATGTTTTTGTTTTTACTAATAATGAGCCTATTATGGAATGTTTTCATGTAACTTGTTTGTATTGATAAATTATGAATGACATTAATATTGTCTGCTATCTAAAAGACTAACTACATTTTTTTGAAACTTTTTACGCTTTTAAATTTTGCCCCTCCCCTCAACATTTCCTAGCTTCGCAACCATTTAAATAGGAGGAGATGGAAGAGGAGAGAGATTAAGACGGGAGAGCATCCTACTCCCTTTAAAAAAGCACAAGAAAAGAACAGGAAGCTCATCACACAGTTTGTTGCTCTCCACATCATTAATTTGATAAATGTTACTGATATGTATGTTGGACTCAATCTTTAAGCCCTGAATAACCACAATATTTCAATAATATCATACTTCCAAGTTGCTTCTATCCAACTTCATTCTAAATAGCAAGTTATAGCAGATTAGCTGGGTGCCATCCTTGAGAGTGTGCAGGTGGGGACTCTCGATTTTTCTTATATTTTCTAATACATGTTTGTGCGGAGGGATTCACATCGCTGTACGTTTCCTACAAAAATGTTCTTGCTACTGGATTTCTCCAATTTGTGTCTTAATTGTGAGGGCACATGAGTATAGCTTACTGAGCCAAATACTCTCAGATGCTTAACTGTTGGTTTTGGAGGCAACGGCTTGTTCAAATACTCTCAAATGAAATTTTCTTGTTCAAAGCTTTATTAGGATCAGAAGCAATTAAGACTCCAACAATATAAGTACTTCCCTGAGGGTATATTTTTGGAGGCAACGGCTGGGTGTACCATGTACGTCGTCTTGGGGCTGAAAAGGGATAATACAAGGAAGTCAAGTTCTTCGTGCAGGACTGAGATGGAGTATTGGTAATAGTGTGTTAGTGCAAGTGAAGGAAGACCCATGGGTGCCTGTGCCGCCTTCTTTTAAACCTTTTTCTCATCATCCGGATATACCTCATAAGTGGAAGAGATAATTGATGTGGAAGCTGGTTGTTGGAGGGAGGAGGTTGTTAAACAGTGTTTTGATCGACAAGATGCCAACATAATTCTTGGGTTACTTATCCTTGAGTCACTATGCATGTGTGGACTGCATAAGATCATTTAGCATTATATTCATCATGAGATTTATATGGTTAAGAGTTGTTATGAATTGGCAGAGCTTGGAAATGAATGATTTGTTCAAACGGCATGGAAAAGGGGGGTCGAGTGGCGCTGAAGAAAGGGTGGTTGTAGTGTGTGTTGAGGGGAAGGAGGCGCAGGTCAAACATCTAAAAAGATGTGAATTTGCAAATGCTTTTTGTTTGCTCATCAATTACATAGATGTGAGGTTTGGTTGGAGGCCACCAGAGATAAGTGTTGTCTTAAGCTTAACTGCAATGGCACATGTTATTCGAAATCAAATACTAAGGTTGGGGTTGGGTGGTGCGTTCATGGCTGGGTTTTTAAGGTAGCAGGTGGCGCTAGTGATTCCCATTGCATGTCTAGTATCATGGCAGAAGCCGAGGCGGTGGAGGAGCCGCTATGTCCAGGTTTGATACCAAGTGCGGAAAAGAGCTTCGAGATGGTGGAGGTTGAGACTGATGCAAAAGCAGTGGTGGATATGATATTATGCGAAGATTACAGAGGTGTCTGTTGGAAGGAATCATTAATGACAATAGAGTGTTAGCTTCCCATTTGAGGTTTGTTGTATTCAACTTCTCTCCCTCTTCCGAGTAACAAGGCAGCACATATTGTGGTTGGTTATATGTTTAAGGAAAAGAGAGAGTGTCAGTGGGGAACGAATATGGCTTTTCAAAATGGGGTTCAACTGTTTCCATTAAAAAAAAAAAAAAAGGGGTGGTTCAATTTCATTTTTAGCGAGAATCGAATCTAAGATGTTTTACTTACAAGTGAAGATGAATACCAATAGGCCGTGGATGACAAGTTCACAACCAATTTACTACCACACCCTCTTAGTGTAAATATTTAATAGGGTTTTATCACAAATAGTCCCTGAAATTGACCATCACCATCAAGATGGTCTGAAATTAAAAATCAATCAATGTAGTCCCTGAAAATAGGTATTGCAAATCAATATGGTCATTCCGTCACAATTCTATTAAAAATTCCGTTAAATGTTGATGTGGCATATAAATAGGCCCTACAAGATTTATGAGTTTTTATCACAAATGGTCCCTAAAAATTGACCAACACCATCAAGATGGTCCTTGAAATTGACCCACACCATTAAGATGATCCTTGAAATTGAAAATTAATCAATATAGTCCTTGAAAATAGGTGTCGCAAATCAATATGATCCTTCCACTATAATTCTATAAAAAAATTTGTTATGTGCTGATGTGGGTTTAATAATTAATTTAAAAAAGTTGTCTAAATACCTTTTTGCACAATGAAATTTTTTTCTTATAGTAGGGCCTCCGAAGAGATATCATTTCCATAAATTCTCAAATGCACAAGGCTTATCCAAGGCCTAAGAGGGGGTGTGGAAATAGTTTTCAACCAACAATAGATGCACATCGGTTATAACCTCATTATCTCAAGGCAGACCTCCACGTTCTTTGCATCACTAGATCACCAAGGTAGCGTCGAACAAGCTCTCCAAGATTAAGGTTGTGAGGATGTTGATGGCATAAATGTTAATGGTGATGTCTCATAAGTCATTGCCAATGGGCCAAGTTGTCACCAAAGGTGATCTCGATCTAGGTTCAATTGGGTGAAGGGTGTCGAAGCGTGTAAATATTGGTGTATTGAGATATTTTTTTAGATAATAGAAAGCGAATAAGGTAGAGAAATGTGCACTGGATCAGAGATGATTGCAGGACTGAGTTTTTGGGTTGTCAAATTTTTTATTTTATTAAATTATTAAGCCTATTTGTAATTTTTTATATTTAATTAGACTTTTGTGACCTATTTATGTGTCACAATAGCACATAACAGAATTTTTGGTAGAATTGTGATGGAAGGACTACATTGATTTGAGATACTTACTTGCGGGACTACATTGATCAATTTTCAATTTCAAGGACAATGTCGCGAGTCAATTTTAGGGACCATTTTGATGTTGTGGGTTAATTTTAAGGAATATTTGTGAGAAAAAACAAAAGACTTATGGGGCCCATTTATGTACCATATCAACACTTAATTGAATTTTTAACAGAATTGTGACGGAATGACCACATTAATTTGCGACACCTATTTTCAGGGACTACATTGATTGATTTTCAATTTTAAGGATCATCATGGTGGTGAAAGTCAATTTTAGAAATCATTTGTAATAAAAACCCTATTTAATATATACAAAAATACAACGACCAAAATGCCGTGTTTATTAAGTATATTAAAATGTTCACAAAAAGAGTAAATTGTAGCAATGATCCCTCAACTAAAAATTCATTACCATTGGTCCCTCAACTCATCAAAACGTGTAGCTATGGTCCCTCAACTAAAAATCCATTACCATTGGTCTGTCAACTTTAATCTAACTGGAGAAATGGTCCCTCAACTTTAACCCAATTAGAGCAATGGTCCCTTAACTTCAATCTAATTGTAGCAATGGTCCTTTCAACATAACTCATTTTGACAAAATTTGACGAAGTTGACGAAAAGGACCTTAACTACACGTTTTGATGAGTTAAGGAACCCCAATTGTTGCAATGGTTATTACAACATAACTTATTTTGGCAAAATTCTAGCGAAGTTGGCGAAAATGACCATAGCTACACATTTTGATGAATTGATGGACCAATAATAATAGATTTTTAGTTGAGGGACCATTGCTCCAATTTGATTAAAATTGAGGGACCATTGCTATAATTTACTCATAATGATAGAAGTTTCCAATCAAAGAGGGTAACCTCGTGTTTATTAAGGGCAATAGAGATTGAATATACTACCAACTGCACGGATGAGGATTCTCTCTCTCCTTCCCTCCCCTCCTATTTGAACAGTTACGGTTTAGCCACATCAACATCTTATATTAATTTTTTTATAGAGACAATAAGACAAAAAAATAATATGTGAGAGGAGGGGAGGGAAGTGGATGAGAATATGGGGGGAGAGAATCCTACTCTTAACTGCACTGCACCCATTTTCTTAACATTTGGAAGTTTCGCCTAGGCAAACTCAAACACTACTTAAGTCGACTGTACATAAACCATTACTTGGAGCAAAGGCATCAGAATCCGAATCCTCGTCGGATTCTCTTTGTGAAGATTTTGGAAATCCGTGAATCATATCCGTTCATTGTACATCATGCGATAAAAAATTATTTTAAATATTTTTATTTAAAATTAAATACAAACAGTATCTAATAAAAATTGCATGTACGATGCACGATAAACGGATATGATTTACAGATCTCCAAGATCCTCACCAAAAGTATCCGAAGAGGATCATGTTGGGAGGCATCCCTTCCCTTTTGATATTTTCGACAAGTCATTTTTTGATCTGTTATTTTGAACAGCTCATCACTGCTATTGAGTTTGCTTTGAAGGAGCAACCAATGTCATCCCACTAGTACAAAAAAGGCTTTGCACGACGCAGGACCTTTGTAGCGCAAAGTCAAAAAACGTCGTGCAAAAATTAGCCCAACGGATGTTCGTCGCGCATTCACCGTTGCGTCAAGTGCGTGAAAGCAGGGTTTGCGCGACGCAGAAGTGATCTACGTTGCGCAAAACCACTTTGCGCGACGAATGTCCTGCGTCGCGCAAAACAACTTTGCGCAACCTAGGTCCTGTGTCGCGCAAAACAACTTTGCGCAACTAAGAACCTGGGTCGCGCAAAGTGGTTTTGCGCAACGCAGATCACTTCTTCGTCGCGCAAACCCTTTTTCTTTTTTTTTTTTTGGCCAAAGAATTTTTTTTATTTAATTTTTAATAAATATTGTAATGAAATTCTAAACAATAATTATTAAACCAAGAAAAAGTATTTAATTATAAAATATATAAAAATGTACCTGCGTCGCGCAAAACAACTTTGCGCAACTAAGAACCTGGGTCGCGCAAAGTGGTTTTGCGCAACGCAGATCACTTCTTCGTCGCGCAAACCCTTTGTTTTTTTTTTTTGGCCAAAGAATTTTTTTTATTTAATTTTTAATAAATATTGTAATGAAATTCTAAACAATAATTATTAAACCAAGAAAAAGTATTTAATTATAAAATATATAAAAATGTACACACAAGATGTCCAAACACAAAAAAACAACTACTAGTCTTCTAGGATACATCATGCTACTGGGTATCAGCTGGGTGAAGTGGCTGGGAAGTTGAAGGTGGAGCAACATCACGTGTTGGCATCGGGATCTGGAGGCCGGACATCGCTAAGGCTTGTACAATCATACTCATCCTCTCGTCCTGGGCCTTAATGTACTCGCCCTGGGCCGCAAGCTGACCTTTTAGGGTTGTCACTTCCTCCTTCAAGGCATTGACCTCTCCTGTGGACGATCTGGAAGAGGAGGCACCCGTCTCACGAACCCCCGCCTTCCCCATACATCGAACAATCTTGCCATAACGACGACCCAACTTCTGATCCAAGACCTCAGTCACGATCTGAATATCTGCATCCTCGGGTACATTGACGTCCTCGATCGGGGTCTCCGGGGGAAGCTGCGATGTTGCTTCTTGGAGAACAGCAGTGGACTTTTCCACCATAACATCCTGTATTAATAAAGAAAAAACATATAATGTTTAATAACAAAATATAAATAATATTTGAACGATTCGTAAAAATAAGAATAATAAGAATTACATATACTTACATGAATCTCCTTAGCGGTCTCATTGCCGGGTCGAACGTAAACGTCATTGAACAAGTCAATCTGTGGGAACTTAGAACCCTCCTTAAAAAAAAATCATTAAGTAAATTTTATTAGTCAATAATAAAAAATAAAATGTATAAAATTTAAAAATTAATATACTTTTACCTGACGTCGTGCCTCAAGCCTATACGAAAAGGGCTTTGAACCGGAATGGTGGAGAAGTGTCTTTGAGTCCCGAGCTTTCTTGCCAGCAATAGATTTCTTCTGTTAAACATACAATATAAATGTTAGTGCGATTATTTGAATGAAATTATTAAAAAAAAACTTAAAAAAAAATAACAAAAACAGTAAATTATTATTAAAGTATTATGTACATACCACAAATTTTGGATCCATAAAATGTTTACAGAGCCACTCCCAATCCTCTGGCCGGTCCTTCAACTCGTTTGGGCAACCTTCTAGGCGAGCAATCTCCGGACAAATGCCGGACAAATTATTCTTTTACAGAGCCACTCCATAAAAGAATGTAACTTTCACAAAGGTTGTTTGCTTGAAGCCCCACTACGTGGCAAAACTCTTGGAGCGGAAGGCATCAGAGCAGAAGGCATTGAAGCGGAAGGCATTGAAGCGGAAGGCATCGGAGCGGAAGGCATCGGATATAGAGCATTCGAGGCCTCAATACTTGGACAAATGCTGGATGACCCAGGAAAAAGGTGCCTCTGGAGATAAGCCGAAAACCTTTGACGGTCACTTTGAATCCGACCTTCGGATTCTTGCAGCTCATCAAGCTTCCTCTTCATGCCCGTCGAATAGTTGTTTGCAAGCACGTGCAAACTTCTATTCTCATGCTTAAGCAGTTTGATCTCTTGCTTGAGACTTTCCACCTCTGCCATCAATGATTCCACCTGACGGGAGCGGGCAAGTAGGCGTTGGCCCATATTGGACACAGAGCTCGCACACTGAACACTAAGTGCGAGGGACTCTTGAACGGCCAACTCATCGGACCGTCCTGACAGCAGCCTACTATCTTTTGGAGTGAGGAGGTTCCTAGCTACTATTGTAGCTGTTGTGGCGTCCTGGACCACGGAGTCTTCACCTGTAAGGGGACCGTTAGAAGATAGGAAAGAAGGGCGCCATACATTACCTTGACGCGGCGCGCCCGTATCACTGCTGAGACTTAATTCTAAGCTAAGGTTTGATGGGTTTGCCATTTTTTCAAAGTGTTCAAAGAGAAGGGGTGGATGAAATTAATTCTCAAAGGGCCGGAGTCGATTTTCAAGAATGGGAATTCTTCAGAGTGTGTTTGTTGTGGTGATAGATAACTCTATAAAATGCCAAGGCGATGCGTCCACCTATTCAGAGAGCCGGATTTTCCTCCGCAAATCACGTGAAGCTTTGTCAAAAGAGCCGCACCCGTGACTACTTTTGCCATGCAGAAATCGAAGAGCCGTTCGTTCAGAAATCGAAGAGCCGTTCGTTCAGAAATCGAAGAGCCGTTCGTTCAGAAATCGAAGAAACGTTTGTCGACAAGGGTAAAAGAACAGTACCACCACTTTCTATTCAGAAAATCCCTATATTTGTCGACCTTCGTCTCTTATGGCAAGGCAGACTTGAAGAAAATGCCCACCAACTCTCCCTCACCTCTGAGGGCGCACTCCCAGCAAAGCCTTTTGAAATACTCAAATTTTTCTTCTTCCCCAAAGATGATACCAGATACCTGGAGTACATATGACCCAGGAGGAAATACATGCGCTGATTCATTCACCGCTTCTTCAAAAGCAAAGGTATCTCATATCATCAAGGTCAAAAGCAAATGTATCTCATATCATGCTCTTTCCCTGTCCTTTTCTTTGTCCTTGTTCTTACTCGCATGGCAAAGTGAAAGAAGCAATCAGCCGGCACTTGGAGCCAGTCTTCCGATCTGGAGCCAACTGCCTGGAATCTATTCCTGATTACTTACCTAGCGTTGCTCTCGAGTAGTCATCTTCAACGGTTGATACACTTCCAGAGAAGGGACCACTTCTGCAAGGGGGAGCAAGTAAGGCAAGGGGAAAAAGATACATTGAAGCATGTAGAGACAAGCAAATGCTGAGCTATCCTCTAACCCTTTTCAATACGAATTGGAAAGATTGAACAAAGAAACAGATAAGAAGAGGAAGCTCAGACCTTCGGGGGAGACCCAAAGGAATCCTGCTGCCCAGCTCAAGAGTAGCACAAAGGAAAATCAACGATGGGAGAACCCGTTCAAGAGTAAGCCTCAATGCAATCACCAAAGAGAAGATGGAATTTACAACGGTTGATACACTTCCAGAGAAGGGGTAAGCTCAGACCTTCGGGGGAGACCAAAAGAATCATGCTGCCCAGTTCAAGAGTAGCACAAAGGGCCGGAGACGATTTTCACAAATGAGCAATCTTTTTTTTTTTTTTTTTTTTTTGTACGCACTTGTAATTTCTCGGAGATCAATGGACATGCTTTATTTTATTCAGTGTATTGCTCACTGAAATTTAATCAGCCTGTAGATTAAGTGATTCGGACTCTTGAAATTTAATCATACAACAAAAACTTATTATAACTTATTATAACTCTTCCATGGCTTCAAATTGGCCCATTTCGACGGCTATAAACAAAAAAATCACGATCTAACGGTTATTTTAACTCTGATTTTGATGATTTTTTACAGCTACACTCTTTAACCCTATATGAATACAATGAACTAATTGGATCATCAATTTAAAACATTTACACAAGTGGATACCACAAAAGGAAAAGGCAATGCAAGAACCTCAAAAGAAAAGCAAAAGGAAAAAAAAAAAAGGATTTTGCGCGACGTGGGTACAATTACGTTGCGCAAAACATATTTGCGCGACGTCGTTGTACCTACGTCGCGCCAAGTCCTTTTTTTTTTTGCTTATGAGTACAAAATAAATAAATTGAAATCTACTTAGTAAATACATATACCATTGAATTTGATGGGAAACGCATTGTACGAAACTAGTTTCAACAATCTGACCGTCAAACTTATTTGTATATGCTTCGAGATCGCATACGCCAAAATCGCAAAAAACAAACATTCAGAATTCAACAATGAACTAATTGGATCGTCAATTTCAAATATTTACACAAGTGGATACCATAAAGGAAAATGCAATGAAAGAACCCCAAAAGAAAAGCAAAAGGGATTAAAAAAAAAAAAAAAAAAAAAAAAGGACTTTGCGCGACGTAGGTACAACTCTGTCGCGCAAAGCTGTTTTGCGCGACGCCTTCCCAACTACGTCGCGCAAAGCTATTTTGCGCGACGTGTTTCTGCCTTCGTTGCGCAAATTTGGAAAAAAAAGCGGTAACGATCCTTCGTTTGGCGCCAAAATCTTTCGCGACGCATATAGGGGTCACGCAAACGTCTTTTGCGCAATGCAACTTTGCGCGATGATGTATTCGTCGCGCAAAGCTGTTTTGCGCGACGTCGTCTTCGTCGCGCAAAGTACGTTGCGCAAAATAGCTTTGCGCGACGCGTTTAGGATAGGGTCGCGCAAACACACTTTGGGCGACGAAATTTGATGCGTCGTGCAAATTTCCGTCGCGCAAATTGATTTTTGTACTAGTGTCCAAAAATTTCGTTTTGGACTTTTTTTGTCTTTTCGTCTTGGATTTTCAATATTTGATTTAAAAAACTTTTATTTGAACTCAATAATTGTATCTTCAAACTTTTATTTGAACTCAATAATTTTCCATCAAACTTTCAACTTTGCCCTTATTTAAATAATGATATTTTAGCCAAAATAATTTTTGATATTGGCATAACTCTTCATTTTGATCATTGAGAATTGAAAGTGATAGAAGTGATCCCTAAGTTTGCCCACCGTCAATCTTTTGGTATTTCCGTGAAAAATCTCTATTGAAAAAGGACCAAAGTGACAAAAATATCCTCAATCTAATAAGCAATATCCAAAATGATTTGATAAAATTGGGGGTATATTTGTTATTTTCTCATTCTTTAACATAAATTTTTCACAAAAGAACAAAAATGATTGACGGTGGACAAATTCAAGGGTTAGTTTTATCGATTTTAAATTTTAGAAACCAAAATAAAGAGTTATGCCAATATTATAAACCATTTTAACTAAAAAGACCTTAAATAGATAAAATTAAAATCAAAATCCAAAACCTACTACGATAAGAAAATGTTAAAAGGTTCTACTATACTATTAATCAAATGTCTACAGGTACTGTACAACTTTAAATGTTACCCTAGATGCCAAAAAATGACAAGCTTAGCAAAAAAACAAGGTATTCTACTCCAGTGTTCTAAAACTCGGCCTAGGCGCTGGGTGTCGTTGTGCCGATGCGTTTCGGTCCAAATCGTTAGGCAAAATTGGGGACCTCTAAGTCGCCCGCCTAGGCGCTCCTAGACGGCCTAGGCGGTCTAGGCAGTCTAGGCGGTGATTTAGGCGGAGGAGTGAAGGGATTTTGGGAAGGAAGTTCAAATAAAACCCAGAATTGAAAACACTATCTCGGCTTCAACTCCCTCTCTGCACCACGACCTTCTCTCTCTCGCCGTCGTGGCTCCCTTTCTCTCTACACTCCATCGAAGAAGGGGAATTACAGAGCAAAACAGAAGAAGAGGAAACGGAAAAGAAAAAGAAGATGAGTAATAGGAGGAGAAGAAGAATAAAAAAAGGAAAAAAAAAAAAATCCAAAGTCATAATGCTTTCCGCTTTCCAAGGAAGAAGAGGAAGGGAAAAACCAAAAAAAAAATGTTGTGTGCTCTCCAAGGCATAAAATGGCACACCGTTTTGAAAATTCTGCCTGATGTGAGAAGGGTGGGGTGAAGGGGAGGGGTCACACCTCACACGTGTCAATTTTTATAAAATAGGGACACACCTCATCAAGCTGATTTTTGTTTTTGTTTTTGTTTTTTTTTTTTTTTTTTTTTTTTTTTTTAACAAAACAAGCCTTTGATTTTAAAATTTTAAAGAACCACAACCCATTACGTGGGGTTTTTAATTTTTATTTTTCAAAATTAAATACTAATCATTTAAAATGTCTTGACTTATTATTTTATGCCTATGAATTAAATTAATTTAAATTACTAATTATTCAAAATGTATAAAGTTATTATTTTATTGCTATGATCCACCTAGGCGCTAGGCCCCAATCTGCCGCCCGACTAGTGCCTAACATTTTTTAGAACCTTGTTCTACTCTAACGTAAATTATGAGAGGAAAACTCAAACATGAATACAAATATGGAACACATTATTCTTACCAACTTCAGACTATTTACGATTTTAATTACCTTTTTTAATTTTTGAAATGTCACATGAATTTATTAATAACAATATATTAATGTCCATGTGTCATTAGTTTAGTGGTCCATGCGTCATTACTTTAGTGGTCCATGTGCCATTAGCACATTGAGTTATGACATAAGAATGTCATGTTGTAGTGATGTGGATTGAATATACTTGTCACATAAGCTTGGTGGTTACTATTGTCCATATATGTACTGTTGGATTGATCTTGTTCAATTAATGAGAATTTCAAATCCATTTTTTTCTCTCTCCTTCCTTCTCTCGATCATCTTCATCTTTCAGGGCTTATTCTTTTTATTGTGTTCTTCACTTCTACAAATCCTTATATTTTGTAAAGCTTCATTCAACTCAGTTATGACTTATACACTTTTTTTTTTTTTTTTTTTTTTCAATGTGTCATATGAATTAAAATTTTAAGCTATTTGTCATACTAACTTTTCGAATCATTAATTTGTCATCTCACCTTAATTATGTTAAGTTTCCATCCAAAATAAGTCATTTCAACATCTCAATCCCCTTCTAATAGTCTCCTTCGACAAAATTAATTCTAGAGTTTCTCACAAAATACAGAAGGAGCTGATCTGGTAGACGAGGAACTGAGGTTTTACTGTTTGGAAAATGGGAACAACTTGCACTCACTTCTCCGTGTTTCAAAGTGAAGATGACTAAAAAATATAGAGTCTTAGGACCCTCCAATCTATCGTAAAGTTAGATGATATTCTCGTTCTGAATATCGCATTTAAGAATGGGAAAAGCATAACAAACTCGAGAAATCGAACACAAAATAACCAAGATAAATAACACCAAAACTTGATATGGTTGAGCGAAATGTGTGCCTACGTCCACTGGGCAACAACAATAATATTTCACTATTGATAATGAGTACAACAGATAATCTTGCCAAGCCTCTAGGATTAAGACTTGACGAGTAACTTGAAAGAACAAGAACAAGAAATATACTCTTATATCTTTTTTCTTTTCTCTCGCACGCACTTTGCCGCCTTATCTCACTTTGACTCCTTGAGTGGTATACAATTTATTGTTTTGCTCCAATTTAAGATATAGTAAACGTCTTCTTCAATAAGGATTGTTAATCCTAATTGAAATCTGTCCCTTCAAGGACATCTGATAAAAAATCCTAATTGGAATCTAGCTATGAATCCTTCTTCAATTAAGAAACTAACTCTAGTTGAGAAACAATTTAAATTGGGTAAACAACTTCAATTGGGAAACAAAACCAATTGGGTAAACAATTTAATCCAGTAAACTATAATTCTAATAAACTTAGAACAACTCATCATGGGTTAGAAAAACCCAACAATTCTTTATGTTAAAATATCCGATTTTTTTCTTGATTAAATTAATTTTACCAAAATTTTTGAATCTGTTGGATGCAATGTAGCATTAAAAATTTAAATGACTACTTTATAATTAACGACAATAATAGAAATGTGTGGAATGCAAATGCAATGTTCATGCACGAAATTAAATTTAGCGCGCATTTTATATTTATATAAATAGTAGAAGTGATCAGGAAGAGCCACACCCTAATTAACTCTGTAGAAGGAACATCCCCTACAAAAGGATGAAGCTACAAACCTGTCCACTAATCTTTATTCTCTGTGTCTTTGCGCTCTCAATATCATGGGCAACTTCCGATTCATCTCTCGGCGATTTTTTCCACTGCCTTCCAAAACACTCTCAATCCTCCTTTCCAATTTCCGAAGCCATTTACACCCGTGAGAATACCACTTTTCCGTCTGTTTTGCTGGCATACATTAGAAACCTCAGACATTCTACAACCACAACTTCACAACCTTTGGCTATTGTTGCAGCCAAGCATCAATCTCATGTCCAAGCTACTGTCATCTGTGCACAACATGGGGTGCATATTAGGATTCGGAGTGGTGGGCATGACTATGAGGGCCTATCCTTCATATCTTACATACCAAATGTCCCCTATATTGTTCTTGACATGTTTAATCTCCGATCCATTGACATTAATGTCACGGATGAGAGCGCTTGGGTTCAGGCTGGGGCTATTATAGGCGAACTTTATTTCAAAATTGCTGAGAAAAGCAAGGCTTTTGGATTTCCTGGTGGAGTTTGTCCAACTGTTGCTACTGGTGGCCACTTTAGTGGTGGCGGGTATGGACCTATGATGAGAAAATATGGCCTTGCAACGGATAACATTGAAGATGCCAAAATAGTTAATGTGAATGGTACAATTCTTGATAGAAAGTCAATGGGAGAAGATCTGTTTTGGGCCATTAGAGGAGGTGGTGGAGCGAGCTTTGGAGTTATTCTGTCATGGAAGATCAAGTTGGTTACAGTTCCTGCCAATGTGACTGTGTTCAAAGTTCAAAAGACCTTGGAAGAAGGCGCTATCAATGTTCTTTATCAGTGGCAACATGTTGTACCTAAGCTGCCTAAAGAGATCTTCATCAGAGCAACTTCAAAAGTCATTAATACTATTACTAATAGTACTAGCCAAGAAGGCAAGAATAATAAGACTGGGCAAGTTACATTCTTTGGTCAGTTCTTAGGGCAAACAGACCAGCTTCTTTCATTGATAAATGAGAGCTTTCCTGAATTGGGTTTACAACGAACGGACTGCCTTGAAATGAGTTGGGTAGAATCTACTTTGTTTTTTGCTGAATACCCACTTGGAACCCCCATAAATGCTCTACTTAGCAGGCCAAATAAGCCTCCGCCATTCTTCTTCAAAGGCAAATCGGATTATGTGAAGGAACCTATTCCAAAAGAAGGCTTGGAATCCATATGGAAGATGATGATTGATATAGGGACAACTCACATGCAATGGAACCCTTATGGAGGAAGAATGAGTGAGATTTCTGAGTCTGACACTCCATTCCCTCACAGAGCTGGAAACCTATTTATGATCCAGTACTGGACGTATTGGTTGGAAGAAGGGATTGAGGCTAATAATCGGCACCTAAACGTGTCAAGAAAATTGTACGAAACTACCACTCCATTTGTTTCCAAGAGCCCAAGAGAGGCATTACAAAACTACAGGGATCTGCACATTGCTGCGAATCTGCGTAATCAGACAAACCTTGAAACCGCTAAGCTTTATGGAAGCGCGTATTATAAAGGTAATTTTGAGAGGTTGGTGCGTGTGAAAAGTGTGGCTGATCCTCAGAATTTTTTCAAGCATGAACAAAGTATTCCACCTCTTTAATTAGTAAACAAGATAAATAACACATAATGTTTTTCTTTCAGTGTTGTTGTAGAAGGTTAATTTGCTTCATGATTTATTTGCTCAGTTTGTACTGATCTATTTGCTATAAATAATAATCACAACTGTTTGGTTACATATTGCAAAAAAAAAAAAATATATATATATATATATATATATATATATATTATGTGCAATAATTAAAATGATATACAAGCTACCTACGTAACCAAATTAAGTTTTTGGTCTAGACAATTGTTGGTCTAAACTTGTGATGGATCCCTTGGGCAAGTGTTGAACTTTAGAGTTAAAACGTAACTGTCTTTGTGAAGTTCTGCAAATTATAGTATATCTTTTTGCTAATTTGAATCCAAAGGAATACATTAAGGTTTTTTTAGCGAAAGACATAAATTTCATTGACTAAACTGCAATAGTACGTCAAACCATGCATGCACAATCACAAGAAAAACCATGAAAAACAAACACGAGAGAAAATCACACTAACAACTAAAAAAATCCACATTACAAAAATCAAGTACTAACAATTAAAAAACCCACATTACAAAAATTAAGAATGCTCTCTTTTTTTTGGTGAATTCATTTTCTCTGTTTTATGTGTAACATACTCTTATATTCTAGATTAACGCGTTTTCTTATTATTCAACAGTAATAACAAATTATATCCTCCATTAATATTATTAAGGTTTGCAACTCGTGCAATATTAATGTACTAAAGTCGCCTTATATAGGACAATGCTTTAGCAAACTCTAATTAATTTTGATGAACTACAAGGTGAATGCCATCGTCACCTCAATGCATCCTTGTGCAATTTTATTTCAGTAACAATATAAGAGGTCAAACATTTACCACCTTCTTTAAAGAAGATCGTACCCTTTTCAATAATAATAATAAATAAATAAAAACATTTGACACATGTTATTTTGACCCAATATATAGTAAGGTTCCTTATGTTTACCCACATTTGGGCCAACCCTAGCAAGACATCCTTGTTTATTTGAAAATCAGTTCGGATAATATATTTGTATGGCTAATGCTAGGTAGACCAAAATTTTAAGGGTAATGCTAGGGAGACTAAATTTGGAGACAAAGTTTTGAAAACTAAAGGACATGGAAGTTGATGATTGGTTGATTACTTAAACATTGATAAACGCGCTTATTCCTATCGGTTACACATCATTTAGTTTGCAAATTTAGTCTCCCTAGCATTACTCAATTTTTAAACCAAATGATGTCACCAATAGAAAATAAATATGCACATTAATCCCCACTTAAGTAATAATCCAAGGGTAATGCTAGAGAGACTAAATTTGTAGATAAATTTTTTGTAAGTTAAATGATATAGAAGTCAATGATTGGATTATTACTTAAGTGTTGATTAACATGCTTATTTTTTATTGGTGACACATCATGTAGTCTACAAATTTAGTCTATCTAGCATTACTCATAATCCAATTATCAACAATTACATCATTTGGTTTATAAAATTTAGTTTCCATAACAATACCCTATTTGTATCCTGGAAAATTCAAACCTTTCCACTTTAGTGAAAAAATTAATTTCTTCAATAGGCTAGATCTTTTATTTCAACATAATGTCTGGCAAAATAAAAGGGTAAAAGCACAAGGTTACCCGTAGGCATCAAAATTTAACTGTCAAGTGGTTTTGACTTCAAAATTTAATGTCTGAGATTTATTCTCAACAAGATATTCAACACCCACAACTCCAAAACCATTGGCTATTCTTGCAGCCATGCATGAATCTCATGTCCAAGCAACTATTAATCTTGCAGCCACATGTGAAATCCAACCACCACACATGGTCCATGTCGCCCAATTCGAATTGTCTAGGTGTATGGTTTGAAATTTCGCCACAAATGATGGACATATGAGGATGTGAAGTTAAAAAATGTTAACTACATTGAGAAAGAATCAAAGAACAATAAAGGATGAAAGAAAATGAAGAACTAGAGAGAGAAACGAGAAATGAAAGTTTTGTATATTTAAGGAAAATAACAACTGACTAGATTTGTAAGTTGAAGTACATTATATATGGAACATGCTTACTTAACCACAAGTAACTAATTAACCAACTAACAAATCATTTAACTACCTAACAAACATTCTAACAACTTTAGCTAATGTGGCATTGATTACACAATAATCAATAATCAAGAGACATCTATCTTCATTCCCCCTCAATCTCAGCTAGGTTACCAAGCCTGAGATTGTAGCAACCTGATCCTCTATCAATTAAATGCAATGATGCTCTTGTGGTAACTGCTTTTACTTCTGCCCATTTTGAAAAACTATGGCATAGGTTGCCAAACTTTATGGTAGCTACACTTCTGCTAGTAGCAAGTGACCTTACTGTTGTAAACACCTTCCAACTTGATTATGCTGCACATAAAGACTAGTGACCGAAAGTTGTTGAGATAATAGCAGAGCTAAATTGCTATCTTGAATATAGGACAAAGACAAAGTTCACCTGCAACTAAGACGCCGACGAAGGCAAAGCTCAGTGTCTCTCTGACCTCTTCCAATTTCACCCAACAACATGGCAGCGGCAACCCAGATGAGTAAGATGCGATATGAAGATAATCCATCCCATGATGAGGATGGGAACCCTATATCATCCTTTCAATGACACATTATTTTTGCACATACAATCTTCCCAAAGACAGATTGTCATCCAACATTGTACAGTAACCTGTGAAAGTAATTGTCCACACCAAATATGATACCCTTTTTCTCCAAATATATTCACTGCCTCACTACAACGTATAGACCAAGATCTTAGGAAAGAACTATGCTGCACACATCCAAAAGTCCAATATTCCTCTGCCTCTGACAGGAGCTTCACAAAGAACAACCTTTTATAAAGGAGTCATAGCACAACCTTATGCCGGTATAACAACTTCTTACGGGATTACCCTTCGTGGGGAGTAGCCCAACCTCTTATAAGCCCATGCAAGGTCTTTCCTCCCATCAATGTGGGACTCATTCTCAACACGTCCCCTCACGTGTGGCGAATTTTTAAGCTTAACACATGAACAACACAGCAGGGTGACATAGATCACATGTGGCTGTTTGGTTTCACACGTGGGACAACCTGCTCTGATACCATGTTAACTACATTGAGAAAGAATCAAAGAATAATAAAGGATGAAGGAAAATGAAGAACTAGAGAGAGAAACTTGAGAGAGAGAAATGAAAGTTTTGTATATTTGAGGAAAGTAACAACTGACTAGATTTGTAAGTTGAAATACATTATATACTAAACAATACAAGCTTACTTAACCAAAAGTAACTAATAAACCAACTAACAAACCATTTAACTACCTAACAAAAATTCTAACAACTTTGGCTGATGTGGCATTGATTACACAATAACCAATAATCAAGAGATATCTGTCTTCAAAAAAAATCCCGCATCGGTAAAGGAGAAACCTTGCAAGGGCCGTCTCAAAGAGGTTAGTAGAATTTCAAGACTTATTCAATTTCATGATTCTAAAGGAAACTAGTTTGGAGAAGAAAAGACAATAACACATGCTTGACTGCTCACACATCTTTTTCTTCTCATTATTCAATGGATTGAATGCTTTCTAACCATATGTATACTCATGTAGTATTAGGATCATGTGATTTTATCTTATTTTTTAACAGTAAAAGAAAATTGTTCATTCATGAGTTCACTTTTTAAAGAAATGTTTCTGCATTTGTAATGGTTTTGCATTACTTAGGGCTGCATGTTGATTTCAATCCCTGCAACTCTCTTGAACTTAAGATTGAATGTGTATTGCATGCTTGGTTGCTGTGTCTACAATAAATAATGCTGCATTTGGGCTATCGAAGGACTTGTTTTTAATGTCAAAAGTCAAAACTTGTTACTTGTTTATTAAAACTGGTGTAGCTTTCAATTCAAACTATTTGTTTGTTCACCTTCAAATACTAGTGGAGATCTAGTCAGAAATTAATTGTCACTCTTACAACGTGGGACACACATGCTTGTGATTAATCTAAGCTCCCGTTGAATGTTCAAAGTGCCACAAGTGTGTGTCTTGAAAAGCAAAGAAAAAGTAATGAAAAGAATAAGAAAATTTATCAGATGAGACGATGTAGAAAAAGCTACACATAATTTCTGGTACAAGAGAACACAGCCAGGATATGAAAACGTCTAAACTTTGTGAGAACGGTTGACACGCCCCGACCTCGATATTCCCCGAATACCAGGATAGGCACGTGCTGGCCGACACCCGAAGGTGACGAAAGCCATTTATTGAGTGCAAATGCTGAAAACAAGGGATAAATAAGGTTTATAAATATAAAAGAATAATTAATATGCAAATACGGACCGTATTCAGAGCACACCTCTAATCTAGAATACTAAAAGAAAATAATATAAAATTGAATGAAACAAAGGAGTGGGTCCTACACCGAGAGGACTAGAAGATGCCGATGCGGAAGTGCCTGGACGTCGGGATTGTATGCCTCGATTCTAAGTCCTGAAGGGGGCGCAAAACAAACATGAGTGGACCAAGTTGATATATATATATATATATATATATATATAATAAAACAGTTATCAACATACTAACCCCCAGGTTTTATGAAAACACAAATATAATGATAAACATAGGTTTTCCGAAATCTAGCATGTCGTGCAATGTCTCAAATCATCATTCGCACAAAATAATAATCACTAGTGAATGTCCAATATAGCACTTCAGGCCCCTTGCCGGCTCCCCGTCTCTGAGCACACAGTCAGAGGAAAATGCACTTCAGGCCCCTTGCCGGCTCCCCGTCTCTGAGCAGACAGTCAGAGGAAAACACACTCCAGGCCCTATGCCAACACCAAACCGTCGCCCGGGACGGACCGGATCTATCCCTACGTCCCGTAGCGGAAAGGACCACTAGGTAAGTACAAAATCAGTGAACATACATATATTGAAAATCAACTTCATAGTATAAAGTCATTCATCATCTATACTATAAAGAGGTGTTCTAAACATGTTCTAAATATCATATCGTCATCCATCAGATATGCTATAAGAACATGGGTTATAGGAAAAATAGTAATAATTCAAACTAGCCTTAGTAAGCATGTTATCTCAAAACGTTTCATAAAACATAATCGTAAAGTCATGCTTTTCTGTGTATGCAATTCTACCATTAAAACATGCATTTTTAGAAGGGGTCCACTCACAGTACTTCGCCGTCGAAAAGCCACGCCATCTAGCGAAGAAGGAAACGCCACAGATAATCGCCCCTAAGCACATAAATGGTACATTTAGTCAAACTCTACTCAAACGACTGAATTTGGGAAAACGGACATCGGAAACGGGTTCAGGACGTCGAAATTAGCCTAGGAGGGGTCCCGCACGAAAACCCAAAAAGTCAACGGTCAAAGTCAACGTTGACCGTTGACCGGTCAAAGTCAAAGTCAACGCTGACCGTTGACCGGGTCAACGGTCAGACCGGGTCCGGGTTCGGGTCAACGGGTCACGGGTTTGGATCCAGGTTGGGTTAAAGGGTTTGGACTTGGGTTGGATCCGGGTTTGGGCCTAAAGGGTTTGGGTTAGGATAATTGGGTTTAGGTTTTAGGTGGGTTGGGTTTGGGCTTTAACCCATACGGCCCAAAGGCCCATAACAGAAAGGGTGATGGGCTTGGTTCACACGGCCCTAAGGCCTAATTTACAAGGGAAATGGGTTTGGGCTACAACCAAGGCCCTAAGGCCTTTGGGTTTTTAAAATGAAACAAAATAAAAATAAAAAGGAAAAGGTTTAGGGCTTTGGGCCAGAGACCAAACAGGCCTAAGGCCCGTGTGAGGGTGAAGAACGGCCCGAAGGCCTGGGTGCGCCGGAGAAGGACGCCGGAATTCGGCCGGAAAGTTCCCAAGCTCCGTTGGAGCTCACAACTCAACCAAAACATGTCATTCAATATACCAAATTGAAGCCCCGAAGGTAAGGAATCGAAATATACCCTTGGTTCCCGTCATTGTGGTCGGAGTTGGCCGGAAAACAGCCTGGAAGCCACGGGTGTCCGCCGGAAACTGGGTAAGATTCAAATGAATGTAACTTCTTCAATACTCAATGAAATTAGGTGAAACAAAAAGGAAAGTTGTAGTACTCAGCGAGACGAAGAGACTGATACCTCGCACGCCGGCCAACTCGCCATGGTTTGGCCGGAAATTGCCTCGAAAGGGGCGATGCTCGCCGGAAAACTGAGAAATGTCTCCGGGGTGGTTTCTTCGTGGTTTGACGTCCAAAACACAACCACAGGGTTAGAAAAGAGCTATAGGTGTGGGCATGGGTGTGTGTGTGTGTGTGTTCTTGTCGGAGGAAAGAGCACCGAGAGTAGGAGAAAGGAGAGAGAGCACGGGAAGAAAGAGAGAAGAGAGAAGAGAAGACTTTTTCAGAAAAAAAGGAAAAGGGAAAGGGAAGGAACCGGGGGACAAAACAGGGGGTGGGCCCCTTGGGCTCACCAATTAAGGTTCAAAAACAATTTTAAAAAGAAAGGTATCCCCCAAATTTAGTGAAAATACAAAAATACCCATTTTCCTACTTAAATCCCGGGACGGGTTATTACAACGGTTCCTACTGGGCAAGAAGGTGTCCAACTTTTAATTTTCCAGTTATATATTTTATGCAGGCCGAGCAACAATGTCGGTGAGCAAACACTTAATCATTGGTTTAGTGTGGGTTCTTACAAGTTAGAGGAAAGAACAAAGTCCTGATTGCATTCTCTTACATGTTTCTGAATCACACACACACTAAAACCACTGGATTCAGTACTCGTTCTGACCACCTTGCTCTAGTCAAAGAGAACTAAACCTCTAGTTTTAAATTTTTATTATCTCTTGTGTAAAGCATAATTCAACACTTATCCTGAAAAGCTTTGCCTGAGAGACAATCATCAAACAAGGGATTGAACTTCACAACTTGCATATCATGTGTGTTTGGATTTGCATCATGATTGCCATATATTTAGGGGGGAGTGTTTTTGTTTATCAGTTTCATATTAGTTCATGTTTATCTCTCAAGTCTTCTAGGATTGGTTATGTTGTTCAATGCTTACGTGGTATTCATGCTATGCATCGGCATTCGATAGTTTCTTGTTGAATTTAATTACATGGTTGTGTTTGGTTGGTTCTATCATTTTTTTGGATATCCTTGACAAAAAAGGAAGAGCATGTATTTATTACAGGGATATGACATTAAGGGGATCATAGTTTTGATATGACATTAAGGGGATCATAGTTTTTCTTTCATATGTGGTACTTTGGATTCGTTTATCTTCTCATCCCATACATGCTTCACGGGTTCCGTTGTTTAGTGACTTGCAGGTTGGTTGCGTCATTCATTGGAAGCAAATTAGTTTAGTGACTCGGTTTGAGTCAATTGTAGTTTGTTGACGTTCCTTTGGTTTTGTCTAAGAAATGTCAGAGGAGGAGGTTGTTAGTGCAAGAATTGGCAATTCCATAACACATCATTTTGGTCCCTGAGATTGAAAATCAATAGAAATGGTCCCTGAGATTGTCCACCATCCATTATTTTGGTCATTCTGTTAAAAACTCCGTTAAGTGGTCTCGGACCAGAAACTAAGATTTTTTGCCAGAAGTTTGGGCAATTTTCAAAGCTTCGTAACTCAATCATTTCTTAACCAAATTCGACCCATAATATATCAAAATGAAGATAGGAAAGTGTTAAACAAGATTATAACTATTTGGAAGCCCAATGGTTCCCAGTGATGGTCGTAAAATAGCCTGAAAGGTAACTGTTCTGCAAGAAAACTGGAAAACTCGCCGGAAATTGGGTAAACTTTAAACGTTCATAACTTCTTCAATACTCAATGAAATCGAGTGATTCAAAAACGAAAATCATACTTCTCAACAATAAAAAGAGAATCATACCTTTTTCCAGGGCTAATGTGCCGTGATTTAGCTGCAAAATAACCTGAAAAGTGACTGGTCCGCAGGAAGATTGTAAAATTGGGTAAACTTTAAACGTTCATAACTTCTTCAATACTCAACAAAATCGAGTGATTCAAAAATTAAAATCATACTTCTCGACGATAAAAAGAGAATGATCCTTTTTAAAAGGCTAAATCGCCATGGTTTGGCAAAAAAATAGCTTGAAATGTGATTGGTTAGCGGGAAAACTGGAAAACTGGGTAAATTTTAAACGTTCATAACTTCTTCAATACTCAACGAAATCGAGTGATTCAAAAAAGAAAAGCATACTTCTCAACGAGGCAAAGAGAAAAGTACCTTTCTTGACAGCTCAAACGCTGAGGTTTGGTCGGAAAATATCTTGAAAAGTGACCGGTCCGTGGGAAAACTGGAAAACTCACCGGAAACTGGGTAAATTTTAAACGTTCATAACTTCTTTAATACTAAACGAAATCAAATGATTCAAACCGAAAATCATACTCCTCGACGAGATGAAGAGAATGGTAGCTTTTCAACGGTTAACTCGTTGTGTTTTGGCCGGAAAACGGTTCGAAAGTGGTTGTCTTGGTCTTATCGAGTTAGCCACTTTCGAGCCATTTTACGAGCAAACCACGGCGAAGGTACCATTCTCTTCATCTCATCGAGAAGTATGATTTTCATTTTTGAATCACTTGATTTCGTTGAGTATTGAAGAAGTTAGTAATGTTTAAAGTTTACCCAGTTTCCGGTGAGTTTTCCAATTTTCTTATGGACTAGTCACCTTTTAGGCTATTTTCCGGCCATCGCCAGCAACCACTGGGCTTCTAAATAGGTATAATCTTGTTCAACAATTTCCTATCTTCATATTGATATATTATGGGTCGAATTTGGTTAAGAAACGATTGAGTTACGAAGCTTTGAAAATTGCCTATACTTCCAGCAAAAAATCTCAGTTTCTGGTATGAGCTATGGAACCACTTAACGAAGATTTTAACGGAATGACCAAAATAATGGATAGTTGACAATCTCAAGGACCAAAGTGATATGTTATGCAAATCTCAATGACCATTTTAACTAAAAAGCCTTTTTTTATATGTAATTGTTGAGTCTAAGTCTCTTGCACTAACGATAGCAAGAACATCAAGCAAAATCAAAGACATCACAAGTTTGTCATTTACATTCATATAGACAAGGTCTAATATTGATTTGAAAATGTTAATTAAATATTATTGTTTATATACTATGGGTTGTAGTTTTTAAATTGGTGAATTGTGGTGCGTTTATTTGATAAGGCTTTGTTGATTAGGTTAGTCTAGCCCATTAAAATTGTAGCCGCAGCTCAGCTAGGTGTAAACAAGGTTTATTATATATATATATATGACACACCCCGATCCAGAAAGTCCACTTGAACCCTGAATCGAGCTGTGTTGGCCGACACCTGGAAGGTGACGAAGCCATAAAATGTGATAGTGTATAAAAAGTGAATAAATTTGAATCTAAAAGTGTCTAAGTACCAGAGTGCGCTACGAGTGGGTGCGAACCCATTTCACACGCGATGTCAGAGCATAGGTAAGGTACAGTAGTGTGGGTAAGAATCATACCCTCAGAAATATCCATCAATACTAAGATTCGCCACAGATTCTTGTCGATACAAACTTAGCAGCTAAAACCTGGAGGGCACCAAACAGAAGGTGTGAGGAAGCAATAAAAACAAGCTTCCCAAAGTTATTACCTCTCTAAAAGTAATGCCCCTAAATGTAAAACCCGTATCGTTTTCCATAAGACAGTACAACATATATACATATATCCAAACCATACTCAGAAATGACTAAAACCACGGTTTGCCATCAACTCCACCATATATTAATAAGTAGGCCAAATGAACTAAATCAATACAAAGTGATATATCAGTTAGAGTCATCTAAAATGCTATGTACAACTTATCCATATCTCATCAATCATGACTAGCATATAAGTCGGAGTCACCTATAGTGACCTGTACGACTTATCGATATCTCATCAATCATGCCTAGCATATAAGTCAGAGTCACCTATAGTGACCTGTACGACTTATCCATATCTCATCAATCATGGCTAGCATATAAGTCGGAGTCACCTATAGTGACCTGTACGACTTATCCATATCTCATCAATCCTGGCTAGCATATAAGTCGGAGTCACCTATAGTGACCTGTACGACTTATCCATATCTCATCAATCCTGGCTAGCCAATAGCTCAATAAGTATACCTGCACACGAGTCGGAACCACCTAAAGTGGTCTATACGACAAGACTGGGTGTAAATAAATACGCTCAAGTGCTACGATCACGTGAAGACTGGGCGAATAATCGCGGGTCACCTACGAGTCGGAACCACCTAAAGTGGTATGTACGACATGACTGTGCACCTACCTTGAATCCAAGGTGAGCGTAAGGTGCGGGAGGTGAACATCACGTGAAGGACTGTGCCCTGGCCACGGGTGGGAGCGCTAACACCGGGGTGCAGGTTTATGAGCTCTCAATGCATCTCAATATAACATGTGGAACTCATGGCAACCAGTATGACAGTATCGAAGTTGCCTAACACATAACTGTAGTCATGCTATAACGCAATCGATTCAACTAGTACCATAAACTCACCTGAACTTACCTGGGTGTCATGAGTTCACCTTTGCACTTGAAAGCATTCCCAATAATTATATGCAAGTAATATACATATTGATATACCATGGTGCAATCTAATACTCAACCATGTCGTAACATTCTCAATTATAAACAATACGGTGTGAAGTGTACAATCAATAACGCCCTACTCCCGAACTACTTATTTTTAGGGATAATTATCCATGACGACCCAATTAACACTAATTTAGCTAACTAATTCATAAAACTAAAACTTTCATTTACCAATTTCCTTCGCATTACTCAATTTCCCAAGCAAGGCTTTTGTCTCAAATATTTTATGGCTGCATCTAACGTCTCGTTAGACTGCCTACGTACCCTAAACAGGGATCAAGCCATTCGTAGTTCATATACTTCAAGCATTCACAATAATTATATATCAAAGTAATATGCCTAATCAATTTAAAAGCGTCGATAGAACTCTAAAAAATATATACGATAAAAAGGAAAAGATGCACTCACCTGGAGTCCACGCTATGATTCTCTAGCACACGCATCGAGGCGTCCTGAATGATTGGTCCCTGTGACCAATTATCAAATCACATCTCAGAACTCTTATCCGCAGAATATGTAATTCACATAAAACACAACCTCAACGACATTATAAAATAGTTTGAGACCCATTGACCACAAGTCAACCGTCGATCAAAGATCGACAGTAGGATTTACAACCCTGTATAACTTGACCCGGAAGATCCGGATATCAGATTTTCAATCCGCAACTCCCAACGATCCACAATATGTTTCTAGAATAACATATTAAAATTTCATTACGATCCAACGGTCAGATCTCCGCCAATTACCTAAAACAAGTGGCCGCGAACATTTATTTTACTTACAAATCCAATTCAGGAAGATCCGTAAGTTGGATTCCCGATCCATAAGTCGGATTCCCGATCCATAAATTCCTATGATCTTTAAATATTACGTATTATAATGTATCCAGTTTTGGTGACGATCCAACAGTCGGATTATCGATTCACATTTTTATCAAGTAACGTATCGTAACGAATTTAGGTTCCAACTATCAACCTACGTCATTCAAATGAAAAAACTGAATTCAAGACATTTGACATAGCCTAAAAATAGCATTGGCGGCCCACTGGCCACGCGCCGCCGCGGGTGGCGGTCGGCCGCCCCGATTCGCCGGAAAATCCAACTATTTCCAAAAATTCTCAAACTTCACAGAAATGAAGATCTCAGTGAGTGGAGAAACTTTCATACCTGCCATGAAGTCCAAAAGTGGACGGAAGAAGGTCAATTTTGCCCACAAAGCCGGCGGGTGCCTAAAACTTCCCGACGTCAATTCGTCGTCTACGGTGGTCCAACGGGGTCAAGATTGGTTGGGTTTTGCTCCTGGGATGATGGGATACAAAGCCCAAGTGGTGTCATCGGCCATCGCTTTGCCGATTTGCCGGAAAATCCAAAAGGGTGGCCGGAGCACCATTGATTTTCGTCAACTTTTGTAACCTCCAACCGCCACATACCATGGTTAATCAAGGTGGTTCTTGGGTGGGTTTTGTAGAGGGGAATGAGAGATTCAAGATGGTGGTGGTGGCATCGAAAATCTCCACCGGAGTTGGCCGGAATCGGCCTTGGAAAATGGACCCGCGGTGGGTGCGGGTGGACGGGAACTACTTCCTTTTTTTTTTTTTTTTTTTTTCCTCCATTTCTGATTGTGCTTCACCTTAAATAACCAATTTCTGATTGGGGATTTAATTTAATTAACACTAAACCTTGAATAACCAATTTCGAACGTCCGTAACTATACCGTTATAATCCGGTCTCGCAAACAAATTTTGCCTATACGTTCGTACCAATGAGTACTACGAGGATATGCTAAAAGAATAAGTCCCACATCTCTCAAGTCGATGGTCAACGGAAGTCAAAGCCCTTACCTTTAGGGCAATTTCGTAAATTCACGTTTTTAAAATAAAATAAAAACGTAAAATTTGGAACGGGTTGTCACATATATATATATATATATATATATATATATATATGCGCATTAGGGTTGCCGCATGTTTCAGCGGAAACAGAGAGCATATCAATATGAGAATGTTCTTTGTGATTCTCGTAATTGATTTATTGTGTTAAATCATATTCATATAATTTATATTGCATGATTGCAGATCTCATATGCGTTGAGAAGAAGTATTGTGCAAAGTTCGTGTTGGACTGATCAATGACCGCAACCTTGTCATGCCACACTTTCATATAGAGAGAGAAAATTTGACGAGTACTCAATTAGCAAGGGCGTGAAAGGCGAAGCTGCCTTCTAGTATACATGTCTAGTAGTTGGAGTGCTAATAACAATTCTCTTTTTGTATTTGTTTGATTTATAGTAGATTGTTTTCTACGTGACAAAGTTCCCGAGAAATTTTCGTAGGTTTTATCTTGTTAAATCCTTCATTGTTGTATATTAATTGTGCATTGCTAGTTAATTTTATATTTCGTTACTGCGAATAGTTAGGATTGCAAATCTGTTTCAATCGTAGGATATGATATTAATGAACGTGTACATGTGGACCATTATGGTACTTTCAAATTGGGGTAGGATTCTCTCCCCTCTTTTTTTCCCTCCCCCTCCTATTTGAACGGTCACAGTTAAGCCATGTCAACATTTTATATTAATTTTTTATAACGAGAGAAAGACAAAATAAGAAAATGTGAGAGGAAGAGAGGAAAGGGCATGGAAAGAGAAGGAGAGAGAATTATAATCCTTTCAAATTGGAATGCCACAAGTTTAGTAATCATGATTTTGCTTTTCACTAAAAGTTATGAAGCATACAAATTGACCACTAGACAAAGATTTCTTTCCTACAATTAATGTCAACATATCCACTTGGGTTCTACTTTGGCAAACACAATTCACAAAAATCAACCATTATTAAACTAACTTCAATTCCTTAATTACCATTGTCATCGCTTCCTCCTCTTTAAAGGCACTCTTCTCTTTAGAGAATCAGAAACATAAAAACTCATTAAAAGATGAAGGCCTTAGAATATGTAATACTATTATGTGCAGCATTTCCAATCTTTAGTTTGATTTCAGTGTCATCTATCAATTCATCCTCAGTTGAATACAATTTTCTCCAATGCCTTTCAAATCATTCTCATTCCTCAAATCCAATCTCTGAGGCACTTTTCACCCCCAAAAGTGCCTCTTTTTCTTCTATTCTGCAGTCATATGTGAGAAATCTCAGATTTATGGATCCCATAATCCCGAAGCCTATGGTGATTATTGCAGCCAAGCACGAATCCCATGTTCAAGCCACAGTCATATGTGCCAAAACCCTTGGCTTGGAAATTAGAATTAGAAGTGGCGGACATGACTATGAAGGCGTCTCCTATGTATCCAGAGACGCAAAAGATTTCATCCTTCTTGACATGTTTACTCTTCGGTCCATCAACGTTGATTTGGCAGATGAAAGTGCATGGGTTCAATCTGGGGCTATACTTGGTGAAATTTTTTATGCAATTTTTAAGAAAAGCAAGTACCATGCCTTCCCTGCTGGGGTCTGTCCTACAATTGGTGCTGGTGGGCATTTCACAGGAGGTGGTTATGGTAACATGATGAGAAAATATGGGCTTTCCTCTGATAACATTGTTGATGCAAAAATAGTAAATGTAAATGGTACAATTCTTGATAGAAAATCAATGCGGGAAGATCTATTTTGGGCCATTAGAGGAGGTGGTGGATCAAGTTTTGGGGTCATTCTTGCTTGGAAAATCAAGCTGGTCCGGGTTCCTGCCATGGTAACGGTGTTTGATGTCAAAAAAACATTGGCAGAAGGTGCAACAGACATTCTTGTGAAATGGCAACAGGTTGCTGATAAGCTAGATAATGATCTCTTCATAAGAGCCGTTCATAAACCAGTCAATCGAACAATTGAGGTTTCTTTTGTTTCCTTGTTTTTGGGGAACTCCGATAGACTTTTGAAGCTGATGAGCCAAAGCCTTCCTCAATTGGGTTTGCAGAAAAAAGATTGCATAGAGATGAGTTGGATTCAATCAGTTTTGTTTTGGGCTGACTACAGAAATGGAACCACTCCTCCAGATGTTCTGCTCAACAGGTTCCCCAGCTCGGGAAAAGTGTTCTTGAAGCGCAAATCCGATTACGTGAAAGAACCAATTTCAAAGACGGATTTGGAAGCCTTGTGGAAGGTGATGATTGAGATTGGAGAAGTTATGATGCTGTGGAATCCTTATGGAGGAAAAATGAGTGAGATTCCTGAGACAGCTACTCCATTTCCTCATAGAGCAGGCAACCTATTCAAGATTCAGTACTCAGTTAACTGGAAGGAGGAAGGGGTTGAGGCCACCAAAAAGTACTTGCGTTTGATGAAAAAACTTTTTGAAGCAATGACTCCTCATGTGTCCAAGAATCCAAGGGAGGCTTTTTACAACTATCGTGACCTTGACGTTGGTACGAATTTAAAAGGTGCATACACTGAAGCAAATGTGTATGGAACTAAGTACTTCAAGGGTAATTTTAAAAGATTAGTGCGTATTAAGACAGCAGTGGATCCTGACAATTTTTTCAGAAATGAACAAAGTATTCCAACTAATAAATCCATGGAACTATGAAAGAGAAGCAGAGGGAGCTGTTTTTGGTATTTTGCAGATATAGAAATAAAAGATGAAGATTTTGTTGAGATTAGAGAAACTACGACATAGAGGGACCTTGACGTTGCTTCCATGAATTATATAATCGTTCTTTTTTTTTTTTCTCTTGTTTTCTTTCTTTCTCTTCTCTTACTTCTCTAGTTTTCATTCTTTTTTGGTAGAGTAAATTCAACACACGCAAGACCATCACTATTAGCCAGTATAATTAACGATCCAGATAAGCTGTACTAACGAAGTTACAACAAATAAAGTTACAACAATTCTTTTTGGAGAAATAGAGGCTAAACAATAAAAGATCGTTATATTCAATCACTGTAAAGTAGGATCACACCAGAAGCTAATACAAAAAGTAGCTTAACAGAAACGCCATCTACAAGAACTCAGAAATGAAAACTAACTAATAAACAATCACAACCATATATTTCTTGTTATGAAGTCCCAATCCATATAACTATTCTTTTCTTCTCTTTTCCTACCTCTGTTATATAGATGATATAAATAAATGGTAAATGTAGTATTACTCAATATTTCGTAAGTAAATCGCAATTTACTTTAGAAATTATTTTTCCTTTTGTTAAGAGGTGGAAGAAATTCTTCAATCCTCTCGACATCACCCGTCGGCCGAAATACAAACAATGGAATTTGTATTGGGCTCACCAAAGTGGGGCAAGTCGAGATCCAAATGCAAGGGTCTCTTTGTAGGATAATAGTGAGTACCCACTTTTTAATTTGTTTTCACATATTTTGTTGTTTTAAAAAGTAATAGGTATATTATTAATTCTCCTTGCGCTTTGAAAAACAAAAAATGTGGGACATTTTTGTTGATTAGGTCAAATAAAAAAGTAAGTATATAAAGTTCTCATGAATGAGAATCTAAATATGATCCTTCTTTGTATATGTCTTCGATTATAGGATGATGGGAAGCAGTAACAGATACAAGCAAGAGACCCTGTGCATTTGAGTTCACCAAAATGGGATTTGGATCCTCTCCTGAGCTAATGGAGGGGATCCTCTTGACCCATTGAATTTTTATCCAACGGCTACAAATAAGGGGTACCTTTAAAGTTATAATAATTGTAGCCGTTGGATAAAAATCCAACGGTCCATAATGATGGATCAGGAGAATCTTTTCTATTAGTTCAGGAGAGGATCCAAATCCACCAAAATGAGCCCGTGTGGGACCGAAAGCATGCATCTCCGTTGTTTGGGTGACTTGGAGCAACAGATGAAGGAATTTGCTTGCACGGTCAACTTGTATAGCACAAATTTAATGTCATAATAATATTCCGTGCCAATAATACAAGAAAATATATATATAAGAAAAAAAACTAATGCATGTCGGTCATGTGGCGTCCGTGCCATACAAGTCTTTCTTAGAATCTTGCGTGCCTCTCCAATTTATCTCTCTTCAATTATCAATCAACCACCTTTTCAAGCAGAAACTTCCTTCCTACTTCCTTTTATTATTGCTTAGTTGTTAAGCAGACACATGGTATTCAATCTGACAGAACGCAAGTGAGAATTGTTAGGATGCCAAGTGGCATCATCGGGTTTGTCCAAATGTAAGGCCAAGATGGCTAGTTAATTGACAAGACTGTTAGAAATTGTGGGATGTGTGTTAGAATAATCTGTTAGGAGAACAGGAGGTTGTTTGGTGAGCGAGATACGGGCGAGTATATAGGGAAATACCTGTAAGAAGGTAAGTGTGTTGTTTTGTTGTTGAATGTAATACAGGAGATTTCATGGAAACTCGAGCCATTTCGGCAGTTTTACCCCTTGGGTTCTTCCTTCTTCTCCAGGTTTCAATGGCAGCTTCAGATCCAAATCCAACCCAAGACACCTTCCTCCAATGCCTTTCCAATTTTTCCCAAGATTCCTCCCCACCAATCTCTGCAGTCACGTATTTCCCCACCAACCCTTCATACACATCCATCTTAAATTCATACATCAGAAACCTTCGCTTCACAGACCCCCAAACCTCAAAACCCTTATTCATAGTCGCCCCGACAAACTTTTCCCACATCCAAGCTTCAATCTTTTGCTCCAAAATCCATGCCCTGCAAGTGAGAATCCGCAGTGGGGGTCACGACTATGATGGGCTCTCTTATGTGTCTGAACTTCCGTTCATCATCATCGACATGTTCAGTCTTCGATCTATAAGTATCGACATAGAAGATGAGAGTGCTTGGGTTGAGTCTGGTGCGACACTCGGTGAAGTTTATTACAGAGTTGCAGAACAGAGCAAGATCCATGGCTTCCCAGCTGGTGTTTGCCCGACTGTTGGGGTTGGAGGGCACTTGAGCGGAGGCGGATATGGTAATATGATGAGAAAGTATGGCCTTTCTGTTGATAATATAATTGATGCTTTAATTGTTGATGTTAATGGAAGAATCTTAGATAGACAGTCAATGGGAGAAGACCTTTTTTGGGCTATTAGAGGTGGAGGCGGAGCTAGCTTTGGTGTGATTGTTTCTTGGAAAATCAAATTGGTTTCCGTCCCGGAAATTGTCACTGTTTTTAGAGTCGAGAGGACTTTAGAACAAGGCGCCACCGACATTGTTCATCGGTGGCAATATGTTGCTCATAGAATTCATGAAGACCTTTTCATTAGGGTGGTTGTGATGCCAGTGAATAAGAAGGGACATCAGACAGTGAAAGCCAAATTTGTGGCATTGTTTCTAGGAAATGCAGAAAGGCTTCATGCTTTGATGGATGAGAGCTTACCCCAATTGGGTTTGAAGGATGAGGATTATTCCGAAATGAGCTGGATCGAATCGGTTTTGTATTGGTCTAATTACGCAATTGGAACTCCCACTGATGTGTTGCTTGAAAGACAAGAAAAATCAAAAAAGTTTCTGAAGAAGAAATCTGATTATGTCCAAGAGCCAATGTCAAAGGCAGGTCTTGAAGGACTTTGGAACAAAATGATGGAACTGAAAAAGCCAGTGCTAACATTCAATCCCTATGGAGGAAAAATGAGCGAAATTTCGGAGCTCGAAACCCCGTTTCCACATAGAGCAGGAAATGTGTACAAAATCCAGTACTCGGTGAATTGGAAAGAAGAGGGTGTGGAGGCTGCAGACAGAAATATTGATCTGATAAGAAGGCTTTATGAGTTTATGACTCCTTATGTCTCAAAGTCACCAAGGTGTTCATATCTGAATTATAGAGATGTTGACTTGGGTACAAATGGAAATGGCAATGCAAGCTACTCAGAAGCTAGGGTTTGGGGGAGAAAATACTTCAATGGGAATTTTGACAGATTGGTACAAGTGAAGACTGCAGTAGATCCAGGAAACTTTTTTAGTTATGAACAAAGTATTCCATCTCTTACAGCTTGGGAGGGTAAAATGGCCGAGTAATGGCTGCTTTGTTTATACTTTTCTCTCTCTCTCTCTCTCTCTCTCTCTCTCTATATATATATATATATATATATATATTACTCATCGATTGGATTGTGAAGTTGTAAGGATCAAGAAATGAGTATTTATTTCTGATAAAGATATTGTGGATGGTATTAAGATTTAAGACAATATTAGTGCGGCAGTAAACTTTTCTACAAAGATTGGGCTGCGTTCAATTTGGGCCAGAGCCCTATCAGTATACTGGGCTTTAAGCCCAACACAAATGCTCATATTTGATGTATACTCCTCTAATTTTTAACTCTCAGCCATTGTCTTGTTTCCAGATTAAAATGCATAATATGTTGAAGGAAGAAATAAAGAACAATTGTGTCGAACTTGAAAATAGAAAATGGATTGCTCAAGAAACTTATCCATTCTAATTTCCTTCAAAATGAGAGACATAGAAAGAAAAAAAAAAGTTTTTCTTCTGTTTAATTCAATACATATGATTCTGTTTTCTGAGATAGTCGGATAATAAAAGTGGCCTGGCTTGTTCGTCTGCTTGTATTAGACATAAATAATAATCTTATACCTGTTATATATCGAAATAGTTGTGTTATATTATATGATAAGAAAAGTCAAGAGAAAAACCGTCCAAGTGAAAATAAAGACAAATAGGTTATGATTGTATCAAATCCAGATAATAAAAAGAATTACAAACCCAATTAAATATCCAAATTAATTTACTCGAAAATTCTAATTAACAAGGGAAACATGGAAAAATAGGATCAGTAAAATATCTATATTACACTAAGGCGCCAACCAGAATACTTTGGTATGACATTCATCATTCATGGAATTCAAATCTTAGACTTCTCCAAAATAAGAGAAATATAGCTAAATCATAGTGTTAATTGTAAGCAAATCATTAAAAAAAAAAAAATGGCTAAGACTTCATTTGTAAATCCTCAAAAATGCTTATAGTATGCCCAAACTTGAGATGTGGGGTAGCCTCCCCTCCATCCTAAACTTTTTTTTTTTTTTTTTCCTCACAAAGAAAAATGATATATAAAAGGAAATTCTTATTGCAAGTGGAAACACAAACTTTCCTAAAAAGTTCAAATTCAAATTCTTATTGGAAACGGACTTACATTGCAGCTTTGCACCTAAAAAGGTTCAAAGAAATGACGAACTGGAATCAAAGTAAGAAGTACTTGTAAACAAGGCTCTCTATACCAAATTAGACAACTAATAGACTGCAAAAGATGTTATCATGTTAGAGAATGAACTTACAATGTATACCAAACTTGCCATGTTTAATTATATATTTTTCTATGGTTTGGTGTCTTAGATGTGAAGATTGAAGAAAAGCTTGGAGAAATTGAAGACAAATACGTAGAGATTGCAAAGAAAGGAGAGCTCAAGAGTTTGGAAGAATAAAATGTATTTTTTTATGACGAAGTAATCTTACACATCAGCTATATATTTTGCTTTCTTACACAACTTGTAATAGAAGCTAAGTCTATGGATAATATTCTCTCCTAACTTCCTTAGCCACTTTTAACAACTTATAACAACTTTTTAACAATCCTTATAACTACCTACTTTATCTATTGACGAGTGGCAATAGCTAGACCCTTGATATATCTTGACTTAGATCCTTAGCTTTGTCTTCATGCTTGAGGGAACTAAGCATGAGATTGCCATAGTATTGTTGAAACAAGGATGCATACAGTCCTTTAGTGAGTATATCAGTTGAATGATCTACATAATAAACATGATGCACATGAAGATCTCCTCTAGTGACTCTTTCTCTGACAAGGTGATAATTTGTCTCAATGTGTTTGGACTTATCATGAAACACGGGATTAAAGGATAAAGCAATAGCTGAGACATTATCACAGTGGATCATTGGTGGTAGAAAAAGAGAAACATATAGGTCACAGAACAACTGCCTAATCGAAGCAATTTCTACAACTATGATTGCAAAGGACCTATATTCAGCCTCTGTTGAAGATTGTGAAACAGCGTGCTGCTTCTTTGATGCCCATGAAATAGGATTCGAACCAAGAAATACCACAACCTCTGAGGTTGATCTTCTATCATTTGGGTCACCAGCCTAATCTATATCACTATATGATTGTAAATGCACATGATGTGGTTTAAAATGAATACCATAAGTGGAAGTGCCCTTGAGGTATTTGAGAATCCTCTTTACTGCAATGACATGAGATTCCATAAGGTTATGCATGAAGTGGCAAGCTTGATTCACAGAAAATGCTATGGTAGGCATTGTGGATGTGAGATACTGAAGTGCTCCAACTACACTCCTATATTGAATAAGGCAATGATATGGTTTACCATCATCTTTAAGTAACCTGTTATATGGTAGACATGGAGTATCGCATGGTTTACAATCCTACAAGTCAACTCTGTCAATCAACAAACAACCTTTTCTGGTGTATTACTGATTTGTAAGCCAAGAGAATAGTGTAGTGTACCCAAGTCGTTCATTTCAAATTTTGTAGTAAGTTCTGTAATCAAATATGATATTAACTGAGAAAAACTACCAGTTAGAATCACATCATCCACATAAAGAAGCAGTACAACAATGCCTTTTAAAGATTGCATGCTGGACAAACAGAGATGGATCAGCTTGAGAAGCTTTGAACTCTAATGCTAGTAAAAAGCTAATGAACATCTCATTTGAAACTATTGGAGCTTGCTTAAGTCCATATAGTGACTTTTGAAGCCTACAAACATAATTGGGTGGATAATGTGAACTTTGAAAACGTGCTCCATATATACTTCTTCCTGAAGAATGCCATATAAAAACGGATTTTTTACATCCAATTACCTGAGTGGCCACTTGAATTGAGCAGCTAAGCAATGATTAGTCTAATGGAAGTGCTCCAACTACATACACTCATGTATTAAACAAGGCTATGATATGGTTTACCACCATCTTTAAGTAACATGTTATATAGTAGACATGGAGTAGCACATGGTTTACAATCTTACAAGTCAACTATGTCAATCAACTCATTCACATAATTTGATTGTGACACAAACAACCTTTCTGGTGTATTACTGATTTTTAAGCTAAGAAAATAGTGTATTGTGACAAAGTCGTTCATTTCAAATTTTGTAGTAAGCTCTGTAATCACAAGTGATATTAACTGAGAAGAATTACCAGTTAGAATCACATCATCAACATAACAAAGCAACAACAATGACTTTTGAAGAGTGCATGCTGGACAGACAAATATGGATCAACTTGAGAAGGTTTAAACCCCAGTGCTGGTAAAAAGATGAACCTCTCGTTCTAGACTCTTGGAGCTTGCTTAAGTCCATATAGTGACTTTTGAAACCTACAAACATAATTGGATGGATATTGTGAACTTTGGAAACCTAGAGGCTGCTCCATATATACTTCTTCTTGAAGAATGCCATGTAAAATGGATTTTTTTACATCCAATTACTTGAGTGGCCACTTGAATTGAATAGCTAAAGCAATGGTTAGTTTAATGGTTGTAGGCTTAACCATATGACTAAAAGTTTTCCCATAGTCTACACCCTCTTCTTGGCTATAACCCTTTGCGATTCATCTGCATTCTTCTTAACTCTGTAAACACATTTACACCCAACTAGGTTCTTATCATGTGGAAGAAGAACTAGAGACCACCTATTCTAAGAGTACAAGGCATCAATTTCTTCCTTCACTGCATCCTGCCGTTCTGGTACTTTTGATGCAGCTTTGAATGTTTTTGGTTCTGAGGTAGGTGATTGAGAGGAACCAACACTAGCTGAGAAGCCTTCCTTTTAGTAATATCATTCTTGGACCTTGTTTGCATAGGATGCACATTCATTGGGTTAGAAAAACAACGTGAAGTTGTTCATGTTGAAAATCAGGGTCCACAGGGATGAGATACTGTGTAGGTGAGTTACCAGTAGATAGTGGACTAGGAGAATGATGTATTGATAAGAGATTTGAACTATGTGAGGATGATGTTTGAATAAACTATGAGGCACTAGATACGTGCGTTTCCAAAAAATCTGAAGCACTAGATGCATACTAAGAATCTGAGGCTCTAGATGAGTGTGAATTCAATAATTCTGTGGTTAGAGAGAATTGGAAAAGTATGTCATTAATCTAGATACGTGTGTTTCCAAAAAGTATGAGGCACTAGATGCAGTCGATGAATTTGAGGCTCTAAATGAATGTGAATTCAATAATTCTGTGATCGGAGAGAATTGAAAAAGTACGTCATTAATCTTTCCAAATATTCAGAAGAGAATGTGTAGTAGAAGACAAAGTATATACGACTTTGTTAAGTCGATCCTTTTTATTAAAGCAGTGGTCCCTTGATTTGAAAAGTCCAATACTTATGGCAGGCTCCATCCCCTTCGCCCACTGAATCGACATTATGTATGATCATTAACCTTGCTAGTGCCAAATAATGCGACAATGCTTATCTTCCAAAAACTGCACTTTGAATCTCAACACGACAGACTATTTCCTTTAGCATTTCTTTTAAAAGGTTTGGTACAAAACGATTAAAAGGTTTCTGGATTGTAATTAAAAACAATTATAAATTAGAGGCGGCATGGATAATACAGTTAAAAAATTTCCTTGTAAAATGTGGAAATTTTGAACTATGTTCTGGAAGTTCCGTGATAATCACCCATATTTATTTTAAAAGTATTTGACGTGCTTCTAATAAAAGCATTTATGAGTACAAATGGTTTTAGCTAGAGCAATATTTTTAAATTTTGTCATTGTTTAGGTCTATTGAAACTGTGTACATCTAATATGAATTCAATCTCATGTCATTTGGCATTATAGTTTAATGGTAATTTTTTCTACTTAGTTTTATGTCAACTCATATGAATGACGAGCTCAATACCAAATTATTTTAGTAGGTTCACTGTTTAGCTTAAGATATTTTTTTAGGAGTTTTAACGAAAAGTCCATGGTACTGTTCACTTTAACGAAAAACCACATTTTACACTAAAAAGTCAATCATGGTACTATTCACTTTACCCTTTATTTTGTCCTTATCATTAAAAGTCATAGTTTTCAAACCCTTTTCATTAGTTTTCCTTATTTTTTTTCTAATACAACAATATAATATATTACACTAAAGGATGGTGAAAATACATTGGTGTTGAGGTTATTCACGATATTCAAATATATAAAATCTCACTTATTAATGAAGAAAAATACCATTAAATTATAATACTAAATTATTTTGAAGACATCCGCAATCGATGATTAATGTTAGTCATCTAGATGCAAACTGACCATAATAAGCACACGTTACCTGTACCCACAACTGGACAACTACATAGATATATGCGTGCATTTCGTTATCAAGACAAAGCACTCTCAGTTGGAAAAATCAAAACGAGGAATTTTTTAATACAGGTGAACTTGTTTGACATATATGCATATGGTCTCCGGTTGGAACATTTTTTTTTTTTCCCTTCTAAAAGCTGAGTTATAAAAATTTGTTAATTATACCCAGAATAACTGACATATTTACTAACAAGTCCACTTTGGTGCATGTATGTATGCTCCAAGGTTTTAATAGTTTTGTAAGTGATAAAATAACCTGCGATCATTGTCATTACATGCTGTCTATATATCTTCTTTTGTAGTATTTAGACAATAGGTCGAGAAAAGGTCCATCTCTTACAAATGTTTAATTCCTAAAGTTTCACGGGATATAATATTATGCAATAATTGCAGGCTAAATGGGCAAATAATATGACCTAACCAGTAACCAATAACCAATTTCATGCAATGGAACAAAATATTCACATTTAGGGTTAAACTCTATCATCTAATACAACTTATCTCTTTAATGTCTTGTAATAATTATTTTTACTTGTACATCAGAGGTTTCATTTTCCACTGAAATCAATCTCTATGGTTCCAAAAATATTATCGTTGATTCGTATCTCCCTATTTATAAAACAGTAACTAAAACCTGCTACTCCGACATAACCCTTTTCTAAATCTTGGGTTTAGTATTTTTATTTTTTTCTAATAAATCGTGGGTTTGTTTTTGTCTTTGAGAAAGGTCCAAAACTCTGACTTTCTTAAAAAATGGGCATAATATCTTGATAATTTTTTTTCTTCTTCTAAAAGTTCTTTAAAACAATTTCACCGATTTAACAGGAAGGTACGATTATTTTTCTGTGAATTATGTGTATTTTGTAGGACTAGGAATCTTCAATTTGATTTTAGTTTGATTTTTCCCATTAAAACCTTCAATTTAAAACAAAATAAAAGTCAATAATATTAAGTCAAATTATAAACCATGTAAAAGTCAAAATGGACCCAATTTCAGTGTGCTTGAACCACACAAAAATATCACATCCATGATTAATCCCACCGAGTTTTAGGAAAAGTATGATACCTGAGATGTGTATGAATGATTGGTGCAGAATGCCCGAACGGCAAATGTAAACTCCCACATCGATCAACGGAGAGAGGATGATGTGCCTTATATGTACATGCCCACCTTCATATAGCACAAGATCTTTTGGGAACTCACTGGCTTCGGATTCCATCGGAACTCTGAAGTTGAGCGAGTTTGGGCGAGAGCAATTCTAGGATGGGTGACCCACTAGGAAGTTATTGTGTGAGTTCCCAGAAACAAAACCGTGAGGGCATAGCCGGGGTCCAAAACGGACAATATCGTGCTACAGCAGAGTCGAGACTAGGATGTGACAGAATGGTATTAGAGCCACTTGTTGGTTATATGTCAACAATTTGTGATAAAATTATATATGCTAATAAATAATAAATGCAAATAGGAAATTAACTGTGTATAAGCAATGAAATAATATTGAACAGAAATATTGAAGATCGAGGTTTGCGTATCGTAATGTCCTTGAAATAGAAATTTCATTTCTACTCAATGCTTGTAGTTCTATGGACGTTTGCTTCACCAAAATTCAACGATCAAGTCAGAATTATAGAAGAAGAATTGTATTTTCTATGTTCTAAATGTCATGCAGATAGATGTATATGTAATATGATTACGCCTGTTCGCAATAGGTATGAGGAAGTGATGCATTTGTTGGGAGACATCTTCTCAGAGAGGTGTTTTCTTTCCGCCTTTTTTCACACTTCAGACTTCATCTGAAAAAATGAGTCTGTTGGTAAAAAAATAATTAATTAATTTAATTATTAGAGCCCAAGAGCCCCAATGCTCAAGGCCTATATTTTGATAATTAATTAGCACACCCCAAGATCCAACCCCAAGGGTAAACCCAATTTTAGTCTTCAAGGCCTATCATTCCAATCACTTTCTATAAGGGACAAAACCTTATAAAGTGAGGAAACCTTTTGGGAATGGCCAATGTGGGACAAAGAAATTTTTACTCAAAATTTCCAACACCACTTTGCCGTGTGGTGCGGATGTGCCGACGAGGACGTCGGGCCCCTAAAGGGGTGGATTGTAACATCCCACATCGACCAACGAAAAAGGGGTGATGTGCCTTATATGTTCATGTCCACCTCCATACAGCATGAGACCATTTGAGAACTCACTGGCTTCGAATTCCATTGGAACTCTGAAGTTAAGCCAGTTTGGGCTAGAGCAATCCTAGGACGGGTGACCCACTGGGAAGTTCTTGTGTGAGTTCTCAGAAACAAAACCGTGAACGCGTGGCTGGAGCCCAAAGCAGACAATATCGTGCTACGGTATAGTCGAGACTGGGATGTGACAACAAACCAGATTACTTTTCTAAAAGTTTCCATTGAATTTTCTACTCAACAGTCACACCATGAAAGAAAATTTTCTATAAATTTTTTTTATGCAGAATTGTCAAATGGGTACAATATTTAGTAATCAAATTTTAATATAGAGGTAATTTGCACAAACAATAATAATAATCCCTTAATTGGCTACCACAATTCACAAATGCATACAACTAGCACAAACATTGGCAGGTCAACATGCCACAAAGGCAGCAGACGCAACAGACCTACACCAGATACACGTAATGTTTTTTTTGTTTAATTAAAAAAATAATGTTGGCAATGCTATCATGGAAAAATATATTATTGTGAAAATATATTAAAGAAAAAGTAAAGATACAATAAGTTAAAGGGTACATGAAGCCAAACCCTAACAAGAAGAAGAAAATTATTAGAAACAAAAAATCAATTAAGAGAACTTCTAAGAGAAACGAAAATTTGGAAGTCTCGAAAGATTATGAACAAAGGCCGCAACTGCACACGTCAAACAAGAATCCCACCAATGAACCCTAACATGATCAACACCATAGTTTTCCAAACAATCTACCACCTAATTTCCTTCACGATAAATGTGAGCAAACGAACATGCATGGAAGAGAGGATGACAATTTGCCTAATCACTCGAGAGATTTTTCAGTGTGACCGTCACACGAGATGGTACACCACGTGTCCATATATAAATGATGGGTTATGTGTGTTAAAAAGTTAATAACTTAAAAATTAAAATTTTCCACAACTTGCATAAAAACACGTGGTGTACCATCCGTGTTCCCATCATAACTAAAAATTTCTCCAATCACTCTGCCACTTGATTTCCTTCGCGATAAATGTAAGGATACACGTAATGTCACTGCTACACAAGTGAGACCACATCAAGTCATCGCTAATAACCGAAGTCACACCAAACTCATTTCTTGCAAGCGAGATTGCATTAAACCATGGCTCACCAAGCGGTGCCACATCACTCACTAGGCAAGACATTACTCGCTGGATGCGGTCCCTATTCTAAAAATCCCCGCCTAAAGAAATAAAATAGAAATAAACTTTTAATTTTTTAATCTCAAATCCAATAATAAAGAATTAGTTTATCAAAGTGTTCAGTATTCAAGCAAGTACTCTACGTGCCATAAAATAATTGGAGGAACACGAAAAAAATATCATTTCCGACACTTAATATTATATAACATTAAAATACCGCTTGAATACCCGATACTTAAAAAATCCCTCCAAAAAAGACCATGAATTATTATTAGTCACAAGTGACCAACAAAATGAGGATTACAATTTCAATTACAAAAGAGCAGTGATTTTTCTTCAAAGAAAAAAATAGTGCGCGGAAGTAAGAACGAACGAGTGCAAATACTATTCCCACACGGGGGCGCTGGTGCCTCTCTGTCCATATAAAAGAGGACCAAAGCCCTTACAAACATCCAACAAATTTAACAAAACCGATGAGAGACGCAATGCCGAGGATTCTTAAACTTCTTGTTTCTCTTGTCTTTCTTCAAGCTTCTGCTTCATGGGCAGCTTCGGATTCTGTCTATGACAGCTTCCTCCAATGCCTAAAAACCAAAACAAACTCATCCAACACATCTCAATTATCCAACATAGTCTATGCCCAAAACAACCCTTCATACACACCAGTTTTACAAGCCTACATCAGAAACTCCAGGTTCAACAAAACCTCCACCCCAAAACCACTCCTCATTGTCACACCCTTAACCGAATCCCATGTCCAGGCCTCCGTCCTCTGCGCCAAGCTCGCCGGCTTACAGCTCAAAATCCGAAGCGGCGGGCACGATTATGAGGGCATTTCTTACTGGTCTAGCCAGACATTTATTGTTCTTGACATGTTTAATCTCAGGTCGATCAAGGTGGACATTAAGGACAACTCCGTTTGGGCTCAGGCCGGCGCTACGCTTGGAGAGTTGTACTATAGGATTTGGGAGAAGAGTAAAGTCCATGCCTTTCCGGCGGGGATTTGCCAACTGGTTGGTGTTGGTGGGCACCTAAGTGGCGGCGGATATGGTAACTTGCTGAGGAAGTATGGTCTTGCTGTTGACAATGTCCTTGATGCTCAGATTGTCAATGCCAAAGGCGAACTTCTCGACCGAAAATCGATGGGGGAGGACTTGTTTTGGGCTATTAAAGGAGGAGGTGGAGGAAGCTTTGGTGTCATTATTTCGTACAAGTTGAAGTTAGTTTCTGTCCCGGAAGTTGTTACAATTTTTCGGGTTGAGAAAACGTTGGAGCAGAATGCAACCGCCCTCGTTTCTCGGTGGCAGGAGGTGGCGCCCACGACGGATGATGGGTTGTTTTTGAGGCTGTTGTTGCAGCCTGTCAGTTCTAAAGTGAAGAAGGGGGAAAAGACTATTAGAGCCTCAGTTTTGGCCGAGTTTTTAGGCACTGCTGATCAGCTTGTGAAATTGTTGGGTAAGGAGTTCCCTGAATTGGGGTTGAAGAAGGAGAATTGTACTGAGATGAACTGGATTGAATCCGTCCTCTGGTGGGCGAATTTCGACATTGGAACCTCTCCCAAGGCGTTGCTTGACAGAATGCCAAACGATGCAAATTTCTTGAAGAGGAAGTCTGATTATGTCCAAACCCCGATTTCAATGGACGGGTTGGAGTGGCTGTGGAAAAAAATGATCGAGCTAGGGAAAACAGGACTTGTTTTCAATCCTTATGGTGGGGAAATGAGCCGGATTGCACCATCCGAGACACCTTTTCCCCACCGTGCCGGAAACTTGTACAAAATTCAGTACTCAGTGAACTGGGAGGATGCAGGGGAAGACTTGGAGAAGAACTACACCACACAAAGCAAGAGGCTTTTCAGTTACATGACCCCATTTGTGTCAAAGAATCCAAGAAGTGCTTTTCTGAACTATAGAGACCTTGACATTGGTGCCAGTTCAACTGGGGCTCCTTCTTATGAAGAAGGAAAGGTTTATGGAATGAAGTATTTCAACGACAATTTCGATAGGCTGGTGAAGGTGAAGACCGCTGTCGATCCAGAAAATTTCTTCTACAACGAGCAAAGCATCCCAATTCTTCCAAGAAAGGAATAGGAGGGCATAGGAAGTTGATACAAAAGCATGGATTTTTGGTTGTTGATTGATCATAGATTCATTGGAGTAAGTTAAAAAGGTTAAATTATTATGAAAAGGTTAAATTATTGGGTTATTTTGATTCAGTTCTTGTCACAGTGAATAGATACAATGTGTTTTTACTTTTATCCTGCTCCAGATTAATATTTTGGTTTTGGATTTATGAGAGATCGTGACATGTATAAGAAAGTTGAAACAATGCCATTTATTCTAGTTAAAGGCTGTCTTGACCATTTCATTTCTACCTTCCGTAATGGTCTAAGTTTGCTTGCTGTGAATGTCATTTTCATTGGATTAGTTTATCTCAGAGGACTAGTTCTCATTCGGAAAAAAAAGAATGAGTTGAATTGAAAGGAAGTTATTCTTGCACTCTGTTTTTGCATGAAAAAAATTGATAAGGAGAAAACGAAAGTCTGAAAATTTTAAAGAATTATGCTTATGACTAATTTTTTATTTCATTTTATTTGAACAGTTTGTCTAATTGGATTAAACCATCCATATGCAGATTCTTCACCTCGTCCTTGATAGAACATCTTTCCTGTCAAAAATCACAGTATCCGTTCCTTTCACAAGGTTATATAAGTTAAGTTTCCAAAAAAAGGTTATATAAGTTAAGTCGAGTTAAATTAGCGATCATTGAAAACTGTAACTGCAAAGAAGCTTCTGTAGGTGGGTGGGTCTCGACTTTGTGGTTATGAGTCTTTGTGACACGGTTAGCTTTAAAGGGTGTGGATCCCATTTACTATTAGATGGAGTCCCACCATTCAAGGTCCCTTGTGAATCGGTCCTTTTTTCTTGGTAAAAATCTAACATCATGTGATGTGTCTCAAGTCACTGGAGAGTTCGAGACATATAGACACAACAAAATGTCCATAAGAGACAACTAAGAGTTTTTCATTTTCACAGTCTAAGTGCACGTACAAATGAATAAATTTATCTACAATGGGCACAATGTTGTAACTGTATCTCAAGGCACATACAATAACAATGTAACGACCTATCTCGAAAAATTATTTGGATTTTAGAACATAAGGGTATTTTAGTAATATCACGTGTAGGGAGATATTTTGTTTTAATTGTTTGCTTTTGGGCTTGGGTGGTGTGCCAATGGGGCATACCCTCTGATTTGGTCTCCCGGCCTCACTTTTTCTTCGCTCTCCCTGTCACTTTTTCTCTTCTTTCCCCCACTCTCCACGCCTCATTTTTCTTCTCTGTCGAGCCGAGGCTCAAGACCCCCCACCAGACTTAGACCGCCATCATCTCATCCCTCCCCACATCCTTTGCAAGACCCATGAACCCAGGATTGATGGAGGAACCCCTCCACCAAGCTCTTCTCTTTCCTGTCACTATGCAACCTTCCCCAACATGTTCCGCCATCTACGGCTAAAGGTAAGACTCTAAAACCTTGTGGGGTGTGTTTTAAGGTTAGTTTAGGGTAGGTTTGATGTTAGTGTACACTAGTTGGACACAGAACAGCTCAGGGGAAACTTTCCCCAGATTCCGGCGAGAATCTGTGACTCCCAGGTCATTTTCCGGCCAACTCCGACCACGACTGGCCCCATGATTGGTATAGTTCTAATCCTCTCCTTTGTAGCTTCATTTTGGTATAAGGGTTGATGGGTTTTTGCTGAGTTGTGGTTGATCGGAGCTTGAAAGCTCTGGCTTTCTTCTTCGGCAAGACGACCGACCCACAGCCTAAAAACGGGTCGACTTGACCTGACCTAACCTACTTGAGCCCAGCCCAACCTAATAGCCAACCCAGGCTTAAAAACCTAATTGCCCAAGCCTAGAAAACCAAGTCATACCAACTAAACCCAAAACCCAAGCTTTGGCCAGCCCAAAACCCTCGGCCCAACCTAGCTGAACCAGCCCAATCCAGATGGAATATTTTGTTAGGGAATATTCTTTGTGTTGACTTTTACGAAATTTGTCCAGGACCTCTCTTAGGGTAATTCGACGTCCTAAATCCGTTTCTGACGTCCGTTTCCCCAAATTCAATAGTTATGATAGAGTTTTATTAATTGGTACCTTTATGTGCTTCGGTGCAATTGTGTATGGCATTTTCGTCCTCTCTTGTTTGCAAGACTCTTCACCAACTGTGTAAGGTGAGTGGACCCCTTCTAAAATGCATATTTTCCTATTAGAAATGCATACATGAAAATCATGATTTAATGGTTATGTTTTATGAAATGTTTATGAGCAAAATAGATTTACAATTTATGAGTAGGGATGGTAATTCTAATCGTAAACCCGTTCACCGTGGATAATCGCCCAAATGCATTAGATTTGGATATGAAAATTCGGGTATGGTTTGGATATGCGAAAAAACCGTTAACTTTATTCGGTTATGGTTTTGGATATGGTTATAAGGGTACCCAATCCATATCCGTACCCGAATCCGATCTGAATATTATATATATATATTTGATATATATATATATATATATATATATATATATATATTATATTTTATTCAATTATGCCTTTTGAAGTCTTGGAATTATGCCCACAACGTATTCAATTATTCCTATCCCTATAGTACTAATTTATTATGCATGCATTAAACTCTATACTATCTTTATTATGCACCAAACATCATACATGGGGCATACCAACAATCTCATCAATTCAATACTCTTATTGTTATACTTAACCAAATTAATTAATTGAATCATTTTATATATCAATTATCAAATGTTCCAAGTTTATCAGATTCATCTCTCTTTAAGAGTCTCACTATCAAGAAATTGGTGCATGTTGTAAGCTCAATAGGTAATCTTTCATTCTTTTTCATGTTATTTGATTCATGCAAATTATCAATTAGCGTCAGTTTTTCAGTTTATTACATATGTTATGAGCCCATAGAATTATGCAAAATTAAATCAATAATTGTCTTCTTGTTTGTTGTCATATATTTAGTTTACATATTTTATCTTCCCTTCGTATTTGTTTTTGTCCTCTTTTTCTTTTTTATTGGACCAATTTATCATATTGGCTTATCATGAACAACTTCAAATATACATTGTTATGTTTTTTGTAATTGGATGTCGCTATTTAATGGCAAAATTAGTATCTACTAAAATTTATAGTGCGTCCATTGGATGAATATATATATATATATATATATATATCTTCACATTGGTTTAGTTCAAATCGCTGTTAAACCTTTAACACGAAAAGGTCTTAATACGTCTATTCTTTTATGTCTTCGTGACGCCCGATTTACTGATTTTAACGATAGTATTCTTGGAATGATTGAATCAAGTCTTTATAACGGACCTATCCATTTTGATTGTTTTCCCGATCTCACAATAAGTCTTTCAGATCCACATGTTTTAAAAGCTCTTACTCTTAATATCAAAACCTCCGGGTACCAAGTCCTGGAAGGAACACAACCTTTGGCACTTATTTTTAGAGTTTATTACAAAGTCACTGGCACAAACATGAATTTTCAAGCTTTGAACAAAAGTCCTCGCGACCACACTCTTTTAATCCAAACAACCCAAGAAAGCGCAAACATTAGAGTACCAAGAACCATTAGGTGGTCAGACATCAGTCTCCCCTCAGATTGGTGTTTAATTAATGAAAGTAAGCCGGTTTCCGTTCAAAACAGCCTCGTTAATCTTGACAACATTGAACAATATTTTGACGGCACAGTTAAAATCAATTTTGATCGTCCAGCAAGAAAATCTTGTGAATCAGTTTTGTCGCACAAATCTTTTACTCCTAGCAGACAGTCTTTTTCTGGATCCACGTCAACCGATAGACTGGGTCGAGATCAAGATTTGATCAAATCTTTAGTAAACAAAAAGTTAAAAGAGCAGGAAGCTGCACAACAAGATCTAGTCAATGATTTACTCAAATTAAAGTCTGTCGACACCTCTTCACAAGTTGCACATCCTGTTTATCATCCTCCAAACCAAGAAGAACCCACTTCTCCAACTCCTTCTGATTTTGAAACAACATCGGTGAATCACCAATTACTTGTTTTAAATAAACCACATAAAATCCGATGGAGGAAGCTTAAAGCTGACATCACTTCTGAGGAAAACATCCCCAGAAGAAATATTTTTAGAAAAAAGTATTGTGATGAAGAAAAGCTAGCCATATATGCCGAATGGAAAGCTTTTGTAGAACAATACCAATTTGAAATATCTTTCTTTGATTTTATTGAAAAACATTTTGAAACAAAAAATAAAGTTACGGTTGTTACCAAAGAAAATTGGGTCAAGGAAGACAAAACTTTGATTTCTTCCAGTCATCCTCCCAAAGAAACTATTTTGATTCCCACTGGTAATACCAACATCCCCGCAACCCCTTTTAAAATTCCAAAAGAAGATTCTGGTTTTAAACCTGTCATTGAACAGAATAATTTTACAAACCAAAGTCTTCATACTATTGGAAAACAGTTAGACAAAATTGAAACCAAAATCGACAAATTGTCTCAACCAAAATCTTCTCCAAAAGAAAAACCTTTAGTAAATTTTACTAATACTGCTTCAAGTTCCACTGCTTTAAAATCCATGACTACTTTACAAAAAATTGATCATATGCTCACTGAGCTCAAAAAAGAGAAAGTTGTTAATGTTTTGCAAAACAATGATGTTTCTGTCGAAGAAGAAAATACTTCTGATTCTTCTCAGGACACGGAAACTAGTTCTGCTATCCAAAATATTGAAAATATTTTTCAAAACATTGATCTTCAACCAACTTTTGATTTAAAACGTATTCGTACTCATCCGGTCAACCCTACTTCTCTCACAAAAAACTGGTATCCCAGGCCAACTCCTCCTGACCTTCAATTTGAAGAACGAAATATTCAAAATCAATTTTCAGTTTCAGCCGACAAACTTTATGAGTGGAACATAGATGGCTTATCCGAACAAGAACTTTTGAACAAACTTCAACACATGTCCATGGTTGCTAATAGCTACATTTCAAATCACAATTTTACTCAAACACAAATCGTTGATCTTCTCGTCACTGGTTTCACTGGAATGCTTCATTCTTGGTGGGAGAAGCACTTAACTTCTCAGTCCAGAGATGAAATACGCTTTGCGGTCAAAAAAGATAAGGAAGGATTTCCCATTTTTGACGAAACGATAGGACAGGGAATACCCGACGGAGTAAATACTTTACTTTATACGATTATAGAACACTTTATAGGAACACCCAGCAACGTTACTACGCGTATTCACGACCAACTGAGTAATTTAAGGTGTCCAACCTTAAGTGATTTCAGATGGTATAAAGATGTTTTCATATCCAGAGTTATGCTTCGGGAAGATAGTAATCAACCTTTTTGGAAAGAAAAATTTATCAATGGTTTACCAAATCTTTTTGCTCACAAAATTCGAAATGTTTTAGTAAATGAAGAAGGTGTCATACCTTATCATACCCTTACTTATGGTAACATAGTTAATGTTATTCAAAAGGAAGGATTGAAAATGTGTATCGACATGAAGATTTCAAAACAAGTTCATAAAGATAAATCTATTGCTAAATACGAACTTGGAACATTTTGTGAACAATATGGCTTACCTCCAATCGCTCCTTCGAGTAAAAAGAAAAAAGCCCAACAAACCAGCAAGTTTTCTAAACATCCATCCAGATTTTATAAAAACAAAAGATCTTCCAACAAACCTTTTCAAACAAATAAATTTTATGAAAAACCATCTTCAAACAAAAAACCTTTTCGAAAGTCTAAAAAGGATTTTCAAAATAAAAAGGGAAAGTGTTACAAGTGTGGTAAATTTGGTCATTATGCAAATGAATGTAGAGTTAAAAAGGTTATTAACCAACTAAAAATCTCTGAAGAAGAGAAAGTTCAACTTATTCAGGCTTTAGAAATTAGAAATACCGACTCTAGTCAATCTGATAAAAATCTCGATTTTTCCGTCTCCGACTCTAGCAGTTCTAGCGACGTCTCCTCGCCAAACATTAAGTTTGGGTGCACGGACACTTGTTGTAACAAAATTTCAGTGCTTAATAAGCAAGAAGAACAAGAAGAGTTTTTAATGGAATTAATTAGTAAAGTCGATGACCCTGATTTAAAATCTTTTTATTTGAAAAAACTCAAAAATTTGATTTCTTCTCATGAACCTGGCACTAGTCAAATTTCTTCTCAAAAGATTTCTCTCAGTACCACTTTGGAACGTTTCAATAAATCCAAAAAGGAAATCACCCTCAAAGATTTACAAAAGGAAATTAACCAAATCAAATCAGAAATTAAGTTTTTAAAATCAGAGAATACTGAAATTCGTTCACAACTCAGTAGAGTACGTACGCAAGAGCTCGTCCAAGAACAAAATGGTTCTTCCTCAAATTCCGATTCCGACGCTCACTCAGCTAAATCTTCTTCTTCAAAAGAACTTGTTTTAAGTCTTTTAGACAAAATAAGAATTCGAAAATGGTATTCTAAAGTTACAATAGTAATCGAAGATTTTCATTTAGAAACCATCGCTTTAATTGATTCAGGTGCAGATTTAAATTGCATTCAAGAAGGATTAATACCTACTAAATATTTTCACAAGTCTACGGAAACACTTAGCGCTGCAAATCAATCCCCGATGAAATTAAACTATGAAATTCCCAAAGCTCACGTTTGTCAACAAAATGTTTGTTTTAAAACTCCATTTGTTTTGATCAAGAATATTTCTGATCCAGTTATTTTGGGACTCCCTTTCATTGCATTAATTTATCCTTTCAAAGTTCATCATAACTGTATTTCTACCAAGGTTTTTGGCCAAAAAATTACTTTTGAATTTTGCATAGAAACAGATCTTAAAAGGTTAAAACAACTTCAAAAAGATAGTGTTTCAAAAACTCTCAACCAGATTACTGCAAAATCCCAACAAATTGCTTTTTTACAGGAAGAAATTCTTCACAAAAGAATTGAAGAACAATTAACAAACAAATCTTTATTAGATTCTATTCGCCAGTTTTCTGATAAGCTTACTAAAGAAATTTGTTCCGACCTTCCAAATGCTTTTTGGCACAGAAAACAACATATTGTTAAACTACCTTATGTCAAAGATTTTATTGAGTCAAAAATCCCCACAAAAGCACGACCGATTCAAATGAATCAAGAAGTTTTGGAGTTTTGTAAAACTGAAATTAATCAACTTTTAGAAAAAGGAATTATCCGTAAAAGCAAATCTCCATGGTCATGCCCTGCTTTTTATGTCCAGAAAAACGCAGAATTAGAACGCGGTGCTCCACGACTAGTTATTAACTACAAACCTTTGAATGATGTTTTAGAATGGATCCGATATCCAATCCCTAACAAAAGAGACTTGATAAAGAGACTTTCTCAGGCAACTATTTTTTCTAAATTTGATATGAAATCAGGCTTTTGGCAAATTCAAATTCATGAATCTGATAAATACAAAACTGCTTTTGTAACTCCTTTCGGACATTACGAGTGGAATGTAATGCCTTTCGGCTTGAAAAATGCACCAAGTGAATTTCAAAATATCATGAATGAAATTTTTAATCAATACAGCCATTTTTCGATTGTTTATATTGATGATGTATTAATTTTCTCAAAATCAATAGAAGAGCATTGGAAGCATTTGCATGCATTTGTTAGGATCATTAGGTCCAATGGGTTAGTTGTTTCGGCATCTAAGATTAAGTTATTCCAAACCAAAGTTAGATTTTTAGGTTACCATATTTACAGGTCTACCATTCAACCAATAGATCGAGTCATCCAGTTTGCTGATAAATTTCCAGATCAAATTATTGACAAAACCCAGCTTCAAAGATTCCTTGGATCTCTCAATTATGTTTCAGAATTTTATCCTCACCTGCGTCAACAATGTAAGCCCTTGTTTGATCGTCTCAAGGAAAATCCTCCATCATGGTCACAAAATCATACTTCCATTGTCAAACAGATAAAAAATCATGTCAAGACTTTACCTTGCCTTGGCATTCCAACTCCCGGCTCTCTCAAAATAGTCGAAACCGACGCATCTGAAATCGGTTATGGAGGTATCCTTAAACAGAAAATTTCTTCCGAAGCTCCTGAACAAATTGTTCGTTTCCATTCAGGAGTTTGGAATCCAGCTCAAAGCAACTATAGTACTATTAAAAAAGAGATTTTATCTATTGTATTATGTATTAGCAAATTCCAAGATGATTTATTAAATCAAAAATTTTTAGTTCGTGTTGATTGCAAATCTGCCAAACATGTTTTACAAAAAGATGTTCAAAATATTGCATCAAAACAGATTTTTGCACGCTGGCAAGCCATATTAAGTATTTTTGATTTTGATATTGAATACATTAAAGGCAGCCAGAATTGCATACCAGATTTTCTAACCAGAGAATTTTTGCAGGGGAAGAATGGGTACTAATCCCACTCAGCAACGAAGGCTCCCAGCCACCCTTACCCAAACCCCAGCACCAGTAAAACAAGAGTCTATTCCCGACTCTTCATCGGCCCTCGCCATTACAAACAGATTTACTCCCTTAGGTTCAACAGTAGGAAATATCCGACCAAATTACCAAACGGCCTTAGCCACCCCTTATGATCCCTACTCTTCAGTTCGTTCTCCAGCACCTTCACAACCAAAAACACCTAGCTATGCTAAAACATCACCATATGTCCAGAACCCTCATTCTGAAAAGCTTTTTAGCATTCCTCTTCATATTGACAAAAACCAACCTCCAGAACGCATTGCTAAATTACTCATTCCTCCAAATTTTCATTATCTCCCAACAGAATCATACAAAAGCCTCAAATACTACCAGGCTATCCTTTCAGAAACAGAAAGCATTGCTATTAAGCCAATTTACAGTACCTCTCACCAAAACAAAATATTGTATCATTCACTCCATATTGGAAAATTCCTTACCGAACTCGAATGGGGAATTCCCCTTTATCACACAAAACCCCTTCATACCCAGCATGTTCTCATCCCAAACAATCATTACAATTACTATGATTATATCCAAGCATGGACCAACATTTTTCTCCATCAAACAGAAGATTTTAGTCATTCATGGTTCATAACCTTTGATAAGAATTTCAGATTGCGGTTTCCTGCATGGTTTCCAGATTGGTGGGCTTCCCATGGCCCAAGCTCTTCTATCATTCCAGATGACCTTCGTCATGTTCTCACAAACAACTTCCAGCCCAGTTTTGACAGAAGTCGTTTCGACAACAGAGTTACTATTTTTTCACTGCTCATGGCCAAGTACAAGATCCCATGGATTCTCAAATGGAACTTTGAAGTGGACACTAGTGGTCTTTACAGAACCCGATGGGTAAAATGGTGGGATAAATTCAACCACCAAAAAATTATTGATCTTGTAAAAGTGGAATTTCCCCAGGCATCTTCTCAGGCACTACCAATCAGAGCTTCAACTTCGTCCTCACAGGCTTTGCCAGAAAATCAGCAATTTCCTGAATTACCAAAAGTTCAGGAACCAGTTCAGTCCTTATCAGACATTAGTCCATCTTCCTCTCTCAAAGGAATTTCCAAGTCAGCCAAGTCCTCCAGTTCAAAGAAAGAAAAAACTACCCAACTGCTGGATATGGCTCAGCTGCTAATGGCGGAAGCAGCATTGCTGCAAAAGAAAAAAGGTTCAGACTCAGATTCAGATAATTCTGATGCCTCGTCTCAGCTTCCCGCCAAATGGGCTGATCAAGCAGATTTTCAAGATGCCCAGGACCCATTTGATATCTGAGACACAATATTTGCCCATGTGATTGTGTCAGCCCAGCAACATCATCAGCAGTAGCTGTTTTCATCTCTTCCGCAAAAGACAAAGCATTATTCTCCAATAGTGAAAAACAAAAAGGTCACTATTCACAATAGTGAAAACAAAAAAGTCACTATTCACAATAGTGAAAAACAAAAAGGTCACTATTCATTTAACTTTTGTAAAAGAATCAAAGCATCTTCACTATTCTTTCACCCAGCTTTAGCAGACAGCGGGATTCCCGGATCATTTGGCCAAGTCTCTTTCAACCTCCTCGCTCTATATAAAGAGGATTCATCTTCAGAAGAAATATAAGTTTTTAACTCAAGTCTTCCAGTAGAAGAATACATCTCTCTGAGATTATATCCCAAACACTTGTAATACAAATATTATTCAGGATGCCTGCGAGCTCCATCTCTTTGTTTACTTGTTTCATCTGCCATTAGGCAATACCTGTTTGTTATCTGCATTGCAGTAAGTTTTCAATAAAACTTATTTTCCAAATATATTTGCATCACTACGTTTAATTCATTATTTTGATATGCTACTCTGTTTTTATATGTTTTATTTCCGCACTTTAAATTCTATGGACGGCTATGCCTCCTGCTGCTACTTTATGTTTTACTTCCGCACTTTATATTCTATGGCTGGCTTTGCCGCCTGTTGTTAGTTCCGCCCCATTTGGTATCAGAGCCAAGTGGTTGGTAATTGCATTAGCATCTATCTAATCTGTTCATTGTTATTCACATACTTGTATCTTATCTGCATTTCTTAATCGTCGGTCCTCAGTTCTTCTTTCTTCCAGCCAAACAGTAAGACGTGGTCCAAACAATAAGTCCCAGGAGAGGCATGAGCGGAGCGCATGAGCGGGGGAAGAGTCTAGACATACGAGGAAGGTGAATCTTTTAAGTCTTGCATATAGTATACTTGTTTTGTGCATTTCATGAGTAGATTATTTAGATCTAGTTCAATGGCCAGCACTAGCTCTAGATCCACCTTAGGAACTATACCTGACATTGTCAATGAAGAACAAAAACTGGATTTTCAAACAGACGAAAGTATTGATTTTTCCGACTGGAATATTCCAAAAGTTTCAACCCAAAATATTTACAAGAAAAAATGGTCTTTGACCTCTTTTAAATCCGAACATCACGTCAAAACAGTTGAGAAGGCTTATGCTCTTAGCAAAGAACATGAGACTTGTCAATTATTTTCTCCAGAACAAATCAAAGCGCATCGCAAAAACGGTCATAACTATCTTCACATTGGTTTAGTTCAAATCGCTGTTAAACCTTTAACACGAAAAGGTCTTAATACGTCTATTCTTTTATGTCTTCGTGACGCCCGATTTACTGATTTTAACGATAGTATTCTTGGAATGATTGAATCAAGTCTTTATAACGGACCTATCCATTTTGATTGTTTTCCCGATCTCACAATAAGTCTTTCAGATAATTCTGATGCCTCGTCTCAGCTTCCCGCCAAATGGGCTGATCAAGCAGATTTTCAAGATGCCCAGGACCCATTTGATATCTGAGACACAATATTTGCCCATGTGATTGTGTCAGCCCAGCAACATCATCAGCAGTAGCTGTTTGACAATGGAAGTATGATTTTGTGACCATGATGGAGGATTTTCCTTGAGACGATCAAACAAGGGCTTACATTGTTGACGCAGGTGAGGATAAAATTCTGAAACATAATTGAGAGATCCAAGGAATCTTTGAAGCTGGGTTTTGTCAATAATTTGATCTGGAAATTTATCAGCAAACTGGATGACTCGATCTATTGGTTGAATGGTAGACCTGTAAATATGGTAACCTAAAAATCTAACTTTGGTTTGGAATAACTTAATCTTAGATGCCGAAACAACTAACCCATTGGACCTAATGATCCTAACAAATGCATGCAAATGCTTCCAATGCTCTTCTATTGATTTTGAGAAAATTAATACATCATCAATATAAACAATCGAAAAATGGCTGTATTGATTAAAAATTTCATTCATGATATTTTGAAATTCACTTGGTGCATTTTTCAAGCCGAAAGGCATTACATTCCACTCGTAATGTCCGAAAGGAGTTACAAAAGCAGTTTTGTATTTATCAGATTCATGAATTTGAATTTGCCAAAAGCCTGATTTCATATCAAATTTAGAAAAAATAGTTGCCTGAGAAAGTCTCTTTATCAAGTCTCTTTTGTTAGGGATTGGATATCGGATCCATTCTAAAACATCATTCAAAGGTTTGTAGTTAATAACTAGTCGTGGAGCACCGCGTTCTAATTCTGCGTTTTTCTGGACATAAAAAGCAGGGCATGACCATGGAGATTTGCTTTTACGGATAATTCCTTTTTCTAAAAGTTGATTAATTTCAGTTTTACAAAACTCCAAAACTTCTTGATTCATTTGAATCGGTCGTGCTTTTGTGGGGATTTTTGACTCAATAAAATCTTTGACATAAGGTAGTTTAACAATATGTTGTTTTCTGTGCCAAAAAGCATTTGGAAGGTCGGAACAAATTTCTTTAGTAAGCTTATCAGAAAACTGGCGAATAGAATCTAATAAAGATTTGTTTGTTAATTGTTCTTCAATTCTTTTGTGAAGAATTTCTTCCTGTAAAAAAGCAATTTGTTGGGATTTTGCAGTAATCTGGTTGAGAGTTTTTGAAACACTATCTTTTTGAAGTTGTTTTAACCTTTTAAGATCTGTTTCTATGCAAAATTCAAAAGTAATTTTTTGGCCAAAAACCTTGGTAGAAATACAGTTATGATGAACTTTGAAAGGATAAATTAATGCAATGAAAGGGAGTCCCAAAATAACTGGATCAGAAATATTCTTGATCAAAACAAATGGAGTTTTAAAACAAACATTTTGTTGACAAACGTGAGCTTTGGGAATTTCATAGTTTAATTTCATCGGGGATTGATTTGCAGCGCTAAGTGTTTCCGTAGACTTGTGAAAATATTTAGTAGGTATTAATCCTTCTTGAATGCAATTTAAATCTGCACCTGAATCAATTAAAGCGATGGTTTCTAAATGAAAATCTTCGATTACTATTGTAACTTTAGAATACCATTTTCGAATTCTTATTTTGTCTAAAAGACTTAAAACAAGTTCTTTTGAAGAAGAAGATTTAGCTGAGTGAGCGTCGGAATCGGAATTTGAGGAAGAACCATTTTGTTCTTGGACGAGCTCTTGCGTACGTACTCTACTGAGTTGTGAACGAATTTCAGTATTCTCTGATTTTAAAAACTTAATTTCTGATTTGATTTGGTTAATTTCCTTTTGTAAATCTTTGAGGGTGATTTCCTTTTTGGATTTATTGAAACGTTCCAAAGTGGTACTGAGAGAAATCTTTTGAGAAGAAATTTGACTAGTGCCAGGTTCATGAGAAGAAATCAAATTTTTGAGTTTTTTCAAATAAAAAGATTTTAAATCAGGGTCATCGACTTTACTAATTAATTCCATTAAAAACTCTTCTTGTTCTTCTTGCTTATTAAGCACTGAAATTTTGTTACAACAAGTGTCCGTGCACCCAAACTTAATGTTTGGCGAGGAGACGTCGCTAGAACTGCTAGAGTCGGAGACGGAAAAATCGAGATTTTTATCAGATTGACTAGAGTCGGTATTTCTAATTTCTAAAGCCTGAATAAGTTGAACTTTCTCTTCTTCAGAGATTTTTAGTTGGTTAATAACCTTTTTAACTCTACATTCATTTGCATAATGACCAAATTTACCACACTTGTAACACTTTCCCTTTTTATTTTGAAAATCCTTTTTAGACTTTCGAAAAGGTTTTTTGTTTGAAGATGGTTTTTCATAAAATTTATTTGTTTGAAAAGGTTTGTTGGAAGATCTTTTGTTTTTATAAAATCTGGATTGATGTTTAGAAAACTTGCTGGTTTGTTGGGCTTTTTTCTTTTTACTCGAAGGAGCGATTGGAGGTAAGCCATATTGTTCACAAAATGTTCCAAGTTCGTATTTAGCAATAGATTTATCTTTATGAACTTGTTTTGAAATCTTCATGTCGATACACATTTTCAATCCTTCCTTTTGAATAACATTAACTATGTTACCATAAGTAAGGGTATGATAAGGTATGACACCTTCTTCATTTACTAAAACATTTCGAATTTTGTGAGCAAAAAGATTTGGTAAACCATTGATAAATTTTTCTTTCCAAAAAGGTTGATTACTATCTTCCCGAAGCATAACTCTGGATATGAAAACATCTTTATACCATCTGAAATCACTTAAGGTTGGACACCTTAAATTACTCAGTTGGTCGTGAATACGCGTAGTAACGTTGCTGGGTGTTCCTATAAAGTGTTCTATAATCGTATAAAGTAAAGTATTTACTCCGTCGGGTATTCCCTGTCCTATCGTTTCGTCAAAAATGGGAAATCCTTCCTCATCTTTTTTGACCGCAAAGCGTATTTCATCTCTGGACTGAGAAGTTAAGTGCTTCTCCCACCAAGAATGAAGCATTCCAGTGAAACCAGTGACGAGAAGATCAACGATTTGTGTTTGAGTAAAATTGTGATTTGAAATGTAGCTATTAGCAACCATGGACATGTGTTGAAGTTTGTTCAAAAGTTCTTGTTCGGATAAGCCATCTATGTTCCACTCATAAAGTTTGTCGGCTGAAACTGAAAATTGATTTTGAATATTTCGTTCTTCAAATTGAAGGTCAGGAGGAGTTGGCCTGGGATACCAGTTTTTTGTGAGAGAAGTAGGGTTGACCGGATGAGTACGAATACGTTTTAAATCAAAAGTTGGTTGAAGATCAATGTTTTGAAAAATATTTTCAATATTTTGGATAGCAGAACTAGTTTCCGTGTCCTGAGAAGAATCAGAAGTATTTTCTTCTTCGACAGAAACATCATTGTTTTGCAAAACATTAACAACTTTCTCTTTTTTGAGCTCAGTGAGCATATGATCAATTTTTTGTAAAGTAGTCATGGATTTTAAAGCAGTGGAACTTGAAGCAGTATTAGTAAAATTTACTAAAGGTTTTTCTTTTGGAGAAGATTTTGGTTGAGACAATTTGTCGATTTTGGTTTCAATTTTGTCTAACTGTTTTCCAATAGTATGAAGACTTTGGTTTGTAAAATTATTCTGTTCAATGACAGGTTTAAAACCAGAATCTTCTTTTGGAATTTTAAAAGGGGTTGCGGGGATGTTGGTATTACCAGTGGGAATCAAAATAGTTTCTTTGGGAGGATGACTGGAAGAAATCAAAGTTTTGTCTTCTTTGACCCAATTTTCTTTGGTAACAACCGTAACTTTATTTTTTGTTTCAAAATGTTTTTCAATAAAATCAAAGAAAGAGCATTGGAAGCATTTGCATGCATTTGTTAGGATCATTAGGTCCAATGGGTTAGATCTAATCTGTTCATTGTTATTCACATACTTGTATCTTATCTGCATTTCTTAATCGTCGGTCCTCAGTTCTTCTTTCTTCCAGCCAAACAGTAAGACGTGGTCCAAACAATAAGTCCCAGGAGAGGCATGAGCGGAGCGCATGAGCGGGGGAAGAGTCTAGACATACGAGGAAGGTGAATCTTTTAAGTCTTGCATATAGTATACTTGTTTTGTGCATTTCATGAGTAGATTATTTAGATCTAGTTCAATGGCCAGCACTAGCTCTAGATCCACCTTAGGAACTATACCTGACATTGTCAATGAAGAACAAAAACTGGATTTTCAAACAGACGAAAGTATTGATTTTTCCGACTGGAATATTCCAAAAGTTTCAACCCAAAATATTTACAAGAAAAAATGGTCTTTGACCTCTTTTAAATCCGAACATCACGTCAAAACAGTTGAGAAGGCTTATGCTCTTAGCAAAGAACATGAGACTTGTCAATTATTTTCTCCAGAACAAATCAAAGCGCATCGCAAAAACGGTCATAACTATCTTCACATTGGTTTAGTTCAAATCGCTGTTAAACCTTTAACACGAAAAGGTCTTAATACGTCTATTCTTTTATGTCTTCGTGACGCCCGATTTACTGATTTTAACGATAGTATTCTTGGAATGATTGAATCAAGTCTTTATAACGGACCTATCCATTTTGATTGTTTTCCCGATCTCACAATAAGTCTTTCAGATCCACATGTTTTAAAAGCTCTTACTCTTAATATCAAAACCTCCGGGTACCAAGTCCTGGAAGGAACACAACCTTTGGCACTTATTTTTAGAGTTTATTACAAAGTCACTGGCACAAACATGAATTTTCAAGCTTTGAACAAAAGTCCTCGCGACCACACTCTTTTAATCCAAACAACCCAAGAAAGCGCAAACATTAGAGTACCAAGAACCATTAGGTGGTCAGACATCAGTCTCCCCTCAGATTGGTGTTTAATTAATGAAAGTAAGCCGGTTTCCGTTCAAAACAGCCTCGTTAATCTTGACAACATTGAACAATATTTTGACGGCACAGTTAAAATCAATTTTGATCGTCCAGCAAGAAAATCTTGTGAATCAGTTTTGTCGCACAAATCTTTTACTCCTAGCAGACAGTCTTTTTCTGGATCCACGTCAACCGATAGACTGGGTCGAGATCAAGATTTGATCAAATCTTTAGTAAACAAAAAGTTAAAAGAGCAGGAAGCTGCACAACAAGATCTAGTCAATGATTTACTCAAATTAAAGTCTGTCGACACCTCTTCACAAGTTGCACATCCTGTTTATCATCCTCCAAACCAAGAAGAACCCACTTCTCCAACTCCTTCTGATTTTGAAACAACATCGGTGAATCACCAATTACTTGTTTTAAATAAACCACATAAAATCCGATGGAGGAAGCTTAAAGCTGACATCACTTCTGAGGAAAACATCCCCAGAAGAAATATTTTTAGAAAAAAGTATTGTGATGAAGAAAAGCTAGCCATATATGCCGAATGGAAAGCTTTTGTAGAACAATACCAATTTGAAATATCTTTCTTTGATTTTATTGAAAAACATTTTGAAACAAAAAATAAAGTTACGGTTGTTACCAAAGAAAATTGGGTCAAGGAAGACAAAACTTTGATTTCTTCCAGTCATCCTCCCAAAGAAACTATTTTGATTCCCACTGGTAATACCAACATCCCCGCAACCCCTTTTAAAATTCCAAAAGAAGATTCTGGTTTTAAACCTGTCATTGAACAGAATAATTTTACAAACCAAAGTCTTCATACTATTGGAAAACAGTTAGACAAAATTGAAACCAAAATCGACAAATTGTCTCAACCAAAATCTTCTCCAAAAGAAAAACCTTTAGTAAATTTTACTAATACTGCTTCAAGTTCCACTGCTTTAAAATCCATGACTACTTTACAAAAAATTGATCATATGCTCACTGAGCTCAAAAAAGAGAAAGTTGTTAATGTTTTGCAAAACAATGATGTTTCTGTCGAAGAAGAAAATACTTCTGATTCTTCTCAGGACACGGAAACTAGTTCTGCTATCCAAAATATTGAAAATATTTTTCAAAACATTGATCTTCAACCAACTTTTGATTTAAAACGTATTCGTACTCATCCGGTCAACCCTACTTCTCTCACAAAAAACTGGTATCCCAGGCCAACTCCTCCTGACCTTCAATTTGAAGAACGAAATATTCAAAATCAATTTTCAGTTTCAGCCGACAAACTTTATGAGTGGAACATAGATGGCTTATCCGAACAAGAACTTTTGAACAAACTTCAACACATGTCCATGGTTGCTAATAGCTACATTTCAAATCACAATTTTACTCAAACACAAATCGTTGATCTTCTCGTCACTGGTTTCACTGGAATGCTTCATTCTTGGTGGGAGAAGCACTTAACTTCTCAGTCCAGAGATGAAATACGCTTTGCGGTCAAAAAAGATGAGGAAGGATTTCCCATTTTTGACGAAACGATAGGACAGGGAATACCCGACGGAGTAAATACTTTACTTTATACGATTATAGAACACTTTATAGGAACACCCAGCAACGTTACTACGCGTATTCACGACCAACTGAGTAATTTAAGGTGTCCAACCTTAAGTGATTTCAGATGGTATAAAGATGTTTTCATATCCAGAGTTATGCTTCGGGAAGATAGTAATCAACCTTTTTGGAAAGAAAAATTTATCAATGGTTTACCAAATCTTTTTGCTCACAAAATTCGAAATGTTTTAGTAAATGAAGAAGGTGTCATACCTTATCATACCCTTACTTATGGTAACATAGTTAATGTTATTCAAAAGGAAGGATTGAAAATGTGTATCGACATGAAGATTTCAAAACAAGTTCATAAAGATAAATCTATTGCTAAATACGAACTTGGAACATTTTGTGAACAATATGGCTTACCTCCAATCGCTCCTTCGAGTAAAAAGAAAAAAGCCCAACAAACCAGCAAGTTTTCTAAACATCAATCCAGATTTTATAAAAACAAAAGATCTTCCAACAAACCTTTTCAAACAAATAAATTTTATGAAAAACCATCTTCAAACAAAAAACCTTTTCGAAAGTCTAAAAAGGATTTTCAAAATAAAAAGGGAAAGTGTTACAAGTGTGGTAAATTTGGTCATTATGCAAATGAATGTAGAGTTAAAAAGGTTATTAACCAACTAAAAATCTCTGAAGAAGAGAAAGTTCAACTTATTCAGGCTTTAGAAATTAGAAATACCGACTCTAGTCAATCTGATAAAAATCTCGATTTTTCCGTCTCCGACTCTAGCAGTTCTAGCGACGTCTCCTCGCCAAACATTAAGTTTGGGTGCACGGACACTTGTTGTAACAAAATTTCAGTGCTTAATAAGCAAGAAGAACAAGAAGAGTTTTTAATGGAATTAATTAGTAAAGTCGATGACCCTGATTTAAAATCTTTTTATTTGAAAAAACTCAAAAATTTGATTTCTTCTCATGAACCTGGCACTAGTCAAATTTCTTCTCAAAAGATTTCTCTCAGTACCACTTTGGAACGTTTCAATAAATCCAAAAAGGAAATCACCCTCAAAGATTTACAAAAGGAAATTAACCAAATCAAATCAGAAATTAAGTTTTTAAAATCAGAGAATACTGAAATTCGTTCACAACTCAGTAGAGTACGTACGCAAGAGCTCGTCCAAGAACAAAATGGTTCTTCCTCAAATTCCGATTCCGACGCTCACTCAGCTAAATCTTCTTCTTCAAAAGAACTTGTTTTAAGTCTTTTAGACAAAATAAGAATTCGAAAATGGTATTCTAAAGTTACAATAGTAATCGAAGATTTTCATTTAGAAACCATCGCTTTAATTGATTCAGGTGCAGATTTAAATTGCATTCAAGAAGGATTAATACCTACTAAATATTTTCACAAGTCTACGGAAACACTTAGCGCTGCAAATCAATCCCCGATGAAATTAAACTATGAAATTCCCAAAGCTCACGTTTGTCAACAAAATGTTTGTTTTAAAACTCCATTTGTTTTGATCAAGAATATTTCTGATCCAGTTATTTTGGGACTCCCTTTCATTGCATTAATTTATCCTTTCAAAGTTCATCATAACTGTATTTCTACCAAGGTTTTTGGCCAAAAAATTACTTTTGAATTTTGCATAGAAACAGATCTTAAAAGGTTAAAACAACTTCAAAAAGATAGTGTTTCAAAAACTCTCAACCAGATTACTGCAAAATCCCAACAAATTGCTTTTTTACAGGAAGAAATTCTTCACAAAAGAATTGAAGAACAATTAACAAACAAATCTTTATTAGATTCTATTCGCCAGTTTTCTGATAAGCTTACTAAAGAAATTTGTTCCGACCTTCCAAATGCTTTTTGGCACAGAAAACAACATATTGTTAAACTACCTTATGTCAAAGATTTTATTGAGTCAAAAATCCCCACAAAAGCACGACCGATTCAAATGAATCAAGAAGTTTTGGAGTTTTGTAAAACTGAAATTAATCAACTTTTAGAAAAAGGAATTATCCGTAAAAGCAAATCTCCATGGTCATGCCCTGCTTTTTATGTCCAGAAAAACGCAGAATTAGAACGCGGTGCTCCACGACTAGTTATTAACTACAAACCTTTGAATGATGTTTTAGAATGGATCCGATATCCAATCCCTAACAAAAGAGACTTGATAAAGAGACTTTCTCAGGCAACTATTTTTCTAAATTTGATATGAAATCAGGCTTTTGGCAAATTCAAATTCATGAATCTGATAAATACAAAACTGCTTTTGTAACTCCTTTCGGACATTACGAGTGGAATGTAATGCCTTTCGGCTTGAAAAATGCACCAAGTGAATTTCAAAATATCATGAATGAAATTTTTAATCAATACAGCCATTTTTCGATTGTTTATATTGATGATGTATTAATTTTCTCAAAATCAATAGAAGAGCATTGGAAGCATTTGCATGCATTTGTTAGGATCATTAGGTCCAATGGGTTAGTTGTTTCGGCATCTAAGATTAAGTTATTCCAAACCAAAGTTAGATTTTTAGGTTACCATATTTACAGGTCTACCATTCAACCAATAGATCGAGTCATCCAGTTTGCTGATAAATTTCCAGATCAAATTATTGACAAAACCCAGCTTCAAAGATTCCTTGGATCTCTCAATTATGTTTCAGAATTTTATCCTCACCTGCGTCAACAATGTAAGCCCTTGTTTGATCGTCTCAAGGAAAATCCTCCATCATGGTCACAAAATCATACTTCCATTGTCAAACAGATAAAAAATCATGTCAAGACTTTACCTTGCCTTGGCATTCCAACTCCCGGCTCTCTCAAAATAGTCGAAACCGACGCATCTGAAATCGGTTATGGAGGTATCCTTAAACAGAAAATTTCTTCCGAAGCTCCTGAACAAATTGTTCGTTTCCATTCAGGAGTTTGGAATCCAGCTCAAAGCAACTATAGTACTATTAAAAAAGAGATTTTATCTATTGTATTATGTATTAGCAAATTCCAAGATGATTTATTAAATCAAAAATTTTTAGTTCGTGTTGATTGCAAATCTGCCAAACATGTTTTACAAAAAGATGTTCAAAATATTGCATCAAAACAGATTTTTGCACGCTGGCAAGCCATATTAAGTATTTTTGATTTTGATATTGAATACATTAAAGGCAGCCAGAATTGCATACCAGATTTTCTAACCAGAGAATTTTTGCAGGGGAAGAATGGGTACTAATCCCACTCAGCAACGAAGGCTCCCAGCCACCCTTACCCAAACCCCAGCACCAGTAAAACAAGAGTCTATTCCCGACTCTTCATCGGCCCTCGCCATTACAAACAGATTTACTCCCTTAGGTTCAACAGTAGGAAATATCCGACCAAATTACCAAACGGCCTTAGCCACCCCTTATGATCCCTACTCTTCAGTTCGTTCTCCAGCACCTTCACAACCAAAAACACCTAGCTATGCTAAAACATCACCATATGTCCAGAACCCTCATTCTGAAAAGCTTTTTAGCATTCCTCTTCATATTGACAAAAACCAACCTCCAGAACGCATTGCTAAATTACTCATTCCTCCAAATTTTCATTATCTCCCAACAGAATCATACAAAAGCCTCAAATACTACCAGGCTATCCTTTCAGAAACAGAAAGCATTGCTATTAAGCCAATTTACAGTACCTCTCACCAAAACAAAATATTGTATCATTCACTCCATATTGGAAAATTCCTTACCGAACTCGAATGGGGAATTCCCCTTTATCACACAAAACCCCTTCATACCCAGCATGTTCTCATCCCAAACAATCATTACAATTACTATGATTATATCCAAGCATGGACCAACATTTTTCTCCATCAAACAGAAGATTTTAGTCATTCATGGTTCATAACCTTTGATAAGAATTTCAGATTGCGGTTTCCTGCATGGTTTCCAGATTGGTGGGCTTCCCATGGCCCAAGCTCTTCTATCATTCCAGATGACCTTCGTCATGTTCTCACAAACAACTTCCAGCCCAGTTTTGACAGAAGTCGTTTCGACAACAGAGTTACTATTTTTTCACTGCTCATGGCCAAGTACAAGATCCCATGGATTCTCAAATGGAACTTTGAAGTGGACACTAGTGGTCTTTACAGAACCCGATGGGTAAAATGGTGGGATAAATTCAACCACCAAAAAATTATTGATCTTGTAAAAGTGGAATTTCCCCAGGCATCTTCTCAGGCACTACCAATCAGAGCTTCAACTTCGTCCTCACAGGCTTTGCCAGAAAATCAGCAATTTCCTGAATTACCAAAAGTTCAGGAACCAGTTCAGTCCTTATCAGACATTAGTCCATCTTCCTCTCTCAAAGGAATTTCCAAGTCAGCCAAGTCCTCCAGTTCAAAGAAAGAAAAAACTACCCAACTGCTGGATATGGCTCAGCTGCTAATGGCGGAAGCAGCATTGCTGCAAAAGAAAAAAGGTTCAGACTCAGATTCAGATAATTCTGATGCCTCGTCTCAGCTTCCCGCCAAATGGGCTGATCAAGCAGATTTTCAAGATGCCCAGGACCCATTTGATATCTGAGACACAATATTTGCCCATGTGATTGTGTCAGCCCAGCAACATCATCAGCAGTAGCTGTTTTCATCTCTTCCGCAAAAGACAAAGCATTATTCTCCAATAGTGAAAAACAAAAAGGTCACTATTCACAATAGTGAAAACAAAAAAGTCACTATTCACAATAGTGAAAAACAAAAAGGTCACTATTCATTTAACTTTTGTAAAAGAATCAAAGCATCTTCACTATTCTTTCACCCAGCTTTAGCAGACAGCGGGATTCCCGGATCATTTGGCCAAGTCTCTTTCAACCTCCTCGCTCTATATAAAGAGGATTCATCTTCAGAAGAAATATAAGTTTTTAACTCAAGTCTTCCAGTAGAAGAATACATCTCTCTGAGATTATATCCCAAACACTTGTAATACAAATATTATTCAGGATGCCTGCGAGCTCCATCTCTTTGTTTACTTGTTTCATCTGCCATTAGGCAATACCTGTTTGTTATCTGCATTGCAGTAAGTTTTCAATAAAACTTATTTTCCAAATATATTTGCATCACTACGTTTAATTCATTATTTTGATATGCTACTCTGTTTTTATATGTTTTATTTCCGCACTTTAAATTCTATGGACGGCTATGCCTCCTGCTGCTACTTTATGTTTTACTTCCGCACTTTATATTCTATGGCTGGCTTTGCCGCCTGTTGTTAGTTCCGCCCCATTTAGTTACCAACCACATAAAATCCGATGGAGGAAGCTTAAAGCTGACATCACTTCTGAGGAAAACATCCCCAGAAGAAATATTTTTAGAAAAAAGTATTGTGATGAAGAAAAGCTAGCCATATATGCCGAATGGAAAGCTTTTGTAGAACAATACCAATTTGAAATATCTTTCTTTGATTTTATTGAAAAACATTTTGAAACAAAAAATAAAGTTACGGTTGTTACCAAAGAAAATTGGGTCAAGGAAGACAAAACTTTGATTTCTTCCAGTCATCCTCCCAAAGAAACTATTTTGATTCCCACTGGTAATACCAACATCCCCGCAACCCCTTTTAAAATTCCAAAAGAAGATTCTGGTTTTAAACCTGTCATTGAACAGAATAATTTTACAAACCAAAGTCTTCATACTATTGGAAAACAGTTAGACAAAATTGAAACCAAAATCGACAAATTGTCTCAACCAAAATCTTCTCCAAAAGAAAAACCTTTAGTAAATTTTACTAATACTGCTTCAAGTTCCACTGCTTTAAAATCCATGACTACTTTACAAAAAATTGATCATATGCTCACTGAGCTCAAAAAAGAGAAAGTTGTTAATGTTTTGCAAAACAATGATGTTTCTGTCGAAGAAGAAAATACTTCTGATTCTTCTCAGGACACGGAAACTAGTTCTGCTATCCAAAATATTGAAAATATTTTTCAAAACATTGATCTTCAACCAACTTTTGATTTAAAACGTATTCGTACTCATCCGGTCAACCCTACTTCTCTCACAAAAAACTGGTATCCCAGGCCAACTCCTCCTGACCTTCAATTTGAAGAACGAAATATTCAAAATCAATTTTCAGTTTCAGCCGACAAACTTTATGAGTGGAACATAGATGGCTTATCCGAACAAGAACTTTTGAACAAACTTCAACACATGTCCATGGTTGCTAATAGCTACATTTCAAATCACAATTTTACTCAAACACAAATCGTTGATCTTCTCGTCACTGGTTTCACTGGAATGCTTCATTCTTGGTGGGAGAAGCACTTAACTTCTCAGTCCAGAGATGAAATACGCTTTGCGGTCAAAAAAGATGAGGAAGGATTTCCCATTTTTGACGAAACGATAGGACAGGGAATACCCGACGGAGTAAATACTTTACTTTATACGATTATAGAACACTTTATAGGAACACCCAGCAACGTTACTACGCGTATTCACGACCAACTGAGTAATTTAAGGTGTCCAACCTTAAGTGATTTCAGATGGTATAAAGATGTTTTCATATCCAGAGTTATGCTTCGGGAAGATAGTAATCAACCTTTTTGGAAAGAAAAATTTATCAATGGTTTACCAAATCTTTTTGCTCACAAAATTCGAAATGTTTTAGTAAATGAAGAAGGTGTCATACCTTATCATACCCTTACTTATGGTAACATAGTTAATGTTATTCAAAAGGAAGGATTGAAAATGTGTATCGACATGAAGATTTCAAAACAAGTTCATAAAGATAAATCTATTGCTAAATACGAACTTGGAACATTTTGTGAACAATATGGCTTACCTCCAATCGCTCCTTCGAGTAAAAAGAAAAAAGCCCAACAAACCAGCAAGTTTTCTAAACATCAATCCAGATTTTATAAAAACAAAAGATCTTCCAACAAACCTTTTCAAACAAATAAATTTTATGAAAAACCATCTTCAAACAAAAAACCTTTTCGAAAGTCTAAAAAGGATTTTCAAAATAAAAAGGGAAAGTGTTACAAGTGTGGTAAATTTGGTCATTATGCAAATGAATGTAGAGTTAAAAAGGTTATTAACCAACTAAAAATCTCTGAAGAAGAGAAAGTTCAACTTATTCAGGCTTTAGAAATTAGAAATACCGACTCTAGTCAATCTGATAAAAATCTCGATTTTTCCGTCTCCGACTCTAGCAGTTCTAGCGACGTCTCCTCGCCAAACATTAAGTTTGGGTGCACGGACACTTGTTGTAACAAAATTTCAGTGCTTAATAAGCAAGAAGAACAAGAAGAGTTTTTAATGGAATTAATTAGTAAAGTCGATGACCCTGATTTAAAATCTTTTTATTTGAAAAAACTCAAAAATTTGATTTCTTCTCATGAACCTGGCACTAGTCAAATTTCTTCTCAAAAGATTTCTCTCAGTACCACTTTGGAACGTTTCAATAAATCCAAAAAGGAAATCACCCTCAAAGATTTACAAAAGGAAATTAACCAAATCAAATCAGAAATTAAGTTTTTAAAATCAGAGAATACTGAAATTCGTTCACAACTCAGTAGAGTACGTACGCAAGAGCTCGTCCAAGAACAAAATGGTTCTTCCTCAAATTCCGATTCCGACGCTCACTCAGCTAAATCTTCTTCTTCAAAAGAACTTGTTTTAAGTCTTTTAGACAAAATAAGAATTCGAAAATGGTATTCTAAAGTTACAATAGTAATCGAAGATTTTCATTTAGAAACCATCGCTTTAATTGATTCAGGTGCAGATTTAAATTGCATTCAAGAAGGATTAATACCTACTAAATATTTTCACAAGTCTACGGAAACACTTAGCGCTGCAAATCAATCCCCGATGAAATTAAACTATGAAATTCCCAAAGCTCACGTTTGTCAACAAAATGTTTGTTTTAAAACTCCATTTGTTTTGATCAAGAATATTTCTGATCCAGTTATTTTGGGACTCCCTTTCATTGCATTAATTTATCCTTTCAAAGTTCATCATAACTGTATTTCTACCAAGGTTTTTGGCCAAAAAATTACTTTTGAATTTTGCATAGAAACAGATCTTAAAAGGTTAAAACAACTTCAAAAAGATAGTGTTTCAAAAACTCTCAACCAGATTACTGCAAAATCCCAACAAATTGCTTTTTTACAGGAAGAAATTCTTCACAAAAGAATTGAAGAACAATTAACAAACAAATCTTTATTAGATTCTATTCGCCAGTTTTCTGATAAGCTTACTAAAGAAATTTGTTCCGACCTTCCAAATGCTTTTTGGCACAGAAAACAACATATTGTTAAACTACCTTATGTCAAAGATTTTATTGAGTCAAAAATCCCCACAAAAGCACGACCGATTCAAATGAATCAAGAAGTTTTGGAGTTTTGTAAAACTGAAATTAATCAACTTTTAGAAAAAGGAATTATCCGTAAAAGCAAATCTCCATGGTCATGCCCTGCTTTTTATGTCCAGAAAAACGCAGAATTAGAACGCGGTGCTCCACGACTAGTTATTAACTACAAACCTTTGAATGATGTTTTAGAATGGATCCGATATCCAATCCCTAACAAAAGAGACTTGATAAAGAGACTTTCTCAGGCAACTATTTTTTCTAAATTTGATATGAAATCAGGCTTTTGGCAAATTCAAATTCATGAATCTGATAAATACAAAACTGCTTTTGTAACTCCTTTCGGACATTACGAGTGGAATGTAATGCCTTTCGGCTTGAAAAATGCACCAAGTGAATTTCAAAATATCATGAATGAAATTTTTAATCAATACAGCCATTTTTCGATTGTTTATATTGATGATGTATTAATTTTCTCAAAATCAATAGAAGAGCATTGGAAGCATTTGCATGCATTTGTTAGGATCATTAGGTCCAATGGGTTAGTTGTTTCGGCATCTAAGATTAAGTTATTCCAAACCAAAGTTAGATTTTTAGGTTACCATATTTACAGGTCTACCATTCAACCAATAGATCGAGTCATCCAGTTTGCTGATAAATTTCCAGATCAAATTATTGACAAAACCCAGCTTCAAAGATTCCTTGGATCTCTCAATTATGTTTCAGAATTTTATCCTCACCTGCGTCAACAATGTAAGCCCTTGTTTGATCGTCTCAAGGAAAATCCTCCATCATGGTCACAAAATCATACTTCCATTGTCAAACAGATAAAAAATCATGTCAAGACTTTACCTTGCCTTGGCATTCCAACTCCCGGCTCTCTCAAAATAGTCGAAACCGACGCATCTGAAATCGGTTATGGAGGTATCCTTAAACAGAAAATTTCTTCCGAAGCTCCTGAACAAATTGTTCGTTTCCATTCAGGAGTTTGGAATCCAGCTCAAAGCAACTATAGTACTATTAAAAAAGAGATTTTATCTATTGTATTATGTATTAGCAAATTCCAAGATGATTTATTAAATCAAAAATTTTTAGTTCGTGTTGATTGCAAATCTGCCAAACATGTTTTACAAAAAGATGTTCAAAATATTGCATCAAAACAGATTTTTGCACGCTGGCAAGCCATATTAAGTATTTTTGATTTTGATATTGAATACATTAAAGGCAGCCAGAATTGCATACCAGATTTTCTAACCAGAGAATTTTTGCAGGGGAAGAATGGGTACTAATCCCACTCAGCAACGAAGGCTCCCAGCCACCCTTACCCAAACCCCAGCACCAGTAAAACAAGAGTCTATTCCCGACTCTTCATCGGCCCTCGCCATTACAAACAGATTTACTCCCTTAGGTTCAACAGTAGGAAATATCCGACCAAATTACCAAACGGCCTTAGCCACCCCTTATGATCCCTACTCTTCAGTTCGTTCTCCAGCACCTTCACAACCAAAAACACCTAGCTATGCTAAAACATCACCATATGTCCAGAACCCTCATTCTGAAAAGCTTTTTAGCATTCCTCTTCATATTGACAAAAACCAACCTCCAGAACGCATTGCTAAATTACTCATTCCTCCAAATTTTCATTATCTCCCAACAGAATCATACAAAAGCCTCAAATACTACCAGGCTATCCTTTCAGAAACAGAAAGCATTGCTATTAAGCCAATTTACAGTACCTCTCACCAAAACAAAATATTGTATCATTCACTCCATATTGGAAAATTCCTTACCGAACTCGAATGGGGAATTCCCCTTTATCACACAAAACCCCTTCATACCCAGCATGTTCTCATCCCAAACAATCATTACAATTACTATGATTATATCCAAGCATGGACCAACATTTTTCTCCATCAAACAGAAGATTTTAGTCATTCATGGTTCATAACCTTTGATAAGAATTTCAGATTGCGGTTTCCTGCATGGTTTCCAGATTGGTGGGCTTCCCATGGCCCAAGCTCTTCTATCATTCCAGATGACCTTCGTCATGTTCTCACAAACAACTTCCAGCCCAGTTTTGACAGAAGTCGTTTCGACAACAGAGTTACTATTTTTTCACTGCTCATGGCCAAGTACAAGATCCCATGGATTCTCAAATGGAACTTTGAAGTGGACACTAGTGGTCTTTACAGAACCCGATGGGTAAAATGGTGGGATAAATTCAACCACCAAAAAATTATTGATCTTGTAAAAGTGGAATTTCCCCAGGCATCTTCTCAGGCACTACCAATCAGAGCTTCAACTTCGTCCTCACAGGCTTTGCCAGAAAATCAGCAATTTCCTGAATTACCAAAAGTTCAGGAACCAGTTCAGTCCTTATCAGACATTAGTCCATCTTCCTCTCTCAAAGGAATTTCCAAGTCAGCCAAGTCCTCCAGTTCAAAGAAAGAAAAAACTACCCAACTGCTGGATATGGCTCAGCTGCTAATGGCGGAAGCAGCATTGCTGCAAAAGAAAAAAGGTTCAGACTCAGATTCAGATAATTCTGATGCCTCGTCTCAGCTTCCCGCCAAATGGGCTGATCAAGCAGATTTTCAAGATGCCCAGGACCCATTTGATATCTGAGACACAATATTTGCCCATGTGATTGTGTCAGCCCAGCAACATCATCAGCAGTAGCTGTTTTCATCTCTTCCGCAAAAGACAAAGCATTATTCTCCAATAGTGAAAAACAAAAAGGTCACTATTCACAATAGTGAAAACAAAAAAGTCACTATTCACAATAGTGAAAAACAAAAAGGTCACTATTCATTTAACTTTTGTAAAAGAATCAAAGCATCTTCACTATTCTTTCACCCAGCTTTAGCAGACAGCGGGATTCCCGGATCATTTGGCCAAGTCTCTTTCAACCTCCTCGCTCTATATAAAGAGGATTCATCTTCAGAAGAAATATAAGTTTTTAACTCAAGTCTTCCAGTAGAAGAATACATCTCTCTGAGATTATATCCCAAACACTTGTAATACAAATATTATTCAGGATGCCTGCGAGCTCCATCTCTTTGTTTACTTGTTTCATCTGCCATTAGGCAATACCTGTTTGTTATCTGCATTGCAGTAAGTTTTCAATAAAACTTATTTTCCAAATATATTTGCATCACTACGTTTAATTCATTATTTTGATATGCTACTCTGTTTTTATATGTTTTATTTCCGCACTTTAAATTCTATGGACGGCTATGCCTCCTGCTGCTACTTTATGTTTTACTTCCGCACTTTATATTCTATGGCTGGCTTTGCCGCCTGTTGTTAGTTCCGCCCCATTTGGTATCAGAGCCAAGTGGTTGGTAATTGCATTAGCATCTATCTAATCTGTTCATTGTTATTCACATACTTGTATCTTATCTGCATTTCTTAATCGTCGGTCCTCAGTTCTTCTTTCTTCCAGCCAAACAGTAAGACGTGGTCCAAACAATAAGTCCCAGGAGAGGCATGAGCGGAGCGCATGAGCGGGGGAAGAGTCTAGACATACGAGGAAGGTGAATCTTTTAAGTCTTGCATATAGTATACTTGTTTTGTGCATTTCATGAGTAGATTATTTAGATCTAGTTCAATGGCCAGCACTAGCTCTAGATCCACCTTAGGAACTATACCTGACATTGTCAATGAAGAACAAAAACTGGATTTTCAAACAGACGAAAGTATTGATTTTTCCGACTGGAATATTCCAAAAGTTTCAACCCAAAATATTTACAAGAAAAAATGGTCTTTGACCTCTTTTAAATCCGAACATCACGTCAAAACAGTTGAGAAGGCTTATGCTCTTAGCAAAGAACATGAGACTTGTCAATTATTTTCTCCAGAACAAATCAAAGCGCATCGCAAAAACGGTCATAACTATCTTCACATTGGTTTAGTTCAAATCGCTGTTAAACCTTTAACACGAAAAGGTCTTAATACGTCTATTCTTTTATGTCTTCGTGACGCCCGATTTACTGATTTTAACGATAGTATTCTTGGAATGATTGAATCAAGTCTTTATAACGGACCTATCCATTTTGATTGTTTTCCCGATCTCACAATAAGTCTTTCAGATCCACATGTTTTAAAAGCTCTTACTCTTAATATCAAAACCTCCGGGTACCAAGTCCTGGAAGGAACACAACCTTTGGCACTTATTTTTAGAGTTTATTACAAAGTCACTGGCACAAACATGAATTTTCAAGCTTTGAACAAAAGTCCTCGCGACCACACTCTTTTAATCCAAACAACCCAAGAAAGCGCAAACATTAGAGTACCAAGAACCATTAGGTGGTCAGACATCAGTCTCCCCTCAGATTGGTGTTTAATTAATGAAAGTAAGCCGGTTTCCGTTCAAAACAGCCTCGTTAATCTTGACAACATTGAACAATATTTTGACGGCACAGTTAAAATCAATTTTGATCGTCCAGCAAGAAAATCTTGTGAATCAGTTTTGTCGCACAAATCTTTTACTCCTAGCAGACAGTCTTTTTCTGGATCCACGTCAACCGATAGACTGGGTCGAGATCAAGATTTGATCAAATCTTTAGTAAACAAAAAGTTAAAAGAGCAGGAAGCTGCACAACAAGATCTAGTCAATGATTTACTCAAATTAAAGTCTGTCGACACCTCTTCACAAGTTGCACATCCTGTTTATCATCCTCCAAACCAAGAAGAACCCACTTCTCCAACTCCTTCTGATTTTGAAACAACATCGGTGAATCACCAATTACTTGTTTTAAATAAACCACATAAAATCCGATGGAGGAAGCTTAAAGCTGACATCACTTCTGAGGAAAACATCCCCAGAAGAAATATTTTTAGAAAAAAGTATTGTGATGAAGAAAAGCTAGCCATATATGCCGAATGGAAAGCTTTTGTAGAACAATACCAATTTGAAATATCTTTCTTTGATTTTATTGAAAAACATTTTGAAACAAAAAATAAAGTTACGGTTGTTACCAAAGAAAATTGGGTCAAGGAAGACAAAACTTTGATTTCTTCCAGTCATCCTCCCAAAGAAACTATTTTGATTCCCACTGGTAATACCAACATCCCCGCAACCCCTTTTAAAATTCCAAAAGAAGATTCTGGTTTTAAACCTGTCATTGAACAGAATAATTTTACAAACCAAAGTCTTCATACTATTGGAAAACAGTTAGACAAAATTGAAACCAAAATCGACAAATTGTCTCAACCAAAATCTTCTCCAAAAGAAAAACCTTTAGTAAATTTTACTAATACTGCTTCAAGTTCCACTGCTTTAAAATCCATGACTACTTTACAAAAAATTGATCATATGCTCACTGAGCTCAAAAAAGAGAAAGTTGTTAATGTTTTGCAAAACAATGATGTTTCTGTCGAAGAAGAAAATACTTCTGATTCTTCTCAGGACACGGAAACTAGTTCTGCTATCCAAAATATTGAAAATATTTTTCAAAACATTGATCTTCAACCAACTTTTGATTTAAAACGTATTCGTACTCATCCGGTCAACCCTACTTCTCTCACAAAAAACTGGTATCCCAGGCCAACTCCTCCTGACCTTCAATTTGAAGAACGAAATATTCAAAATCAATTTTCAGTTTCAGCCGACAAACTTTATGAGTGGAACATAGATGGCTTATCCGAACAAGAACTTTTGAACAAACTTCAACACATGTCCATGGTTGCTAATAGCTACATTTCAAATCACAATTTTACTCAAACACAAATCGTTGATCTTCTCGTCACTGGTTTCACTGGAATGCTTCATTCTTGGTGGGAGAAGCACTTAACTTCTCAGTCCAGAGATGAAATACGCTTTGCGGTCAAAAAAGATGAGGAAGGATTTCCCATTTTTGACGAAACGATAGGACAGGGAATACCCGACGGAGTAAATACTTTACTTTATACGATTATAGAACACTTTATAGGAACACCCAGCAACGTTACTACGCGTATTCACGACCAACTGAGTAATTTAAGGTGTCCAACCTTAAGTGATTTCAGATGGTATAAAGATGTTTTCATATCCAGAGTTATGCTTCGGGAAGATAGTAATCAACCTTTTTGGAAAGAAAAATTTATCAATGGTTTACCAAATCTTTTTGCTCACAAAATTCGAAATGTTTTAGTAAATGAAGAAGGTGTCATACCTTATCATACCCTTACTTATGGTAACATAGTTAATGTTATTCAAAAGGAAGGATTGAAAATGTGTATCGACATGAAGATTTCAAAACAAGTTCATAAAGATAAATCTATTGCTAAATACGAACTTGGAACATTTTGTGAACAATATGGCTTACCTCCAATCGCTCCTTCGAGTAAAAAGAAAAAAGCCCAACAAACCAGCAAGTTTTCTAAACATCAATCCAGATTTTATAAAAACAAAAGATCTTCCAACAAACCTTTTCAAACAAATAAATTTTATGAAAAACCATCTTCAAACAAAAAACCTTTTCGAAAGTCTAAAAAGGATTTTCAAAATAAAAAGGGAAAGTGTTACAAGTGTGGTAAATTTGGTCATTATGCAAATGAATGTAGAGTTAAAAAGGTTATTAACCAACTAAAAATCTCTGAAGAAGAGAAAGTTCAACTTATTCAGGCTTTAGAAATTAGAAATACCGACTCTAGTCAATCTGATAAAAATCTCGATTTTTCCGTCTCCGACTCTAGCAGTTCTAGCGACGTCTCCTCGCCAAACATTAAGTTTGGGTGCACGGACACTTGTTGTAACAAAATTTCAGTGCTTAATAAGCAAGAAGAACAAGAAGAGTTTTTAATGGAATTAATTAGTAAAGTCGATGACCCTGATTTAAAATCTTTTTATTTGAAAAAACTCAAAAATTTGATTTCTTCTCATGAACCTGGCACTAGTCAAATTTCTTCTCAAAAGATTTCTCTCAGTACCACTTTGGAACGTTTCAATAAATCCAAAAAGGAAATCACCCTCAAAGATTTACAAAAGGAAATTAACCAAATCAAATCAGAAATTAAGTTTTTAAAATCAGAGAATACTGAAATTCGTTCACAACTCAGTAGAGTACGTACGCAAGAGCTCGTCCAAGAACAAAATGGTTCTTCCTCAAATTCCGATTCCGACGCTCACTCAGCTAAATCTTCTTCTTCAAAAGAACTTGTTTTAAGTCTTTTAGACAAAATAAGAATTCGAAAATGGTATTCTAAAGTTACAATAGTAATCGAAGATTTTCATTTAGAAACCATCGCTTTAATTGATTCAGGTGCAGATTTAAATTGCATTCAAGAAGGATTAATACCTACTAAATATTTTCACAAGTCTACGGAAACACTTAGCGCTGCAAATCAATCCCCGATGAAATTAAACTATGAAATTCCCAAAGCTCACGTTTGTCAACAAAATGTTTGTTTTAAAACTCCATTTGTTTTGATCAAGAATATTTCTGATCCAGTTATTTTGGGACTCCCTTTCATTGCATTAATTTATCCTTTCAAAGTTCATCATAACTGTATTTCTACCAAGGTTTTTGGCCAAAAAATTACTTTTGAATTTTGCATAGAAACAGATCTTAAAAGGTTAAAACAACTTCAAAAAGATAGTGTTTCAAAAACTCTCAACCAGATTACTGCAAAATCCCAACAAATTGCTTTTTTACAGGAAGAAATTCTTCACAAAAGAATTGAAGAACAATTAACAAACAAATCTTTATTAGATTCTATTCGCCAGTTTTCTGATAAGCTTACTAAAGAAATTTGTTCCGACCTTCCAAATGCTTTTTGGCACAGAAAACAACATATTGTTAAACTACCTTATGTCAAAGATTTTATTGAGTCAAAAATCCCCACAAAAGCACGACCGATTCAAATGAATCAAGAAGTTTTGGAGTTTTGTAAAACTGAAATTAATCAACTTTTAGAAAAAGGAATTATCCGTAAAAGCAAATCTCCATGGTCATGCCCTGCTTTTTATGTCCAGAAAAACGCAGAATTAGAACGCGGTGCTCCACGACTAGTTATTAACTACAAACCTTTGAATGATGTTTTAGAATGGATCCGATATCCAATCCCTAACAAAAGAGACTTGATAAAGAGACTTTCTCAGGCAACTATTTTTTCTAAATTTGATATGAAATCAGGCTTTTGGCAAATTCAAATTCATGAATCTGATAAATACAAAACTGCTTTTGTAACTCCTTTCGGACATTACGAGTGGAATGTAATGCCTTTCGGCTTGAAAAATGCACCAAGTGAATTTCAAAATATCATGAATGAAATTTTTAATCAATACAGCCATTTTTCGATTGTTTATATTGATGATGTATTAATTTTCTCAAAATCAATAGAAGAGCATTGGAAGCATTTGCATGCATTTGTTAGGATCATTAGGTCCAATGGGTTAGTTGTTTCGGCATCTAAGATTAAGTTATTCCAAACCAAAGTTAGATTTTTAGGTTACCATATTTACAGGTCTACCATTCAACCAATAGATCGAGTCATCCAGTTTGCTGATAAATTTCCAGATCAAATTATTGACAAAACCCAGCTTCAAAGATTCCTTGGATCTCTCAATTATGTTTCAGAATTTTATCCTCACCTGCGTCAACAATGTAAGCCCTTGTTTGATCGTCTCAAGGAAAATCCTCCATCATGGTCACAAAATCATACTTCCATTGTCAAACAGATAAAAAATCATGTCAAGACTTTACCTTGCCTTGGCATTCCAACTCCCGGCTCTCTCAAAATAGTCGAAACCGACGCATCTGAAATCGGTTATGGAGGTATCCTTAAACAGAAAATTTCTTCCGAAGCTCCTGAACAAATTGTTCGTTTCCATTCAGGAGTTTGGAATCCAGCTCAAAGCAACTATAGTACTATTAAAAAAGAGATTTTATCTATTGTATTATGTATTAGCAAATTCCAAGATGATTTATTAAATCAAAAATTTTTAGTTCGTGTTGATTGCAAATCTGCCAAACATGTTTTACAAAAAGATGTTCAAAATATTGCATCAAAACAGATTTTTGCACGCTGGCAAGCCATATTAAGTATTTTTGATTTTGATATTGAATACATTAAAGGCAGCCAGAATTGCATACCAGATTTTCTAACCAGAGAATTTTTGCAGGGGAAGAATGGGTACTAATCCCACTCAGCAACGAAGGCTCCCAGCCACCCTTACCCAAACCCCAGCACCAGTAAAACAAGAGTCTATTCCCGACTCTTCATCGGCCCTCGCCATTACAAACAGATTTACTCCCTTAGGTTCAACAGTAGGAAATATCCGACCAAATTACCAAACGGCCTTAGCCACCCCTTATGATCCCTACTCTTCAGTTCGTTCTCCAGCACCTTCACAACCAAAAACACCTAGCTATGCTAAAACATCACCATATGTCCAGAACCCTCATTCTGAAAAGCTTTTTAGCATTCCTCTTCATATTGACAAAAACCAACCTCCAGAACGCATTGCTAAATTACTCATTCCTCCAAATTTTCATTATCTCCCAACAGAATCATACAAAAGCCTCAAATACTACCAGGCTATCCTTTCAGAAACAGAAAGCATTGCTATTAAGCCAATTTACAGTACCTCTCACCAAAACAAAATATTGTATCATTCACTCCATATTGGAAAATTCCTTACCGAACTCGAATGGGGAATTCCCCTTTATCACACAAAACCCCTTCATACCCAGCATGTTCTCATCCCAAACAATCATTACAATTACTATGATTATATCCAAGCATGGACCAACATTTTTCTCCATCAAACAGAAGATTTTAGTCATTCATGGTTCATAACCTTTGATAAGAATTTCAGATTGCGGTTTCCTGCATGGTTTCCAGATTGGTGGGCTTCCCATGGCCCAAGCTCTTCTATCATTCCAGATGACCTTCGTCATGTTCTCACAAACAACTTCCAGCCCAGTTTTGACAGAAGTCGTTTCGACAACAGAGTTACTATTTTTTCACTGCTCATGGCCAAGTACAAGATCCCATGGATTCTCAAATGGAACTTTGAAGTGGTCACTAGTGGTCTTTACAGAACCCGATGGGTAAAATGGTGGGATAAATTCAACCACCAAAAAATTATTGATCTTGTAAAAGTGGAATTTCCCCAGGCATCTTCTCAGGCACTACCAATCAGAGCTTCAACTTCGTCCTCACAGGCTTTGCCAGAAAATCAGCAATTTCCTGAATTACCAAAAGTTCAGGAACCAGTTCAGTCCTTATCAGACATTAGTCCATCTTCCTCTCTCAAAGGAATTTCCAAGTCAGCCAAGTCCTCCAGTTCAAAGAAAGAAAAAACTACCCAACTGCTGGATATGGCTCAGCTGCTAATGGCGGAAGCAGCATTGCTGCAAAAGAAAAAAGGTTCAGACTCAGATTCAGATAATTCTGATGCCTCGTCTCAGCTTCCCGCCAAATGGGCTGATCAAGCAGATTTTCAAGATGCCCAGGACCCATTTGATATCTGAGACACAATATTTGCCCATGTGATTGTGTCAGCCCAGCAACATCATCAGCAGTAGCTGTTTTCATCTCTTCCGCAAAAGACAAAGCATTATTCTCCAATAGTGAAAAACAAAAAGGTCACTATTCACAATAGTGAAAACAAAAAAGTCACTATTCACAATAGTGAAAAACAAAAAGGTCACTATTCATTTAACTTTTGTAAAAGAATCAAAGCATCTTCACTATTCTTTCACCCAGCTTTAGCAGACAGCGGGATTCCCGGATCATTTGGCCAAGTCTCTTTCAACCTCCTCGCTCTATATAAAGAGGATTCATCTTCAGAAGAAATATAAGTTTTTAACTCAAGTCTTCCAGTAGAAGAATACATCTCTCTGAGATTATATCCCAAACACTTGTAATACAAATATTATTCAGGATGCCTGCGAGCTCCATCTCTTTGTTTACTTGTTTCATCTGCCATTAGGCAATACCTGTTTGTTATCTGCATTGCAGTAAGTTTTCAATAAAACTTATTTTCCAAATATATTTGCATCACTACGTTTAATTCATTATTTTGATATGCTACTCTGTTTTTATATGTTTTATTTCCGCACTTTAAATTCTATGGACGGCTATGCCTCCTGCTGCTACTTTATGTTTTACTTCCGCACTTTATATTCTATGGCTGGCTTTGCCGCCTGTTGTTAGTTCCGCCCCATTTGGTATCAGAGCTTCAACTTCGTCCTCACAGGCTTTGCCAGAAAATCAGCAATTTCCTGAATTACCAAAAGTTCAGGAACCAGTTCAGTCCTTATCAGACATTAGTCCATCTTCCTCTCTCAAAGGAATTTCCAAGTCAGCCAAGTCCTCCAGTTCAAAGAAAGAAAAAACTACCCAACTGCTGGATATGGCTCAGCTGCTAATGGCGGAAGCAGCATTGCTGCAAAAGAAAAAAGGTTCAGACTCAGATTCAGATAATTCTGATGCCTCGTCTCAGCTTCCCGCCAAATGGGCTGATCAAGCAGATTTTCAAGATGCCCAGGACCCATTTGATATCTGAGACACAATATTTGCCCATGTGATTGTGTCAGCCCAGCAACATCATCAGCAGTAGCTGTTTTCATCTCTTCCGCAAAAGACAAAGCATTATTCTCCAATAGTGAAAAACAAAAAGGTCACTATTCACAATAGTGAAAACAAAAAAGTCACTATTCACAATAGTGAAAAACAAAAAGGTCACTATTCATTTAACTTTTGTAAAAGAATCAAAGCATCTTCACTATTCTTTCACCCAGCTTTAGCAGACAGCGGGATTCCCGGATCATTTGGCCAAGTCTCTTTCAACCTCCTCGCTCTATATATATATATATATATATATATATATATATATATTTTTGATGAAGATGGATATAACCAATAACCGATTGAAAATCTGTTACCCGGTGGATATGGTTATGGATAATCCCTGATGGTTATTTTGCGGTTATGGGTATGGTTAATTTTCATGGTTATGGGGATGGATATAGCATTTCTGTCCCCAAACCAAACCGTTGCCATCCCTATTTATGAGATATCATGCTTTATAGAGAATATTTTGGAATAATAGTATATATGATTGATGACTATATACTACGAATAAGTTTTACGATGTGATGTTTTAGCTACTGAACTCCGATTTAGAAAGATATATACTTATTTACTTACATAATGGTTATTTGAACAGTTCTGCCTATAGTCGTATGTTCTGTCTACGGGCGATTGATACTTGTATGCCTTCGGGTGGGTGCTGTAGGAGCTTACAGACAATTGATACTTATATGCCTTCAGGTGGGTGCTGTAGAAGCTTACGGGCGAATGAAGGCAAGGGCGGAAGATATTTTTATTGGCTACGACCGGGCATTTGTAGATAGCTTCGGCCATAAGATATTCATATTGGCTTCGGCCGGGCATAGGTTGGTGGCTTCAGTCGGAAGATACTTATATTGGCTTCGACCAAGAGATGTAGTGCATACGGGCGAATGATACTACCTACGGACGAATGTTCTGCCTATGGGCGCGTGATGTAGAGCCTTTGGATGAATGAAGAAGTGTTCTACATGCCTTCAGGTGAATGAAATTTTATATATATGTATATGCCTTTTATATATATACCACTACTAAACACACTATATATGATATATGTTTTATGAAAGGTTTTATGGCATGCTAAGGTTTTTAGAAAACCTATTACATATTAATATATTATGCTATTGAGTTTTCATAAACTTTGGGGGTTAGTACGTTATTTAATAATTATGTTAGTACTATTTATATATCAAATTGGTCCACTCATGTTTTGGTTTGTGCCCCCTTAGGACTTAGAATTGAGGCGTACAGTCCTGGTGTCAAGGCACTCCCGCATCGGCATCTTCGAGTCCCCTCGGTGTAGGACCCATCTCTTTGTTCATTCAATTTTACATTATTTCTTTTTAGTGTTCTAGATTAGTTGTATGCTCTGAATACGTTCATCTTTTGCATATACATTGTATTTAAATTTATAAGTTTTATCTATTTTCATTGGTTCTCATGCGTATTAGTATGGTTTCGTCACCTTCGGATGTCCGCCAGCACGTGCTTACCCTGGTGTACAGAGGATATCAGGGTCGGGCGTGTCAAACAATCTGCTATAATAACATATCGAGTGTAGGTAAGTCTATTCCATTGCCAATGACCCTTTTGGATTTTGGTCTTCTCCTTTTGGGGATATCATATCACTACCGTGTATGTTTGAATATTAAAAACTATTACTGTTATGATTAGATATGATAATTTCTTGCACGATTCGTTAACTCAACGTGAATTAACAAGTTTCGGATCAACTTGTTAATGAGTCGGGTCGTTAACGAGTCAAATGTTTAGAACCTATTAATGAGTTGGCTCATTAACGGGTCACCCATTAAAAACCTGATAAGATATTATTTGCCAGCTCTAGACATTAAGCATGAAAATTTCTTGCATGACCTGTTAACCTGACACGAAACGACACAACCCGTTAATGAATCCAGTCGTTATTGGGCCACCTGTTAAGAACTAGTTAAGATAACGAATTTGATACGACACGACCCGAATATGACAAACATGACCTGTTGGCATACTTGATTATGATTATGGATGTTTCATTGTTCACATAATACCACTTAATTAATTGTAAAGATTGATGTTTTGTCAAACTCTTCGATCGGTGATTCCCTCTTGTCAGTAATAATTGTGAATTGCACTCTGTTGATCAGTGCACTCAAGACTCCGCAAGAATTAGCACTTGAAGTAGTTATTAAGCCCAAAGAATCCACATACGTTGCCCTCGAAGGGAAAAGTTGCAGTGCACATTTCTGGTCTCCAAATTTAGGCGCTGCAAATCGTGAACAGTTTTAATTCAACCACCACCAGCTTTTCGATGCCCTACGCACCCACTTCATTAGAGTGTTAGAGATGATTTTAGATAGTCTGAAATTAACAAAAAATGATGTTAGAGTTGCAATAATCTTCCCATACATATTCATGTCCTCCCCCATGAATTTCGCTAAAGGTACTGACTTTGGTTGCTGATTAGAGTTCAAATGTGACTGGCGGGTCAAGTTCCAACATACCAACGGGGAATCTACTCGCTCTGCTGATATACTTGCTTATCGGAGGTTGCTAAGACCGTAAGAGGGAAAGTTGTTTCCTAGTTAAGACTTAAGACTACGATCCTTCGTATGTAAATATTTTTAATTTTGTGTTAGTTCTTAGCATTTGTATTGTGGTGATACTAAGTTGATCTTGCTTCATCATTTGGCTCATAATTTGTTTGATTCTCATTATTGCGTGAAATGGAGTAAACGGAACTAAGATAAACAAGAAATGTCACTCGAATAAGAAGGCATTATGGCCGGGGAGATCAAAACAACTCTAGTTTCAGTAACAATGGCAGCAATAGCTATGGCGTAGTGAGGATTTTCATAATCATGACTAGGATTCTATATAATTTTGTACCTCCTGTGCCGAGATAGCTCACATTATATGCTTTCTGGTAATGCCTCGTGCATATAGCATGCTTCGTTTTCTAGCGTGTAGCTACAAAGAAATAGAAATGGCAGAATCTTCTTAGATGAGCAGCTCCATTTCTACAAATTGCCCACTTATGGAGTGATTGAATCCTCCGATTTCTTCAAAGTTTGCTTCAGCCCATGCCCATTGCCCCACCGATTGGGTGGGCTCATCTCTCACAGACCAAGTAGTCGGGTAAGAATGGCCTGAGGCCTTGTTTGAGGCTATCTGATGTCAGCCACCCACGTTATAGATTTTTTTGCGCCGGGCATGTAGGTGCAAGTTGTCAGACCAAATTGTGGGTGCAAATATTAAGGTCAAGTAACTAGCCATTTTTCAAGCATCCTAAAAATAGGGGAGTGAGGCTAAAATAAACCAACAATTACTACTAAAGAACATGGAGGATAATGGCACTTGGAGCCCAAGCTTTTTATGCCTACAAAAGGCCTACAATCCCACCAAAACGTGGAGTAAAAGGGGAAAGTATGAGATCCATTTACAATGTAATGTAATCATTTTGAACAAAGGCTAACTCGAGCATCGGAGTGTTTATTGCAGGTCCCCCTCTCCCTCATTGATGGCAAGCGAAGATGGTGTTTGGCTTATCGATGTGATTACAAGATTTATTAGTTGGAGGATTAAAAGGATCCGAAATTTTCTGCTCGAACAGTTGGCGCTGTATGTGAGAATTCGTACAAAAAAGCCGTATCAAGAAGTCATGGTTTCCACCCAAGCCACAATGGGGGCACCGGCCAAAAACCCCAAACAGGGAAGCTTTCTATTCACTCTCTCTATGATTTCACTGATAGCAGCACAACGTATATGATATAACTATACGTCTTCTTGCCATAGCACAATGTGGGAAATGATTGTTGCAATCCTTTGGGCTTTGGAGGTTCATGAAAGCACTTTTGTGTAGAAATCTTGGACTCCAATTATCTCGTTTTTATTATGTCAAATATATTTACCACTTGAATTTTGGAGGTACTGATGTAGTTTCACTTCTAGCTTGGGGAAACAATCCCAAACTGTGACGCACAAGGTTCTATTGTATTAGGGGTTAGGGTCCTACGAAGCCAAGCTACCGCGTCGTCATGTAACACTAGAAAGAGCCCAAAGTTGGATTCTAGACATGCTCATTGTGGCTGCCAAGACCAAACCACAGTGACCGGCGCACTTATAATTACAGAGGGATTGTGCTGAAGCTTTCGGTCACTGGTTGAAAAACATTTATACAAAGCGAGGAGCAAATATTTCCGGTTATGCAGTGGGGGTGCGAATTCATACCCCAAATATAGAGAAGAGTTTATTTCCTCCATCTCTTTTACGATTGTGCATGAAATACAAATTCTATCAGTACATATTTTTGTCATAACAAGTTAAAGATATTGTGTGTACCAATCCTCTATTGCTTTACAATTTTACAAGAAAAATCTTTCAGCGTGTTTAAATTCTACATTAAGAATATTCTTATCTGAGTTCATACTAGAATGTGTGTAGTCCATGTTACGTTTTGGATGGAACTTCTATACTCTTTCTGTTTCATGAATTGGCCAGGAAAGAAATTACTTGTCAGTCATTATTGAATTAGATTCTTTGGAGCTCGTAAAAGGATTGAATATCTAGCTTATGTTGACTCGACTATCTTTCCATACTTGGATGCATGACAATCTAAACCTTTTCAAGTGCTTTTATTCAGAAGTGAGTTCCATGATACGTGAATCATGCAGAGTATGCACACCGAAAGTTGAGTTTGGAGACCCCTATTCTCGATCTACATTATTGGCGATGAGACCTTGCATTCAAATGGAATAGATTTACACTAGTCAAACTCCACTGGGATGAGGGTTTGAAGTTGCAGACCATAGACCATTCCAAATCGTCCCGTTATTCTACTATAGGGAACCAAACATAGGAAGAAACACCATTGAAGAAAGAGAACATTGAGTAACATGTTAAGACACATGACAAGGTTGGACCAGAGGAAATTTCAACCTTCATGGAATTATCGTCATTGAGTGGTGGCTAGTGTTAGTGTGCATCCCTTGGCTGCATACCAAAAGTTTGAATGGTGGGACAAGCCACGATTTAAGATGTTAGATTTATCAAGGTAATGTTCGCTCATGATCCATATTTGGCAAACTTGACCAGAAGATAATGCACAATGCAGAGGTACCTATGAAAATTGATGCTAGACTGCGAGTATTGTTAGTATAGAGGCTATAGACTCAATAATGCTAAATACGAAGGTGCAGTGTATATCAATTAATTCGAGATAGATGTTTAAGTGGAATTGGAGTGGCCCAACTGTGCTTTTCCTTGTGGGATTCAAAGCTCTTTTGTGAATACACATGGAAGATAAGCCATCATGCCTCATTTGAACACCATCACATTTGATGTAATTTTTTTTTTCACTGCAAGTTCGTGTATTTCATAACCTTGGAACGATCCTATCAAAAATTTATATGTGAATATGTAGAGTTGAATTGCTCTTATATGGATGAGTATGCATGATTCTCATGAAGGGACAAAACTTTTGCTTGACCAAGTTGAGTCTAGCAAAAAAATTGTTGAAAACATTCGCATGATCAATACATGGGCTACGGAGATGATGGAAAAACCACTTATGCGGGCTAAGTGAAAATGGTGTCACGTGTGCTTCTCAACAAAGCTTCAATATCATTGCTGGAGGAGACAGAAATTGACATCTTCAATTTAGCTAACATTTATACACCAGTTTGTGGTCTCCACAACATGAATTTCTCTAGTTAATTTATTATTCTCTACATGGCTATGACATTGAGAAAAGTATGGAATTGGCAACTCGTGCAAGGCCATATATGAATTGTGGAGCAATATGAATACTCAAGCGCTAGGCGAACCAATTGCCTGAACACAAAGCTTCTAAGCAAAGAAATTGCAGTGTAAATTCACTCTGATAGTAAGGAAGTTGCCTGCTAGATAAGAATTTCTATCTTATTTATGCTCATTGTTAAGACTACCGCTAATTTGAAATACAATTACTCTGGGGGCATGCTAGTCATACACAAATGTATGGTCGAATTCCAAACCTCATGATCGGTGATCGTTTGACCGAGTGTCGAAGACCCAAGACCGAATTATGGCCAAAACCTAAGACCGAGGGTTGAAAACCCAAAACCCATGGTCAAATACCATATGATCGTAGCCGAAGGCTAAATGACACGCCCCAACCCCGATATTCTCCGAATACCAGGATAGGCACGTGCTGGCCGACACCCGAATGTGACGAAAGCCATTTATTGAGTGCAAATGCTGAAAACAAGGGATAAATAAGGTTTATAAATATAAAACAATAATGAACATGCAAATAAGGACCGTGTTCAGAGCACACCTCTAATCTAGAACACTAGAAGAAAATAATATAAAATTGAATAAAACAAAGGAATGGGTCATACACCGAAAGGACTCGAAGATGCCGATGCGGAAGTGCCTGGACGTCGGAATTGTATGCCTCGATTCTAAGTCCTGAAGAGGGTGCAAAACAAACATGAGTGGACCAAGTTGATATATATATATATATATAATAAAACAGTTATCAACATACTAACCCCCAGGTTTTATGAAAACACCAATATATAATGATAAACATAGGTTTTCCGAAACCTAGCATGTCGTTCAATGTCTCAAATCATAATTCGCATAAATAATAAACACTAGTGAATGTCCGATATAACTCTTCAGGCCCAATGCCGGCTCCCCGTCTCTGAGCAAACAGTCAGAGGAAAATACACTTCAGGCCCCATGCCGGCTCCCCGTCTCTGAGCAGACAGTCAGAGGAAAACACACTCCAGGCCCTATGCCAACACCAAACCGTCGCCCGGGACGGACCAGATCTATCCCTACGTCCCGTAGCGGAAAGGACCACTAGGTAAGTACAAAACCAGTGAACATACATATATTGAAAATCAACTTCATAGTATAAAGTCATCGATCATCTATACTATAAAGAGGTGTTCTAAACATGTTCTAAATATCATATCGTCATCCATCAGATATTCTATAAGAACATGGGTTATAGGAAAAATAGTAGTAATTCAAACTAGCCTCAGTAAGCATGTTATCTCGTAAAACGTTTCATAAAACATAATCATCAAATCATGCTTTCCATGTATGCATTTATACTATCAAAACATGCATTTTTAGAAGGGGTCCACTCACGGTACTTCGCCGTCGAAAAGCCACGCCATCTAGCGAAGAAGGAAACGCCACAGATAATCGCCCCTAAGCACATAAATGGTACATTTAGTCAAACTCTACTCAAATGACTGAATTTGGGAAAACGAACATCGGAAACGGGTTCAGAACGTCGAAATTAGCCTAGGAGGGGTCCCGCACGAAAACCCAAAAAGTCAACGTTGACCGTTGATCGGTCAAAGTCAAAGTCAACGGTAACCGTTGACCGGGTCACGGTCAGACTGGGTCCGGGTCCGGGTCAACAGGTCAAACGGGTTTGGGCTTGGATCCGGATTGGGTTAAAGGGTTTGGACTTGGGTTGGATCCGGGTTTGGGCCTAAAGGGTTTGGGTCTAATGGGTTTAGGGTTAACGGGCCGGAGGCCCTAAAAGAAACGGCCCAAAGGCCATTCAATTAACAAAACAAAATAAAAACAATAAAAAGGTTGGGTTGGGCTGCCCAGGGTTTTGGGCTTGGCAGGAAAGGCCCAAAGGCCTTGGGTTTTGGTGGTTCGCCGGATTCCAAGGAGGGAGAAGGCCGGATTTCGGCCGGAGAATTCCCAAGCTCCGTTGGAGCTCAAAACTCAACCAAAAGATGTCATTCAATATACCAAATTGAAGCCCCGAAGGTAAGGAATCGAAATATACCCTTGGTTTCCGTCATTTTGGCCGTAGTTGGCAGGAAAACAGCATGGAAGCCACGGGTGTCCGCCAGAAACTGGGTAAGATTCAAATGAGCATAACTTCTTCAATACTCAATGAAATTGGGTGAAACAAAAAGAAAATTTGTAGTACTCAGCGAGACGAAGAGATTGATACCTTTCACGCCGGCCAACTCGCCGTGGTTTGGCCGTAAATTTCCTCGAAAGGGGCGGTGCTCGCCGGAAAACTGGGAAATGTCTCCGAGGTGGTTTCTTCGTGATTTGACGTCCAAAACACAACCACGGGGTTAGAAAAGAGCTATAGGTGTGGGCATGGGTGTGTGTGTGTGTGTGTGTGGGTGTGTTCTGCTCGGATGGAGGGAGAGAAAGACAGAGAGAAAGAAAGAGAGAAGAGAGACTTTTAGAAGAAACAATAGAAAGGGAAAGGGAAAGAACCAGGGAACAAAACAGGGGGTGGGCCCCTTGGGCTCACCAATTAAGGCTCAAAAACAATTTAAAAAAAAAGAAAGTATCCCCCAAACTTAGTGAAAATACAAAAATACCTATTTTCTTACGTAAATCCCGGGACGGGTTATTACACTAAACTTTGACCCTATGACCATAGCCAAGGGCTAAACTTTGACCTTATGATTGTAGCTGAACACTAAACTTTGATCTTATGATCGTAGCCGAAGGCTAAACTTCGACCCTATGATCGTAGCCAAGGGCTAAACTTTGACCTTATGATCATAGCCGAAGGCTAAACTTCGACCTTATGATCGTAGCCGAATGCTAAACTATAACCGTATGATCGTAGCCGAATGCTAAATTATGACTATATAATCACAACCGAAGGTTAAACTATAAATGTATGATCGTAGCTGAAGGCAAAATTATGACCGTATATGTTGGCAATATTCACATCAGAGTGCCATGTCATCAAAAGTTTGTTGAAAGGTTGTTAGATTGATAGAGTTGGTTACTGCTATGATGCTCGTTATATCTGTTAGCTTTGGAGCTAAGCTTTTTACTTTATATAACTGAGTGATGAATCATATTGTAATTCAATTCAAGTCTTTTGATAATAAAGATCATTTCCTTTCTTCTCTGTTGGCTCCCTAGCTCTTCATCTTATCAATTCTTCACTGCTCTTTAATTTTTCCAATGTAGTTAACATGGTATCATAGCCACCAGGCTCACGTCATTGATTCTGTGGTTTCGTTTTTTTTTTTATTAGATTTCATTTTCTAGTTTTATTTTCTCTTCAAATTTTCTTGAATTTTTCGTCAAGTTCTTCGGTGTTTCCTTCTTCTCTCTGATCCTCGAATCAGAGAAGGAAGCATAATCAATTTCTTACTCAGTTTTTGTGGATGCGAATCGACTGAGAATGAGCGCTCTTTTGGAGATCCTTGGTGCCACCAGCGTGTTCTAGGCGGCTCTGTTTCTTGAAGGGGTCCATACTCTCTGGAAGAAGAATCGCTTGGCAATTTGATATGGGTTCATCTTTTTCAAGAGAAATTGCAATCTAGACGACGACATCAACAACTTAATCCACATAGAGATTGAAATCGGTGTCCAGAGAGATGAAGCTTTGATCATTCCCAACTGGGTTTTTGGAAGTTCGATCAGAATCCATCACATGGGCTCTCAACAGAACAGCAAATGCTCAGTCGTATATGTTATTTCATACTAAACTTTGTTCTTGCCGGGTTCCAAGAGCAAGATGTTTCTAGAAGATTACCTTTTCCTCATTCAATCCAACTTCCACCTCCATCTCACCGTCGCTCATCTCAATCAGATCATTGACAAATACAAGAAAATCTACAAAGTTCCTAAGAAAAGTTTGAGCGAGGCCATGAGTTTGCTATCGTTTGACTGACTTCTGTTGATTTGTGATCGAAATGGAGGTGAAGATCTTTGTTCATATCTTTTTTAGTTCGGCAACATATTCAAGGTTCGCAAAATTGTCAGGTTCTTTCATATCTTGCACTCTATGTGTTTGATGGAGTGTCGCAGTCAAAGTTCTTTGCTTCAAATTGCATAATTGTTAGAGGCCAATAGCCATAAGTGTTGAAATCATGGAATTTGTAGATAAATGAGGTGTTTGTTGTGATAGAGAGGCCGATAGTCATTTCCCTTTTACGTCCCACTTCAGAAAGGCCAATGGCTAGAAGTGTGTGTAGAATTCTTGCTGCGAGGTGTTTGTTGGGATAAAGAGGCGAATAACCATTTCCCTTTTATATCCTATTTCAGAAAGGCCAATAGCTAGAAGTGTGTGTAGAATTCTTACTGTGATTTACTTACGAAAATTGAGATTTTATCACTTTAGAAAGGCCGATAGCCAGAAGTGTTTGAAGGGTTCTTGCAAAGATTCAATTTGAAGTGTTTAGAGTGTTGATACAATGGTGGATTCAAGTGTCAATATTGAAGGGTTGTTGGGAATGTTAACTGTAAAACTTCAGGATGATAATTTTGTTAAGTGAAGCTATCAATTCCAGTCACATGGTGAAGATAAGAAATACAACTGGACATAGACGTTTTGAAAACTGGGCTGATTAATTGATGATGGGAGTAGAAGATTAATTGACAATGCAGATGCATGAAGACACCTTTAAACACCAAGAACAGAGGATTAATTTGTTCTACATTTCCCAAGCATTCATACAATCTCAAACTGGAAATCTCAACTACTAGAAATCCCAGTTGAGATTGAGGTAGGATGTTGGTAATATTCACATCAGAGTGCCATGTCATCAAGAGCTTGTTGAAAGGTTGTTAGATTGATAAAGTTGGTTATTGCTGTTATGCTTGTTATATCTGTTAGCTCTGGAGCTAATCTTCGTACTCTATATAACAGAGTGATGAATCATATTGTAATTCAATTTAAGTCTTCTGATAATAAAGATCATTTCCTTTCTTCTCTGTTGGCTCCCTAGCTCTTCATCTTCTCAATTCTTCACTGCCCTTTAATTTTCCAATGTAGTTAACATTATGATCATAGCCGAAAGTTAAATTATGACCATGTGATCGTAACCAAAGGCTAAATTATGACCAAGTGATCATAGCTGAATGATAATATATGACTATGTGATCGTATAGCCAAAGGCTAAACTTAATCATAGTCGAAGGCTAACTCATGATGAAATTTCAAATCACGTGAATTTTTGCAAAAGAAATATTTTTCCTCTACAAACCAAGATGATATGTGTTTCTAGAGAAAAAGGGGGCATTTGTGGGTGCAAATATTAAGGTCAAGTAACTAGCCATTTTTCATGCATCCTAAAAATAGAGGAGTGAGGCTAATATAAACCAACATGAATCAAACCACTACTAAAGAACATGGAGGATAATGGCACTTGGAGCCCAAGCTTTTTATGCCTATAAAAGGCCTAGAATCCTACCAAAACATGAAGAAAAAGGAGGAAAGTATGAGATCGATTTACAATGTAATGTAATCATTTTGAACAAAGGCTAACTTGAGCATCGGATTGTTTATTGCAAGTCCCCCTCTCCCTCATTGATGGCAAGCAAAGATGGTGTTTGGCTTATCGATGTGATTACAAGATTTACTAGTTGGAGGATTAAAAGGATTTCCCAAATCCATAGGTCTTTTTTAATCCTGATTGTAAAAATTCAAAAAAATAAAAAATAAAAAATAAAAAATAAAAAAAAATCCCTAAAAGACTTTGTTGTCCACGTGGCACAACCGTGGCGTGATTGGGACGGAATTGTAATTTCGAATTATAACACTTGGCCTGACAAGATTAGTTAAAAATCTTGATCGAAATTAAACACAATGTTATTTTTTAATAAAAAAAAATAATTTCAATTGCCCAGCCAATTTAGTTACGCGATGGAGATGCATTCGAGCTATTCTTGTTTACTAAGGCAATAATTGTCAATTGCCAATAGCCTGGGCAATTATCGCACTAAGAGGTGGAGTTGCTCTAAGAATGTAGTTGGAAATAAATTTCGGATGTAGAACCATGTGTTATAATATCTATGCCACTATGTTTATCGTTGTCTAAAACGAAGTCGTTTTGAGCCACGGGTGAAAATCATCATCTGAAGTGCCACCCCTTAAACCTCAAATAAGCCGAGGGCGGCTAGTTGATTCTCTGGTTAAGCTAGGACAGGTATGTAAACCAAGAAAATAGTTCACTGGTCTGTGAGAAGGCGGCACTTAATAGTAGGCGACAAGCTGATCATTGCAGCCATCTTAGAAGCGATGAGTTATTTGCTGATGTCTCCATGACATAATCATGTCATATGCTAAATTTCATCTCATAATCTTGTTCACTTTGAAGTTTCCACGTAGAAGCTTCCAATGTTCATCCAATGACTGCAATTTTCTTTCAACCTCATAGCACAAAGTGGAATATTATTGGTCAGATACGCTCTTTCCATAGGCAACGTAAGCACGTTTGGCCGTTTGGCCGCCTCATTCAATGCCTCAACCAATGTAGTCAGCTTATAAGATAACGTATTTAACAGCATAGTCTTCGACTCCTTGGACAATTGTGACATGACATGTTTTTTGTTAATGATATGGTATAGATCATATGGTTTGGTTTGGACCAAATATTACACTATCGGACCGAGCAATGAGACCTTTTATTGAAATAACGTTGCTTGTGATTAACTTCTTAGCAACGAGGTCATTGAATGAGAAGAGTTCTAGATCATTGAATGTGAGAGCTTTTAAGATAATTTTGTAGTTATGATTGAGAGGTAATATTGTAATTTTATTAGGCATGATAATTATCTCTTAATAGTGTATCAAATTATCTTTAACATTTTTGTACGCAAGATAAATAGGATTAAGATGCAAACTATAACTCTAATACAAAAGTCAGCATCGCAGTTCAAATTAGTATTGGGATTCTTAGCTTGTGGACGTGTAGATTGTAGTAGCATACTATTGCGTGAAGTAATTGGACTGGAGTCCTAGTGGTGTGTTTGATATGTTGTGGTGATGTGATAAGCTTTAGCCTATGTTGGAAAAGTCCTTGGGTAAACAGCTAAAGGATTCTACCCAAAGAGCAACCATAGGATAGGCTTTAGTCTATGAAACATAAATTCTTGTTAAACAGCTAAAGGATAGGCTTTAGACTATGGCACACAAATCAATTGCAATTCCATGAGTTACTCTGATGGCTCGTTTACTAATCTGTAATCAAAATGAGTGGAATTGAATTGAGAATGAATTGAATTGAAGCGGAATTGGATTGGGGATGAATCATAATCAGATTCCTATAAAAGGTGTTTACTAAATTGTCAAGAAACGGAATAAGAATGATGTTGGTTTCATATAAGTTGTTTACCAATTCACTTCTGAATCGGAATCAAAATCATTTGATTACTAAACTGCTCTTGGTCTAAATGAATTATTTTATATTAAAATTTAATTTTCATACAATCTTAACCCCCATAAATGATTGAATTTTCTATCTCATTATAAACTAATTTTTTAACTTTTTTTTTGACCTTTTCAAACCTAATTTTTTATGCCTACCCCCCATAACTTTCCAAGCCAGCAGCCCCAAGTTTTCTACCTTTTGAAACCTAATTTTTCACTTCTTTTCTCTTCTCCCAATTATCCTTCGTCGGTCCTCACCAACCGCTACCGCCACCACTCTCTCCCTTCCTCTCCTCCATTTTATTTTCTATGGATCCTTCATCATCATTTCCAGCGCATCCATTGATCTCTCTCGCGCGTCGCACCTCCATCCCAACACGACCACGATGCCACAACCAAAGAACAACCAGCTCACTACGACATCTGAAGACGCCTTAGGATTCTTGAGATTGGTTCACTGGGGCACAGGGAGGTGAAGGGGAGGCAGGGAGAGAGGTCTGGGCTTGTTGATTTGAGTGGCATATTTGGAGTTTTTAGGAATTACATGGGGTTATAATGGGTAGAAAATTGTATTCCGAATTCCTCCTTTGTCCCGAAATTCAAATGACACGTCCTACTCAGGGGTTCAATTCCTCCAAAATCAGGAATTCAATACCAATCTTTCGAGTGCACTCACTCATTTTCATTCTTCCAAATTTAGTAAACACAAGAATAATTTATAATCGGAATAGCACTCCGACTTTTGATTCCAATTACGGATATAAACATGCCCTTAGAGTTGCAAATGGATTCTACAAGAGGTTCAAGCCAGGTCGAGCATGTGTGTCCTTGTAAAGAACAAGACATGACTGTTGCTGATAACCAATCACGCGCGGACACGTGTCCAAGTTATGATTTTTTTAATCAAAACTCAAACACGTGTTCGTGTATGATAGGCCATCAGTAGCAGCTGTTGTTGATCTTTTCAGCAGCAAAGTTGTTTCCCCTTAGAAATAAAAAGCTGCAGACAATATTGAAAAAATACCTTTAACGCAACAAACAATCAAGGTTCTGAAAAACGTTAAACGCTAGTCGGACAGCGGGCAGGGACCTAGCGGCTAGGAGGGCGCCTATGCGGATTTATGTAAATTTAATATATATCTTGTAAATAAGTGTCTATTTACACTTAAAAAAATATACTTGTATGAATAATAAAAGAATGATAAAATGCAAAAATAGAAGTAAAAGAATACACAAAGTACATCCATCAAACAAGTTCAATATTTAAAAAACAGTAAACATATAATCATAATGAGGAGTATTCTTGGATGATAGACTAAATTCTTTTTGTTCACGATCCTTGCATTGGATTGGACATAGACTAAATTATTTAACGTTGTTTTATCTAGTTTATTCTTTTTTTTTTTGTATGTATCCCCTCAAAAGTTCTTCAATTCATTTCACAATTGGATGAACTTGTAGTCAATCCATCCTTTACAAATTAGGTATATCATTTCCGTAAGTGTACCACCATGAAATAAAAATAAAAAAAAAGCACACAATTAAAAAAAAAAAAAAAAAAAAAAAAAGAAAACTAATGAAAAGGGCTTGAAAACTTTGAGTTTTAATCAAAAGGACAAAAATGTGTTGTAAGTGAATAGTACCAGGAGTGACTTTTTAGAGTAAAAATGTCATTTTCATTAAAAGTGAACAGTATTGAGAGTGTTTCTTTAAAACCCCCAAAAAAAAAAATCCGCCTAGGATCGCCTAGGTGCCACCTAGCCCGCCACCTAAGACCGCCTAGGCGCTGCCTAGCTCCAGACCAATTTTTCGAAATGATTTGCCCTAAATCGTGGCAAGTCTTCACCACCACCTAGCACCTAGGCAACCGTCTAGGCCAATTTTTAGAACATTGCAAACAACTCAACGCTCTACGTGAATCTCACGCTCTTGTGAAAAGACTTCACTAATCCCTTCGTCAACTCATATTCACTAACCTCTTCATCAGTTCATCCCTTTTCTATTGATCAGTTTGGTGCACACCTTGAAATTCACTACAAGAACAACTTGAAATTCACTACCAAGAAAAACTGAAAATAGCCACTAACATTCGTTGCACAGATTGGGGTAGTGGCTCTGATGGGTAGCTAAACGGCACATCAATAACTATGTATCCTCAATCTTCTAACATAGGAATTTTCTAGGAGCTCCTAAATCTTGAGAGTGGAAAAAGAAAGCAGTAGGATTGTCTCTCTTTTTTTTTTCTTTCCTCCCCTTCCTCCCCCATGCCTTCCTTCCCCTCGTATTTAAATAGTCACAATTCCGCATCCTGCTACTTCTTTGCTTGCTTTTCTCGATCAAGCATTAATGTGCTTAGCAAAGAGGTAGTAGCATTTGGGGTGACAATAATGAAAATTTTCAGGTAAGCCGGCACAGCTTTTGCTTGCTGTCGGTATGTGATAGGGTCTGGTCAACTGCCCAGCCACCTCTTTAAGCTGCGTTAACCTCTTATAAAATGGAAAGTGTGAGAGGAGTTACCAATATTTTAATAATATTAAAGAAAAAACTTTATTAATATTGGTGCACAAGTTTTATGACTCCTTAAACTAGAGAGTATACTTGAAGTATATTTTTTTTTATAAGAAAACCCATAAAATTAACTAAAAGATAGAGAGCATGTTTGAATGCTACAATTTATATTTAGCTTCCTTCTCACGGTTTTCCTCTTAATTCATTTTAACAACCTAATAAAATGACAGACAAAGAAAACAACTGCACCAAAAAAAAAAAAAAAAAAAGGGCACCCCAAAACGAAGAGAAAATTGGAGCAAAGGTTCCTGAACTTTCAACCCAATTGGAGCTTTAATCTATTAACTAAAAATTTATGATTATTGGTCCTTTAACTTGTCAAAATATAGAGCAATAGTCAATTTCGTCAACTTTGTTACGTATTCCATCCAGATTAAGCATGTGCGTATCACATGATGCTGACTTATGGGCAAATAAGAAAAGAGCAGCGGATTATTTGAAGCCAAAATCCAATTTGCATTTCACTGCTATGAAAAGTCTTTTGTAAGGCAAACGATTATGAAAAGTCTACCAATATATCTTTTCAATTCTTCCAACTCATAGTTACCTATATAAGTGAGTTCAGATCTCATACCATTTCAACAAATAAAGATGGAGATCTCACACATAAAACTCGTTGCCCTACTACTTTTCTTCCTTCTAAACTCAGGTTGTTCTACAACTTCAAACTCGATTTCGGAAAGCTTTGTTCAATGCTTTTCCTCCCGCATACATTCGAACTCAACAAGCAAAATCATCCTCACGGAAAGCTCTTCAGACTATACCCCAGTGTTGCAATCTTCCATACAGAATCTCCGATTCCTGAACACATCAACACCGAAACCACAAGCTATCATTACTCCTCATCAATACTCTCATGTTCAAGCCGCTGTGGTATGTGCCAAGAAAGTGGGCATACAAATAAGAACCCGAAGCGGAGGCCATGACTATGAGGGCCTATCTTATGTATCCAAATCTCCTTTCATCATCATTGATCTTTTCAATCTTCGATCCATTGATATTGACATAAAGAAGGAGAGGGCTTGGGTTGATTCAGGTGCTACTCTCGGAGAGTTGTACTATGCAATTGCACAAAAGAGTAAACTCTATGCCTTTCCAGCAGGGACATGTCCAACTATTGGTGTGGGAGGACATATTAGTGGAGGTGGACATGGTACCTTGTTTAGACAATACGGTCTAGCAGCTGACAATGTCCTTGATGCTAAGATTGTCGATGTTAGCGGAAGAATTCTTGACAGAAAATCCATGGGAGAAGATCTCTTTTGGGCAATTCGAGGTGGCGGAGGCTCAAACTTTGGAGTCATCCTGGCCTGGAAACTTAGGTTGGTTCCTGTTCCTCCAATTGTAACAGGCTACATGGAATCGAAGACCATAGAACAAGGTGCAACCAAACTTGTTTCCAAATGGCAAGCTATAGCTGATAGGATGCCTCAAGAGTACTTCCTGCGTTTGGTTATCCAAGTTGCAAATGGAACTGGTACAAATGGTGGAAAAACTATTCAAGTTACGTTCAATTTCGTGGCTTTTGAGACTGTTGAGAAAGTTCGCCCTTGGATGCAAGAAAATTTCCCTGAGTTAAATTTAGACCAGTCCACCTTCACTGAAATGAGTTGGATTGAGTCCGCTCTATACGTTGCTGACTTCCCGATAAACGAATCACAAGTTCTGCTTCAGCGGACTCAACAATCGAGGGTATACTTCAAAAACAAATCAGATTTTGTTACTGAACCTATTTCAGAAGCTGCCTTAGAAGGTTTATGGAAAGCAATGCTTGAATTGGATTCATTACAGTTGATACTGACACCTTACGGTGGAAGAATGAGTGAGATTTATGATTGGGAAATTCCTTTCCCACATAGAAAAGGAAATTTGTTTGAGATCCAGTATGTCGACGATTGGGATGATGCCAAAGAAACTGAGGAACGTATTAGCGGGGTGAGAAGTGTGTATGAGTACTTGACACCATATGTTTCGAAGTCCCCAAGAGCTGCCTATTTGAATTATAGGGATCTTGACTTGGGGAGCAACAAGGATGCCAATACAAGCTATGCACAAGCAAGCGCTTGGGGATTGAAGTATTTCAAGAATAACTTTAGGAGACTTGTTCAAATAAAGACTTCAGTCGATCCTGATAATTTCTTTAGAGATGAACAAACCATGCCGGTGTTACAGTCTGCGAAGAAATAGAATGTCAACTTGATAATTTATGCAACAGAATAAATTATAAATCCTCAGTTAGTCATTGTATTATACCCGAATAATAAGTTGCATTTTACAAATTAATAATATGATATTACTTGTTATAACTGTTGCATGTTTGTTGTAGTTTATGGCTTTAGAAAGAATCAAATTAGTTGGCCAAGTAGGATGAAAGTAAGCTTTTAATTAGCAATGGGAATGAAGGATGCTTGTTTTACTGAAACTGAAGAAATAATAATTAAGAGAAATATTAGACATTTCTTCATCAATTGATGCAATGTACTTACCGTTACATGCATATAAACATGGACGTCATAACCGCTCTCTAATTTTTCGAGTAAAATAGTTCATATTAATGTGGAAAACGCCCATAAAAGGATCAATTTCATTTTTGTTGAACCTTTGAGCATGAGACACGTGCTCAACATCTTATTTTATTTGAAAAGTACTCGGGTAGAAACGTATGAGCGCAAAGGGATTGGAATTTGGAATTCAAAGGAGAAATTCTAAACAATAGGCAATTTGGTAATTTTAGAAGGAATTTTCTGGAAGCCAACAGCTTCATCCTCTTCTTCCGTGCGTGCAGTTAGGTTGGGTTGGGGGGAGGGGGTGATAGGATTTTTACCACCTGTAAAAGTAGGAATAAAAACACTTGTAAGAGTACAAGGTTGTAGTAGTATAGCGGCTCAAGTAAGGTCATTTTTCACAGGGATTCAATAAATAATTTGTGTTTAAAACCAACTCTTAATTAATTATTTAAAACAAAGTTTGGAAAATATTGATTTTAGAATTTAATATAATAAAAACGAATTTTAAAATAAAACAATTAAAGAAATTAACTAGAGAACAATTTAAAGAAAATCAATTTGTAAAAGTCTAGGGTTTCACCGCCCCCTTAACAATCCTATGCAATTTTACCAACTACTTATGAATTTCTACATACATGCTTTGAAGGTTAGGCTTTCCTAATACATATTTTCCTCGTGATGTTCAAACGAATACGTATATTTAACATGCAACCCGTCTGTGATATTTAGATCAAATATAGACATGCAAGACTCATTAAGTTTCATGAAAACCCTTTGAAAAACCATGCTAAGAGCGTGATATTCGCCTTAAGTGAACTTACAATTACTAATCACAAGAAGCCCTCTTCAATTTCAGGGTGATGTTCCAATAGAAATTGCATCAAATTACTTGTCTAAATATCCTAATGGTCGCGAATCACAAAAATAACTGGATAGTTTAATCGCGGTGATTAATAATTCAAAACAAGCATGCATCCATTCATAAGCTAATTAATAAAACCACATATTCATGCTAAGGCTCGTGGCTTCGCCCTAGCAAAAGAACTAGTTACGAACAATCATAATAAAATATTATTAAGAACAAGGATAGAAAACACCTAGAAAATAAACTTGAATTGTCAAAGGCTTGTGCGTGTGTTTCCTCCTCTCCTCCTAATCCTCCAACCCTAATGGCTAAATATCTTTATTTATACTTCTACAAGATAAAACCCTAAAAGGTCTTAAAATAAAACTAGGAAACATAATAAAACAATAAAACAGAAAGCAAAAGGTTTCCTATTTGAACTAAAATTCGGAGTTCTCAGAAAATTAGTCTTTTGACCTATCAAATAAACTCCGATTTGGTCCTAAAATGTCTCCTTTGAAAGCTGGAGACGTCTCCTACAAATCCTCAGAAGGAATCTTCTTCAAAATATGTCATCTTCACCTCTAAAATACCCCAAACATCCAGAAACGTCAATCTGGAAAAGCTGTGCGCTGGACCTTTATTTCATCGCCACAGTCAAACAGCTTGATAGAAAAATCTGGAATTTTGATACAATCATCTTGAAAGACTCATGAACAACCTCCAATTAGAATCACTCCAAAATTTATCCGTTTGATCACTTTTTGCTCCAAAGAAAGTCGAATGTTTTACATTAGAAATATAACTCAAAGTATCAAAATTCACACATAATAACCAATAAATTATTACTAAGATTAGGGCAAAATATATAGTATACTATTGACTCACCAAATACCCCCAAACTTAGCTTTTTGATTGTCCTCAAGCAAAACAAAACTCAAAAACAAATATAAAAACTAACAAACTTAAAAACTTTATTAAAACTCAACTAAGACAAAATTTTCATCTTCAAGTTGCAATCCATAGAAAACGTTAAAAATTAGAACATCTTTTCAAAAGTTCCTTTTCAAAAGAATTCATGAACTTCCTTTGGTGTAAAGTGAACCAACATAGTTAAGGAGACTCGACTCAATCCCTTACCCCTCGTCTTCTTTATTCATACTTCATACATACTAACTTCACATATTTTTTCCGATTTTTATCTTTTCTATTTTTTATATCTTTTTCAGTAATAGTTGTGGTCGTGCAATGTCAGTTCCCTTAAGCTTTCGATCCAACCCATGTAGCGAGCTTTAGGTCAATGACTCCTAAACCACTAGGGCTTTAGGGCACTAGGGGCACGTTTACGTACCCGTAATCGGAATCAATTTACAAAATTGGATTTCAATTACGAGATACACCTTTGTTTACTTGATCTTGGGGAATCAAAAAACACGTGGGGTCCACACCAATTGGGGAATCCTGCTCTTGATTTTGGAGGAATTGGACTCCCTACATGAGGGAGGTATTTCAATTCCTGGACTGGAGGGGAATCGGGAATGGACTTCTTTTACCAATTATGCCCTCACTTGGTTGTGATTATTCCAATACTGCCCTTCATCTTACTGTGATCATCTCCCTCACCAGCATTGGTGCTTCATCTACCTCAAGACTAAATGCTGCTTCGCCAAGCCCAGATCTCATACCCACTACAACTACTCTCTATTTGCCCCTAAGAATCAAAGAATCTTTAAAATTAGATCACTAACCACTTTTCCTTCTCCATCTCCCTTCTATATCACCACTGCACCACCATAACAGAGAGTAGTTGTAATTGAAAATTAGAGCACTAACCACTTCTCCCTCTTCATCTCCCTTCTGGAAACGAATCGAATCACTCCACAAACAAAACTCAGAGTCTCAGATCAAACACATAACCATACGCATACATACACCGATACAAATTCAATAACTAAATCAAAAGGCAAAAAAAAAAAAAAAAAAGACTAGCTTGCATACCCCCATGACTTCTGCTTAAGTTGCGACGAAAAATGAGTGATCTGCTCTAGTTGTACGGATTTGAGGTCGTGGGGTCTGAATAATGAAGGTGGTGAGGAATGAGATGATGATGGATTGATGAGTCATGATTTTTTCAAGTGTAGCATTAATACATATTTGATTTGGGACAAAGGCATTTTAGTAATCATACTGGTTTTGTATTCCGATTCTGCTGAATTAGTAAACAGCTTTATGGAATTCTATTCCGATTCCAGAACATTTAAGTAAATAGTTTCAACAGGAATCCGATTCTGACTTCTCCTCATTCCAACTCCTCATCAATTCAATTCTTTATATTTTCATTACGGTTACGTAAATGCGCCATAGGTGTAGAACACCCCTACGGACTTATTAACTTGAGCTGAAAAGGCTACGAAACCAACTAACCACCCTACCCCATGCCAAAACTCTACCGTTTAACGAGAGAATCACTGTTGATTAGGCAGGACTGGCCCGGTTACTAAGCAAAGCCTCGGGTGGAGCAATTATTAATTTACAACACATACTAAACTTTGCTTTATATATAATAAAAATTAAGAATACACTTAGACAAAAAGTAAGTGTTTCAATCTCACTCCCCACAAATCATGTTGGTGTGAAAAGTATAATTCATGAATTAGTGTTTAAGCAACGATAAATAGAAAAGACTTTATTGTGGGATTAACCTTCACTATGTCCATTTGTTGTAACGTTTAAAATAAACTATGTATATTAACTTAAAAATGAAAATTTTTAACTGACACAAAAATGAAAATACCTAAAATTTCTTATTTCCCATCCCCAAACTTAAATCACACATTGTCCTCAAGGTGTGGAAACAAATAAAAATAAAATAAAATGACTCCTTACGACTAGAAAACCCTAAGACACAAACATAAATGAATCAAGACAAATAAAAGAAATACTGAAATGAACCAAAACATAAAATAAACAACGAAACAGTAGAAAATAAAATAAAACAAATAAAATACAAAACGAGAAAAAGAACGAGCTGACCTGGAGTCGAACTCGAGACCTGGTGGCATCAGCATGAGGGGCTGGACACGGAACCCTCAGAGTTGAACCACACGTGTGAATAAACCCACATGCTTCTCTATACGAACACATTTAGGGTTGGTTTGGTATTGCTGTGCTTTGTAAAAAAAAAGCTGCTTCTGCTGTGCTATGAGAATAAGCAGCTGTGAAATAAAGCAGCAGAGTGTTTGGTAAACTTTTTCGTAAAAGTGCTTTTGAAAGAAGAAAAAAAAAAGCAGTATTATAGTGTTTGGTAAATTTTTATGTAAAACAAATGTGAAAAAAAAGCCAGTTTTTCAAAGCTGGATTTTGCAGCTTATTGTTTTTGGCTTTTTTTCATCCAAAACTGTGAAAAAAAGCTGAAGCTGAATGTTTACCAAACACAAAAATAACTCCCAACTTTTTTTAGAAACACCTCAGTACTAAACCAGGCCTTAGTAGCCCATGCTTCTCCATTTCTCATTTCAGTCGATGAGTTTTTCTCCTCTATGACCTCGAGCCCAGAGCCATAAGGGCCTTCCGTTTCAGAACTTATCCAAACCTAAATCATTCGAGTTCAGTCACCAATCCTCTGCGATGTCCTCGTTTATCTTCTTGATGTCTCCATGTCTCAGAAATCCAACTCCCTCGAGCAACAAGACCCTTAGCATGTGAAGATGAAACCACAAATCGCATCCTTCTCTGAGTCTGACAGACTCACAGGTATTTTTTCCCCCATTTCCCTTCGATTTTGTCTCAGATGCTTGGATTAGGGGAAACTGAATGAAAATTGCCTAATGCATGTGTGTTTCCTGTGTTGTAGAGTTTGATCGGAATCGATGAGGACGATAAAGAAAAGGAGATGCAACCACCTAGCACGCATCCGAAATGCGGAACAAATACAGACCATGGAGAAACTGAGACTCACAGATCTGCATTGAAAAAGTATGCTTCTATGTCCCTGCAACTATGTGGTCTCAGTGTGTTGACTTGGCTTGTTCGTCATGCATGTAAAGCTCTACAAATTCATCGTGCCTCGTTCCTTTCTGCATTCGTGTAATTTCTGTATTTTACTACTGATAATGAAATCTCTGATGAATGTTGCAGATGTGAATGTTGCTGAATGCAATTTATTGGATATTGAATTGGGGCTGAAATGTTTCCAAATGCAACCTGCAATGATCACACACTAAAAATCTACTTAGAATAAACCCAAAATAAAATACTGATTAACTAAAAATATGGCTATTTTTGTATTTTTCAATTTTCATTTTTTTTTTTTGTTGTGATTTTTGTAATTGACATGAAAGCAAGAAAACTAAATAAACGAAAATAAAAAGAAAAAAGGTAAAAAAATTGGATTGCCTCCCAATTAGCGCTTTAGTTAACGTCTATAGCTAGACGGTTTTGAAAAAGGTTGGTGATCACGTCACTTGCTCCCCTTGAATCAACCACTCTTTAACATCATCATATAGCAACAGTAAGTATGGAATGAGTTGATGTTTATCAATTATGTGTTTCAGTTCAGTGGTTGAATCCTTTATATTTGCCCTTCCATATGAATGAATCCCTGTAATCAAAGAGATTCCTTTCCAGTTTCCAGTGATGTTTTGGTCTCCATCGAATTGACTTCAATCTTGTATTTAGTACCCACAACCTTTGCATTGGCAAAGTTTCTCTATGAGGAATTTGGCTGTCATAGAACTGACCCTGATTTTCTTTAAACTTGATGAACTGTGATGTTGACGTGTCCAATTCACCGACCAAAATTTTCTGATCAGTAGCCGGTTGCTTCGGATCCAAAATAGTCAGAGTGGTTAAAAGCTCATCATGTGATGTCTCATATACTGCTTTTGTATGAACAGCTTCTAACATATCAATTCTTGTGCATTTGTGCAGCCCTTTTGGGAAGGCTTATGGTGGCACATAAACTTGGGTAGTCATAGGTTTTGGGTCAACAGGCGTTATTTCTACCGTTGGGCATATATAACTGGCTGGTGGCTCTTCAATTTCAGATTCTTCCAGTGTAGTATCATTGGTTTTTCCCCCATCTCAATGTTTGATCTGCAAAGCACTCCTTTGAACCCTATAGGTTTGCAATTGGTTGATTAGGGAAATTTGAATTGGAATTGTTTTCTTGTTCTACCAATTGATACGTGAGCTGTCCAATTTGGTGCGCCAGATTATCGATTGAGTTTATTTTCAACCACTTTGGGGTACTTTCCATAAACAGCCTAGCGGACTCCTCCAACTTAGCAATCTGGTCCTCCAAAGAAAGTTTTTGTGGCACGCAGGGCTGTTTAAAAGCCTGTTGATTGCTTACCCACATAGAAGTAGGATGCTCTGTCCACCGATTGTTAAAGTTTGAATATGAATCGTTCTCGTTTTCTGTGAAGTGATACTCCAGCTGCCCATCTTGCTCTTCAATTATCTTTGATGATGGTTTGGTATTCGACATGTTATCAACAAATTGTTTGACACACTCGGCCAATTCAACAAGTTTGTCATCTAGAGAAGATCTTTGTGGTACACTTGGTTGTTCAAAGGACTGTTGAATACCCATCCAAACAGAACTAGGCTGCTCAGTCCATCTTGGATTGTAAAATTCTGCAGAGGGATCATACCTAGGCCTTTGACAGTTCCTCATATTGATATAATTCCATAAAGGCAACCCTCCTGCTGGTGGAGATTGCCAACCCATCGTTGAACTGCTCTCAAAACCAACAAAACGCAACCTACAAAGATAAAAATAAATTCAACAAGTAAAAAGATATATACAAAAATAATTAACTAAGAATATGTAAATACAAATTATTTAAAACAATCCCCAGCGACGACGCCAAGTTTGGAAAATATTGATTTTAGAATTTAACATAATAAAAACGAATTTTAAAATAAAACAATTAAAGAAATTAACTAGAGAACAATTTAAAGAAAATCAATTTGTAAAAGTCTAGGGTTCTGCCGCCCCTTTAACAATCTTATGCAATTTTACCAACTACTTATGAATTTCTACATACATGCTTTGAATGTTATGCTTTCCTAATACATATTTTCCTCTTGATGTTCAAGCGAAAACGTATATCTAACATGCAACCCATCTATGATATTCAGATCAAATATAGACATGCAAGATTCATTAAGCTTCATGAAAACCCTTTGAAAAACCATGCAACCCTTAAGAGCATGATGTTCGCCTTAAGTGAACTTACAATTACTAATCACAAGAAGCCCTCTTCAATTTCAGGGTGATGTTCCAACAGAAATTGCATCAAATTACTTGTCTAAATATCCTAATGGTCGAGAATCACTAAGATAATTAGAAAGTTTAATCGCGGTGATTAATAATTCAAAACAAGCATGCATCCGTTCATAAGCAAATTAATAAAACCACATATTCATGCTAAGGCTCGTGGCTTCAACCTAGCAAAAGAACTAGTTACGAACAATCATAATAAAATATTATTAAGAACAAGGATAGAAAACACCTAGAAAATAAACTTGAATTGTCAAAGGCTTGTGCGTGTGTTTCCTTCTCTCCTCCTAATCCTCCAACCCTAATGGCTAAATATCTTTATTTATACTTCTACAAAATAAAACCCTAAAAGGTCTTAAAATAAAACTAAGAAACATAATAAAACAATAAAACAGAAAACAAAAGGTTTCCTATTTGAACTAAATTTTGAGTTCTCAGAAAATTAGCCTTTTGATCGATCAAATAAACTCCGATTTGGTCCCAAAATGTCTCTTTTGAAAGCTGGAGACTTCCCCTACAAATCCTCGGAAGGAATCTTCTTCAAAATATGTTATCTTGACCTCCAAAATACCCAAAACGTCCAAAAACATCAATCTGGGAAAGTTGTGCGCTGGACCTTTATTTTATCGTCACGGTCAAATGGCTTGATAGAAAAATTTGGAATTTTGACACAATCATCTTGAAAGACTCACGAACAACCTCCAATTAGAATCACTCCAAAATTTATCCGTTTGATCACTTTTTGCTCCAAAGGAAGTCGAATGTTCTACATTAGAAATATAACTCAAAGTATCAAAATTCACACATAATAACAAATAAATTCTTGAAAGACTCACGAACAACCTCCAATTGGAATCACTCCAAAATTTATTCGTTTGATCACTTTTTGCTCCAAAGGAAGTCAAATGTTTTACATTAGAAATATAACTCAAAGTATCAAAATTCACACATAATAACTAATAAAAGATTAGGGCAAAATATATAGTATAATATTGACTCTTTTTTTTTTGGGGGGGGGGGGGGGGGGGGGGGGGGGGGGAACCGCCCACCAGGCCTTCACCTCCGTCATCACCTCCCAAAAAGAGGGGGGAGGGGGGAACCGCCGACCAAGCCTTCACCTCCGTCATCACCTCCCAAAAAAGGGTCTCGATTTTCTTACGGTCTTGCCCGTCACTCAGGCCGTTTCCTCAATAATTCCACTCCAGCTCCCCAAAACTTCGAAATCCAAGAGAATGCCGTTCTAGGAAATGCTTCAACGTCACTATCTATGGAATCTACGTGGGTCCGTAGCATTTCGAGCTGGGAGACGACGGAATTGCCGTTACTGCTTCTGGAGTCACCTGCAATCTGAGTATGAATTGGCACCATTCTTACATCACTTGGATTGCTCCTGTTGTTGTTTCGGAGGAAGGTCGTGCTTCGGTTCAGGTGTAGATTAATTTTGCTTTGTTACCCTTCTTTTCTGGTTTAATTTTCTACAAACTGATAGGTGAAGTTTGTATGGATTTTTATACTTGCAATTGGGTTTTAGCTAATAAGGATGATTAAATAGAAATTAAGTTTCTTTATTGTACTTTATGCATGAATGGAGTTGGTTGGACATAAGAAGTAGGAACACAATTGCCTGGTATGATGATGCTGTTGGGGAAGAAACTGATGGCTATATGTTTGATGTTGGGAAGATTTGGTGGTGAAGCTTTATAAGAAATTACGAATTGTGAATCAAAAGTTAAGGTCCTTTGCGTGTAGGAGTTGTATAGAAAAATGAAGAAACTCTAATCAGATTTTGTCTGGGTTCAAGTATTTTAAGAAAGTGGGTTTTCTTAAGAGAAGAGTAAACGTGATCTTGGTTTGGATATATTATTGTTGAAGCAAATGTCTATTACGGCATAATCGACCTAAGAAATGAAAATAAGAATTGAATGAGAAATTTTGAAAGTCATTGCAAACACAAGATTTCTATTTTGAGTTTAACAAAATGGTGATATATAATTGGTTAGATCATTTCGGAGGATACATATAGGCAATTTAACTCGAAAGTTAGATGCATTTATAAGGTTAAATAAAATTAAATGGTGTATCATGTCTCCGAGTTTGGGATGTGATATTTTTATGATCCGATCTTAGTACATATTTTACCAAATTTATAAATTATGATTTATGATTTGTGGCTTATGATTTACTACGATGACGATTTATAAATGTTGGATTCATTACTACTTAACTTTTTCTTCAACATACATGATGAAACCAATCCAGTCCAAGTTGTATACCTTGAATCTTATAAATAATTCAATCCAATCTAATCTGAAGAACAAAACAAGCCTCTTTATGTCACCTCCCACATACCTTCTAAAAATAGTTCAGCTTTTTCATGCTAGGCAACTTCCCGGAACTAAGTTTAAAACGCAGCAGTTGCTATGATATGAGCTGAATTGAGCGTGTCCTTGACTTGACTTGCATCTCAGAGGCTTCTTTGAAATAAATGGAAATTATTTCTACGAATATATACTTCTTTAAGATAAATGCATTGATGACCCAAATCTATAAAAATTACTGTTTCGCAACTACTCCCCGGTCAAATGCTCGGATCCATCCATAATCGGCAAATACTAAAAAATAGAACTGGATCTTGATTCGCATTGAAAAATTATTAATTTAAATTACATGTGTTGGATCGGACAGATTATAATATTTTTATTTGCAAAGAATATTAAATTATTTGCATCTCCGATTTCAAACGTGATTGTGTATGAGAAGTCTCTGTTGGTGGGCAAACGTTTATGAGAAGTCTCCTATATCTTTTCAAGGAAGCTTTTAGGATAAGGAATTTTTATTTTTTTTATAAAAATTGGGAGTAGTTGTTGGGTTCACATCACATGAAACTTTAATGATTTGAGTTGTTTATTTTTCAAGTTATGCCTCATAGATCATCTTTACAAAATATTAGTCAAATCGAAAATATTTAAGATATTTAATTGGGTTCATAGAAATGAACGAATACTTTGTTTTATAAGAAACAATGAAATTTGATCTTGATAATGAAATAGGCAAATGATTTCATATTAAATTGAATTTTTGCAAGGATATCTATGAATTAAGACTTACAAAATAGACAGTTCGGATCGACTACAAATCAATCACACCTAATCCCTATTTTTTTTTTTTTTTCAAAGAATGAGAATCTCTTTGCATAAGGGGCAAGATCTTTTCAATTCTTCCAACTCATGTACCTACATAAGTGAGCTCAGAGATCATACAATTTCATATGTTTAGAACAAATAAAGATGGAGATCTCACACATAAAACTACTTCCCCTACTACTTCTCATCCTTCTAAGCGCAGTTTGCTCCACAACTTCTAACTCGATTTCGGAAAGCTTTGTACAATGCTTTTCCTCCATCATACACTCTAACTCAACGAGCAACATCATTCTCACAGAAAACAGTTCGGTTTATTCCCCAGTCTTGCAATCTTCCATACAAAATCTCAGATTCTTGAACACAACACCGAAACCACAAGCTATCATTACCCCTTCTCAATACTCTCATGTTCAAGCAGCTATAGTATGCTCCAAGAAAGAGGGCATAGAAATAAGAACACGAAGCGGGGGCCATGACTATGAGGGCCTATCTTATGTATCCGAATCTCCTTTCATCATCATTGATCTTTTCAATCTTCGATCCATTGATATTGACATAAAGAAGGACAGAGCTTGGGTTGAGTCAGGTGCTACTCTCGGAGAGTTGTACTACGCAATTGCACAAAAGAGCAAACTCTATGGCTTTCCAGCAGGTATTTGTCCAACTATTGGTGTGGGAGGACACATTAGTGGAGGTGGACATGGTCCCTTGTTCAGGAAATATGGTCTAGCAGCTGACAATGTCCTTGATGCTAAGATTGTCGACGTTAATGGCAGAGTTCTTGACAGAAAATCCATGGGAGAAGAGCTCTTTTGGGCTATTCGAGGAGGCGGAGGCTCAAGCTTTGGAGTCATTGTGGCTTGGAAACTCAGGTTGGTTCCTGTTCCTCCAATTGTAACAGGTTACACGGTATCGAAGACCATAGAACAAGGTACAACCAAACTTGTATCTAAATGGCAAGCTATAGCTGACAGGATGCCTGAAGAGTATTTCCTGCGTTTGGTTATCCAAGTTGCAAGTGGAGCTGGTAAAAATGGTGGAAAAACTATACAAGTTTTATTCAATTTCTTGTTTTTCGAGAGTGTTGAGAAACTTCTTCCTTGGATGCAAGAAAATTTCCCGGAGTTAGATTTAGAGCGGAAGAATTTCATTGAGATGAGTTGGATTTCATCAGTTCTATACATTGCTAACATTCCAAGAAACGAAACAGAAGTTCTGCTTCAGAGGACTCAACAATCTAAGAGATTCTTCAAAGCCAAATCAGATTATGTTACAAAACCTATTTCAGGGGCTGCCTTGGAAGGTTTATGGAAAACAATGCTTGAATTGGATTCATTCCAGTTGATATTGACACCCTTCGGCGGAAGAATGAGTGAGATTTCTGATTCAGAAATTCCTTTCCCACATAGAAAAGGAAATTTGTTTGAGATCCAGTATTTCGACAATTGGGGTAATGCCGAAGAAACTGAGAAACATATTAGCGGGATGAGAATGGTGTATGCCTACCTGGCACCGTGCGTTTCCAAGTCTCCAAGAGCTTCCTATTTAAACTATAGAGATCTTGACCTGGGAAGGAATGGTGATTGCAATACAAGCTATGCACAAGCAAGCGCTTGGGGTTTGAAGTATTTCAAGAATAACTTTAGGAGACTTGCTAAAGTTAAGACCGTAGTCGATCCTGGTAACTTCTTTAGAGATGAACAAAGCATCCCTGTGTTACACTCCAGGAAGAAATAGAATGTCAACAGCTACATGGATTTATGTAACAGAATAAATTATAAATCTTCAATTTCCCATTAACATATTAAGATATTATAATAGGAGTACAAATATAACTCTCTATTCTCTCCTCTCTTCTTCCTCTCTTTTCTTTCTTCTTCCTTCCTCTACAATTTCTGCCGTGTGTTTCTCTCATTCTCCTCTCATTTGGTATAAGTTCCTTTTTGTAGGTACGTAAAGTTAGTGGTAGGCAAAACTTAGTGAAATGAATCGTAGTAGGATGAGTGGGATAAGTGGGATGAGTTGTAGCCATCCAAATTCAATTGCTTTTACAACAATTATGATATTTTACTTGTTATTACTGTTGGACATTTGTTGTAGTTTATGGCTTAAAAAAATCAAAATAAATCCCCTAATTAAGTAGGATGAAAGTGAGGTTCTAGCAATAGGAAGGAAGGATGCTTCATGGTTCGCAATAAATGCTTCCTTTTATACATAATTCCGCCGCCCCCCCCCCCCCCCCCCCCCCCCCCAACTAGTGCGGAAAGGGGCATGCAATAAGCGTTGTGGGTACAATATATATGAAGCCCGGACTCACTCCGATTTTTCTCAATGTTTTGCAGAATTAAAGACAAACACAAGAAAAGGAAATTGGCAAACGCACCAACCTTCCAAGATATATAATTTTCCGTTGTCAAAGCAATGAAAATGTAACCAAACTACAGGAGCACATTTTCGATATCGTTGCTTCATTTTTTATATTTCTAGGCCCATGATATGAGTTTTTTTTTTTTCGTTTTTCTAGTCACTTTGTCAATCTGATCTGTGTTTTCATCACCTTTTGTGACTGTACAGGTTGTGCCTTCACCCTCTTGAAGTTGCACATCTTGGTTTCATTGTGATCACTTCATGAGTGAAATATCCGTCTGAAGTTTAAAGTTTGCATGAATTTGGAATGCTTGTCTGTTGAAGTCCCATACACTGTTCAGTTACTCAGGTTATTAGGTGAAATCATATTCTTATATGTTTTCAGTCTCAATTTACCTTCTGATACATGTTTTCATTCTAAGAGAAATCTATTTCGTTAGAGCAAAGCCTGGGAGGCTCCATTCCTGAAAATTAGTTTAACACTGCCAATCTTTCCTGTATGTGTATTTCCCCATACATTTTTAACACCCGCAAAAAATCTAGCTGAAATTTATCAATTTTAATGATATATCTCTTATAAATACACAACATGAAGCTATAAATATGACGTGCGACTGAAGCTAAAGAGGAACTTATTTCAGAAGAACAAAATGAACATGTGAGATAGGGAAAATGTGAGACTGAATGGTGAAATACATTACTAAATAATCAATAGTACGTACAAAGAGAGCATAATCGATATATGACCAAATTGGGTTACAGTCTATAGATGTCACACGAGTCACATGGCTCTTTACTTTGAATACATTTTGATGTGCTTACATAAGTAAAAACGTGTCTGGTGTGTGAACAAATGCTGAAAAATAGGGTTATAGTCATCAGATTAGTCACACGGCTCTTTACTTTGAATACATCTATCTATGTATAACACCAATGGAAAAGGTGAATAGTGATTTTGGTGTCACCAAGCTTCAACAAAAAATATTTGGACAAAAATACCCCAAGGCAAAAAACTTCAAAGGCATCCCAAAATAATGCATCAAATAAGGTAGGAGCATTTTTGTCATTTTAACAGTATTTTTTTTAATAATTAATTTTTTTGTGATTTTTTTTTAATTAGAACCTCACAATAGGTTAGTAATAATGTGATTCAATCAGTTGTTCATTAAATATTATTTTCTCTATTCTTAATGTAATTTCTATAGAGACAGATTTTATTATGTGGATTCAGTTGCTTTAATTGGTTTATGAGGGGTTTGTTCTAGCATGATCTAAGATTATTTATTTACTTCAAATATTTGACTTTCCTTTTGTCAATTTACGCTTTATAAATACATTTAAAATGTGTAAGTAGCGCGTAGCAAGCCGTGATTCAAAAAATACATTATGTACGCGCATGCATGAGGGCTAGTTGATAAAGAATGCTCGTCTACTTCTTTTTCTTTACCCTCCCCACGATTTTCTCACTAAATCCTTTTTTTAATAATTAATTATTTTTGTCAAACATTGGTTAATTTAGCTTAATCTATGAGGTGCCATGCTAAGGCGGGCTTGCAACAAAACTATATGCTAATATATCAAATATTATTTTTTAAAATGTGTGTATATATCTTTCAATAAGTATGATGAAGTGGGTGAACTGGCTATTAACCGTTCAACTATCAAGAATTTATTAAAAGGAAAACTAACGAAAAGAGTTTGAAAACTTTGAGTTATAACGAAAAGGACAAAAAAGTGTTGTAAGTGAATTGTACCAGGATTGACTTTTTAGAGTAAAAATTTGATTTTTTGTTAAAATGAACAGTACCGGGAGCTTTTCATTAAAACTCCATTTATTGAAAGGAGTTGCTTGGTTGCACAGCCAATGAGCATGATGGGTCAGGTCAGTAAACTGAATGCGAATGACATTCTCACCAAGTCAACCAGTTAAATCCATTTTCTATAGTGAAGTGATTTCTGCACTCTTCTTTTTTATTTTCGTATTCTTCTTTTATTTTGAGCCTTTCGATTTAATAAATCAGAAAAAGATCAGTCAACGAAAACAAGAGAAATAGTGCAGAAGGAGAAATCGAGTATGATCACTACCCTCCCTTTTAGTTTTCTAGCTACTTTGCTTTTTCTCCTCATAATTAGTACACATAATATTTGGTCACCTTGAAAGTCAAGGATCCTTACAACCCTAGGCCATCTCCAACCGAAAAAGGGCCAGATGACTCGTTTTAGTCCTATGGCCCTTCAAGAAATTAATATTTTAATGAACAATACAGGATCATATTTCTTATCATCTCCAACCGATGGGCCAAAGGTCCATGGCCAAACATAGCCTTGTACAAAAAAATCATCTTCAACCGAGGGCCAAAGGGCTATAGTATGAAATGTGAAGAATTGAAATAAAATGAGGTAAAATAGTATGAAATGGTGAAAAATATGTGAGAAATGGTGTAGGAAAAAAATTAGAATTAAAAAAAAAAAATAAAAAAAAAAAAAAGGCTGGTTGGAGATGCCCAGCCCGCTGGCTTGATTGGCTGGTTTTGGCCCGATGGAATCCACAAGCCCTTTGCCCTAGCCCTCTGTTGGAGGCGGTTTTCGTGTCATTTCTGGCTATTTTCGGCCCTATGACCCTCTGGCCGAATCGGTTGGAGATGACCTTATCTCCACCTAATTAGGTATTTTCCATATCTTGTTTATGATTGTCTAATTAATGCATTTTTCGTATCGGACAAAATTATCATAAAGTGAGTAAGACTAATTAGTTTGTGATTGAGCTAGTATCAACCTGTTTGCGCACACTTAAAAAAAAAAACATAGCAGATGATGTGGTCACATAATCCCACGGATATATTTCGCTTGTGGAAAATAAGACGGATTTCAAAAGATCTTTTAGTTTGGGCAACGCTTGATGCGCTGTTATATGTGACAGCTCCAAAAATTAGGTTAAGATGCATATGGTGTCACTGGAATAAAAAGTGTGGCTTGTGATAGAGTCATTTGATGGCAGAAAAAAAGGGAGGGAAGGAACTAAGTGTTCCACTCGCTGTTGTGAATTGACAGCTTTGGAAGGGTCCCTTTGTCGGAGAGTGGTGGCTGTCTGGCTGACCGACTAGTCCCTTGGCCTAATCTAAAACAAATAAGGATCATCTTCGAATCTTCTTTGTGAGGATCTTAGAGGTTTTCAAAATATGATCGTTTATCGTACATTGTACATCGTGCAATTAAAAATCATTTTAAATTAAATATGAATAGTATCTAATGAAAACTGATCGCACGATATACAATAAACGGATGTAATTTGAAGATCCCTAGACGGATCCTCATAAAGAGAATCCGGAGAGATCTCCTGGACCTAAAATTGGGTATCAAAAGATCGAATAACACGCACACTTTGGGTTAAACTGGTCTGTCTTTCTGTTCGTGACAGTGAAAGGCACCTCGTCGTCGTAGTGGGTTGCATTACATATCACATCCCTGCTGCCACTGGCGTCGACCTATGCTTACCAAGTTGGAGAGGATGGAGCGGTTGAGAACGATTTGAACTTGGATAGTTGGATCCATCTTTCTTCTTTTAGCCAAATGATTTTTTTAGCTTAAATTTTTAAGCTTTATTTGTAGATATTTTATGGAACAACCTACTTTTTGTTGGAGAGTGCAGCTGATATTTGAAAGTTGGTTGCTTAATTTGAAGGGCTAAAATATACTAGCTTTTATGCACGAGCTCACGTATGTGCAGAAGGTAATTTTGAATCACGACGTACTACGTACAACTTACATGTTTTAAAATGTATTTATATGGGTAAATTAACAAAAACAAAGTCAAATATTTGAAGTAAATGAATAATCTTAGATCATGCAAGAAAAAACACCTCATAAACCAATTAAAGCAGCTGAATTCACATAATAAAATCGATCTCTATAGAATTTACAATAAGAATAGAGAAAATAATATTTAATAAACAATTGATTGAATCACATTATTGCTAGCTGATTGTGAGGCTAAGCACACCCCTCCACCTTAGTGTAGATAATATCGTTTGTTAAAACAAAAAAAATCATTTGACAACTAATTTAATCAAATTATTATCCGCGTGCGAAAGACTTTTTTTATAACCAGCATTACACGCCTCTTAAGATGTTTTGGAAAGTGTTTAACAATAGAGAAAATAAGATTGAATGAACAACTGATTAAATCACATTATTGCTAACCCATTGTGAGGCTAAGCCCACCTACATCCCTTTTAGTGTAGATAATATCGTTTGTTAAAAAAAAAAAAAACAATTATTTGACAACTAATTTAATCACATTATTATTAACATGTGAAAGACTTTTTTTTATAACCGGTATTACACGCCTCTTAAGATGTTTTGAACGTGCTTAAAAATAGAGAAATTGAATCACATTATTGCTAACCTATTGTGAGGTACTAATTAAAATTAAAAAAAAGCACAAAAAAATTAATTATTAAAAATATAATGGTAAATGACGAAAATACACATGCCTTATTTGATGCACTATTTTGGGATGCCTTTGAAGTTTTTTTGTCTTGGGAGCATTTTTGTCCAAATATTTTTGTTGAAGCTTGGTGACACCAAAAACACTATTCACCTTTTGTGTTCTCTTTATATATACTATGTAACATCCCACATTACTCATGAGAATGGATCCTGTAAGCCTTATATGTTTATTCTCATCTCTACCTAGCACGAGACTTTTTGGGAGCTCACTGGCTTCGGGTTCCATCGGAACTCCGAAGTTAAGCGAGTTTGCGTGAGAGCGCTCCTATGATGGGTGACCCACTGGGAAGTTCTCGTGTGAGTTCCCAGAAACAAAACTATGAGGGGCGTGGTCGGGTCCCAAAGCGGACAATATCATGCTATGGTGGTGGAAGTGAGCCCGGGATGTGACAATTTGGTATCAGAGCCTAACCCTAACCGTGATGTGCCGACGAGGATGTCGGGCTCCTAAGGGGGGTGGATTGTAACATCCCACATCGTCCAGGGGAGTGGATCCTGTAAGCCTTATATGTATATTCCTATCTCTACCTAGCACGAGGCTTTTTAGGAGCTCACTGGCTTCGAGTTCCATCGGAACTCCAAAGTTAAGCGAGTTCACACGAGAGCACTTCCATGATGAGTGACCCACTGGAAAGTTCTCGTGTGAGTTCCCAGAAACAAAACCGTGAGGGTGTGGTTAGGGTCCAAAGCGGACAATATCATGCTACGGTGGTAGAATTGAGCCCGGGATGTGGTGGGGGCCTGGGCCGGGATGTGACATACTAGCCTTCATGCACGCGCTCACGAATGTGCAGAAGATATTTTTTGAATCACGACGTGCTATGCACGACTTACATGTTTTAAATGTATTTATATGCATAAATTGATAAAAGGAAAGTCAAATATTTGAAGTAAATGAATAATCTTACATCATACTAGAAGAAACCTCTCGTAAACAAATTAAAGCAGCTGAATCCACATAATAAAATCGTTATCGATATAATTTAAATTAAGAATAGAGAAAATAATATTTAATAAACAACTGATTGAATCTCTCTATTGTAGCATATTGTGAGACTAAGCACACCCCCTCCCCCTTAGTATAGATAATATCGTTTTTTTTTTTTTTTTTTTTTTTTTTTTTAAACAATCATTTGACAACTAATTTAATGTTAATAAACAACTAATTGAATCACACTATTACTAGCCTATTGTGAGGCTAAACTCATTCACATTCCCCTTAGCATAAATAATATCGTTTGTTAAAATAAATTAAAAAAACAATAATTTGACAACTAATTTAATCATATTATTATCCACGTGGGAAAAACCTTTTTTATAACCAGCGAATAACATTATTATCCGCGTCGGAAAGACCATTTTTATCACCAGCATTACACGCTTCTTAAGATGTTTTGAACATATTTGAAAATAGAGAAAATAATATTTCATGAACATCTGATTGAATCACATTATTGCTAGCCTATTGTAAGGTACTAATTAAAAAAAAAAAAAAAAAAAAAAAAAAAAAAAAAAACTATACTAATTTATCACTGGCATTATGCGTCTCTTAAGATGTTTTGAACACAATATTCATGATTTTCCTTATTCATTATTATATTTTTCTTTCCCCTTCAAGTGGGCACCATCAACCTTCACTCATCCTTCCATTTTTTAATTCTTTTCTTTCTTTCCATTTATATTTATATTATATTTATGATGACCAAATTACCCCCGCATTATTTGATATATTATATTGGGCTGCTTTTGGATTTGTTTGGTTGATGGGCAATTTTATCGAAGCCGTGACACCAAATCGGCACTGTTCATTGCCCTATTCGCTTTATATATAACTAGCCTCCATGCACACGCTCACGCCCGTGCAAAAGGCATTTTTTGAATTATGGCGTGCTACGTGCAATTTACACATTTTAAATGTATTTATATCCGTAATTGACAAAAGGAAAGTCAAATAATATCGTTTGTTAAAAAAAAACAATCATTTGATAACTAATTTAATCATATTATTATACACGTGCAAAAGATCTTTTTTGTATAACCGGCATTACACGCCTCTTAAAATGTTTTGAAACATGTTTAAAAATAGAGAAAATAATATTTAATGAACAACTGATTGAATCACATTATTGCTAGCCTATTGTGAGGTACTAATAAAAAAAATTACATAAAAAAAATTAATTATTAAAAAAAATAATGTTAAAATAATGAAAATACCCCTACCATATTTGATGCATTATTTTGGGTTGCTTTTAAAGTTTTTTGTTTGAGGGGCATTTCTGTCCAATTATTTTTGGTGAAGCATGTGACACCAAAAATCACTATTCAAAAGCATGTCGGCTTTATATATAAGATACTAGCCTTCATGCACGCGTTCACGCCCGTGTAGAAAGCATTTTTGAATCACTACGTGCTACGCGTGGCTTACACGTTTTAAATGTATTTATATGCATAAATTGACAAAAGGAAAATCAAATATTTGAAGTAAATGAATAATCTTAGATCATGCTAGACCAAACCCCTTATAAATCAATTAAAACAGCTAAATTCACATAATAAAATTGGTCTTTATAGAATTTACATTAAGAATAGAGAAAATAATATTTAATAAACAATTGATTGAATCACATTATTGCTAACCCATTGTGAGGTTAAGCCCACCCCCATCCCCCTTAGTGTAGATAATATCGTTTGTTAAAAATAAAAAAAAAATCATTTGACAACTAATTTAATCACATTTTTATCCGCATGGAAAGACTTTTTTATAACTGGCATTACATGCCTCTTAAGATGTTTTGAAGGTGTTTTAAAATAGAGAAATTGAATCACATTATTGCTAGCCTATTGTGAGATACTAATTAAAAAAAATAAAAATAAAAAAACAACACAAAAAAACTAATTAAAATGACGAAGGTATTTTTTGAATCACGGCGTGCTAGGACGACTTACATGTTTTAAATGTTGTTATGTGCGTAAATTGATAAAAGGAAAGTCAAATATTTGAAGTAAATGAATAATCTTGGATCATATTATAAGAAACCCCTTATAAATCAATTAAAGCAGCTGAATTCATATAATAAAATCGATCTCTATAGATTTTACATTAAGAATAAAGAAAATAATATTTAATAAATAATTGATTGAATCACATTATTGCTAGCTCATTGTGAGGCTAAGCCCACCCCCTCCACCTTAGTGTAGATAATATCGTTTGTTAAAAATAATAATTATTATTTGACAACTAATTTAATCATATTATTATCCGCGCACGATAGATCTTTTTTTATAATTAGTATTACATGGCTCTTAAGATGTTTTGAACATGTTTAAAAAATAGAGAAAATAATATTGAATGAACAACTGATTGAATCACATTATTGCTAGCCCATTGTGAGGCTAAGCCCACCCCCTCCCCCTTAGTGTAAATAATATCATTTGTTAAAAAAAACAAAACAATCATTTGACAAGTAATTTAATCACATTATTATCAGCATGCAAAAGACTTTTTTTATAACCGGCATTACACGTCTCTTAAGATGTTTTGAACGTGTTTAAAAATAGAGAAATTGAATCATATTATTGCTAGCCTATTGTGAGGTACTAATTAAAAAAAAGCACAAAAAAATTAATTATTAAAAAAAAAACACTATTAAAATGACGAAAATACCCCTTCCTTATTTGATGCATTATTTTAGGATGCCTTTGAAGTTCAGATAATTAAAAAATGTGCCTCATATGCGGACTAAAAAGGGGATTTTCAGTTCAAATCTCATTACAATACAACTCATATTCACTAGTTTCACTATTACACGAAATAAACAAGTGAGTTGAAGACATCAACATCCACATTAATTATTTTACAGTCATAATTAACTAAAGAAATTGAAGTTCCACCGTAAAATCAATTAGCAATATAAGAAGTAGTCTAATTATTTAAAAGCACATGCAAAAATCCGTCATTTCCCCGATGTGGGATTCATACATTGAACATATCCCCTCACGTGGCAAATTTTTAAGCTTACCACGTGAACAAGACAAATCGTGTGATGTGGATCACGTATAGTTGTTGGGCTTCACACATGGGACAACCTAACTCTGATACAATGAAGAAAGTTGAGGTTCCATTATAAAACCAATTGGCAATATGGGAACTACCCAACTTACTCATAAGCCCATACAAATTCCCTCATTCCGTTAATGTGGGATTCAATCTCAACATGTCCCCACACATGTGACGAATTTTCAAGCTTAATACGTGGACAACACAACGGGATGACGTGGAGCGCATGTAGCCGTTAGGCTTCACATGTAAGACAACATGCTCTAATACAATGAAGAAAGATGAGGTTCCACCATAAAATGAATTGGCAATATAAGGAGTAGCTCAACTTATTTATAAGCCCATGCAAGGTCCCTCCTTCCGTCAATATGAGATTCATTCTCAACACGCCATCACACGTGTGACGAATTTTCAAGCCTAATACGTAAACAACACAATCGGGTGACGTGGAGCACGTGTGATCATTTGACTTCACACGTGAAACAACATACTCTGATACCATAAAGAAAATTGAGATTCCACAATAACCATCCCCAATCCATACATACATACTCTTTTCCTTGTTGATATTCTCAAGTCCTGTGATCACCACATGGTTTATTATTAATTTTTGGTAATCGAAGACCTCCCTCTTCAATGTCCTGTTATTAGTTTTTGCCTCTACCTAGTCAAAATTCCAAATACAAATATTTAGTTTACTCAATAATATTAGGCTAAATAGTCAAAATGGTCCCTAAGATTTACATAATCAATAAAAATGGTCCCTGAGATTGTCCACCATCCATGATTTTGGTTATTCCATTAAAAACTCTTTGGGCAATTTTCAAAGCTTCGTAACTCAATCGTTTCTTAACCAAATTCGATCCATAATATATCAAAATGAAGATAGAAAAGTGTAGAACAAGATTATAGCTATTTGGATGCCCAATGGTTGCCAGAGATGGCCGGAAAAAAGTCTGAAAGGTGACTGGTCTGCTAGAAAACTGAAAAACTCGCCGGAAACTAGATAAACTTTAAACATTCATAACTTCTTCAATACTCAACGAAATCGAGTGATTCAAAAACAAAAATCATACTTCTTGATGAGACGAAGAGAATGGTACCTTTTTTGAAGGCTAACTCGTCATTTTTTGGCCGGGAACAGCTCAAAAGTGGCTAACCATTTTTGAGTTAGCCACTTTTGAGCCATTTTTCGACCAAACCACGACGAGTTAGCCATCTAAAAAGATATTATTCTCTTCGTCTCGTCAAGAAGTATGATTTTCATTTCGAATCACTCGATTTCGTTGAGTATTGAAGAAGTTATGAACGTTTAAAGTTTACCTAGTTTCCGGCAAGTTTTCCAGTTTTCCCGCAGACTAGTCACGTTTCAGGCTATTTTCCAGCCATCTCTAGCGACCATTGGGCTTCCAAATAGGTATAATCTTATTCTACACTTTCCTATGTTCATTTTGATATATTATGGGTCAAATTTGGTTAAGAATCGGAATGACCAAAATCATGAATGGTGAACAATTTGAGAGACCATTTCTATTGATTTTCAATCTCAGCGACCATTCATATTGATTATGCAAATCTCAGGGACTATTTTGGCTATTTAGCCATAATATTATGACCTCATATTAATACAATTTTGTGTATAAATCCTTGTATAGGTTGTGTGCCTATTAATTTTTCCATAAACTGGGCAATTTCAAAATTTTCAAATACTCCTCTCTAAACTTCTCGCTCCGTAATTCGTTGAGAGGCCAATAAAGTTGCTCCTCGCTTTGCATTCTTTGGATTGGCCTTGTCCTCGGAGAAAACTTGCTTCGAGGAACCTCCAGATGCCATTTTCGATGTTTCTAGTCTGAGTTTGTAAGAGGCTGTTCACATTTTCCCTACTTCTCTTGCTAGCTTGTTTAAACCTCTTATATCAATGAATTCCAATTTTCATAAATAAAAAAATAATAAAAAAAAAAAATAAAAAGACCTCTTTCCACTCTTTTTTTTTTTTTTTTTGGAGTTTCATTTGGTTTAGGGAATATTGTACTAAGAGTATTGCTAGGTAGAACAAACTTTTAAATCAAATTTGTAAATCATATGATATGTCATTATAGAAAATAAACACGCTAATCAATACTTAAGTAATAATTCAATCATCAACAACCACGTCATAGTGTTTATAAAATTTAATTTAAAAATTGGTCTCTCTAGTATTACCCTTGTACTAATTCACCCACTTAATTACTTTTACAGTTTTACCCACCAATCCATTAACATATAGGGCATTAATCTTTACCCATCATGATAAAATAATGCAGCGCCTGCCCACCAAATCCATATACCAACTCTTTACTTTCCTCGTAGTTAAAGAGTTGAAGCTGAAGAAATTGGTAGAAACGTACAATCTTCCTAAAAAGAAATCTAGGGAGAGTTAAACTTCATAGACAACATTAGCAAGTATATTAGTAAGTTGTTGGGTATAAGACGAGAAAATAAACAAAAAAGGCTAGGAATTAATTAAAGGGGTTTCATAACACCATCATTATATCAATTAGGGCTGGGCACGGGCCGGGCCGGGCCCAATTTTGAAGGAACCGGACCGGACCTAAGTTCAAAGGGAACGGGCCGGGCCGGGCCGGGGATTACATTTTTTAAATTAAGAACCGGACATTACCCGGCCCGGTTGAAACGGGCCGGTTCGGGCCGGGTCCACGGGTCCTTTTTTTTTTTTTTTTTTTTTTTTCTTTTCTTCAGAAAATCACTACAGCTTCTGATCGCCATATCCATGGAGGTGAAGCTCCATCAGAAGGAAGACGGCCCACGAGTTCTCAAGGTCCTAGAAGCTCTAAAACAAGCCTCCCACGAGCTACAGACCCACCTGATTCCCCACTCAAACTCATCCTCCGCCATTAACGCCCTCCTCGAGCTCGAGACCGAGTCCGACAACATCCTCTCACGGGACCCACAACTCTCCGCCCTCTCCCAACACCTCGCCACCCTTAAAACCCTCGTCGAATCCCTCCGCCAGTCCAGCGGCCACCTCAGCATCCGCTCCTTGCTTACTCGCTGCTGCTCGACTCACTGCCTCTCCAAACTCGCCCGGTCTATCGAGTCCGAAATTCAAGCGTGGATCGACCGCGAGTGCTTACATAGCTTGACGCGAGCTCTGGAAGAAGACCCAATTCGCGACGAGGACGAGTTGATCGAACTACTGACTCAGTTCGAGGACCGAGTTGCGCAGGGGTTCAACCATGAGTTGCAAGATTTGATCTTGAAGTCCAAAGTTGTCACCTCGCTCGAGTCAGTTCTGTGCGAGTCGACTCGGTCATCGAAGCGAGTCAAAGAACACACTGCTTTCGCCATTGCAGCTCTGATCAAGTTCAATCAATCGGTCGGCCGACGATCAGCTCTCTGATAAAAATCGCGTCTCCGAACGCGATCAGAGTACTCTGCGCGCTCGTCAGGCTGATCAAATCGCCGCTCGTCGACGAGATCGAGTTCAACGGAGAACTACCCCAGATCATAAGCTTCCTGAATTCCGAAGATTTGGAAATGCGAGTGATGGCTATGGTCTGCGTGTAGCTAGTACTCATGAGGTCGAGGCGTTCGAAGAACAAAACGATGTCAGGTGGACTTTTTCTAATAAATTTCTTCACAGAGAGCATAATCTTCTTATTTCTGCGGAAATTACCAGTACATGAAGGCAAAAAACCAGGGGTATCGATGATAGTTTGCTTGGGAGTCTGGCAGGCAGATACAGAGTGATTAGATTAAATCAACGGAAATTTGGAAGGTGGAAACGGTTCGTACCCGCCCCGCCCCGTTTCTCAGCAATTAGGACCCGTCCCGCCCCGCAAATGACATGGACCCGACCCGCCCCGCCCCGTTTCAGAATTTTAAAAACAGGATCCGCCCCGTACCCGCCCCGAATCGCTTGGACCCGCCCCTACCCGCGGGTCCAGGCCCCGTTTGCCCAGCCCTAATATCAATCATTAAACTCATGCTCAGTGTCTCTTTTAACAATTGATATACCAAAATGAGAGAATGAGAGAGAGAAAAGCTGGCATTTTAGACCATTTTCAAAAGAAATGTCAAATTATAAGATAGACCCAGCAGTTTCTGACATGACACGAAAATAACGGGTTTTGGATCAACACGATGACTAATCGGGTTATTATCGGAGATCTGTTGAGAACTTGTTAACGTGTATACACGTGGGTAACCTATTTCGACCCGTTAAGAAAAAAATTATTTTGAAAATTTTAAAGTTTAATTACCAAAAAATTTATTATAAAGTACAATAGCCATATTAATATATACAATGTATTCTATATTAAATATATAGTTTTGTATTATTATTCTATATAAGTTAAAAAAAAAAAGTTTTAGTCATTATTTATTTTTATTATGAGAGTTCCTTATTATCATTACTAGGATAAATTTTACTTAACATGTTGTCCAAAATTAAAATAAACTAGTATAGTATTTGTATAGACAATAACTAAGAAGACATACATACAAGTATGAAAAATGTGAATGAATATATAAACACTCGTGATTCATCATTATTCGTCCACAAGTAGATAATGGTTATACTTACATTATCGTTTAGATTTTTAAAATTCTCCAAACCCTCATGAATAATGTTTTTTATTTGAGGGAAAAATTAATAAAATTAATAAAAATTATTGTAGAAGCGTAAAAAATGTAAAAAAAAAAAAAAAATATATATATATACACAATCACTTATAGTGACAAGCTTTACAAGTTTCATGAAGGGGTCAGCTTCGAAATCCAACACTATAATCCATAAACTTTAAATTTATATTTAACCGTCGATTGTCATTTACGCTTTATTCTTCTTACTAAATTTCATTTTTTGAAAACATGATCATCTGGCGGATGTAAAAAGATGAACGGTTCAGATCTTTGATATCACGTTTCGATATTTATGATTAACTAAAATATGAGTCGATGTCATATAGTTTGTAAAAACTTTATTAACACCAAGCAATATTTTCACTAACCGTAAAATTATGAATATAATATTAATGATCCAAACTGTTTATCTTCCTGCATCCTCTAATAGATAATATTTTCAAAAAAGAAAATCTGAAAAAACAAAATTTGATGAGAACAATGAAGCGTAAATGTAAACAACAATCAATGGTTAAATTTTGATAAATGATTTATATAATTATAGTGGCGAATTTCAAAGTTAAGCTCTTCATGAAAGTTGTAAAGCTTGTTATTACGAGCGTTTATATTTTTTTTTTCTATATTCTTTACACTTCTACATTAATTAAAAAACTATTAAAGGCTTTACTTAATTAATTAAGTTATTAATTAATTTATACCCATTTTGTTTCAAAAGCAATGGATGCTAGAGATTCAGATTTAGTAAACCTTAGTGATGAGGAGTCCGTGGAGATTATAATGGGAATATAACGAGATCTTGGAAGCGAAAATATAGACAATACAAATACAAGTCTTGCAAAGAAAAAGGCTAGAGCAATTAATTTAGGTAAGCAAAAATATACTTAAAAGAAAAATGCATTTTTATGTTTTGAATGTGACAATATGGCATGTATATACTTATTTAGTAGTATGTCTTTCATTTGATTATTTATTGGTTTAAAATATATTTTCCTTAACTGTCACATCCTCGCCCAGGCCCCCACCACATCCCGAGCTCGACTCCACATTAACATGATATTGTCCGCTTTGGGCCCCGACCACACCCTCACGGTTTTATTTCTGGGAACTCACACGAGAACTTTCCAGTGGGACACCCATCCTAGGATTGCTCTTGCGCGAACTTGCTTAACTTCGGAGTTCCAATGGAACCAGAAGCCAGTGAGCTCCTAAAAGGCCTCGTGCTAGGTAGAGATGAGAATATACATATAAGGCTTACATGATCCACTTCCCTGGGCGATGTGGGATGTAACATTAACGGGTAACAGGTCAAGTCATATTACCTGTTAATATTATCGGGTCGATTTCGGCTTGAGTCATTTTATCCGTTTTTTTAACGGGTGTTACACGACACGACCCATTAAGATATCGGGTAGGACACGAAAACGATACGAAAACACGAAACAATGCTAGGTCTATTATAATAGTCAAATTACAATTAATGGCTGATGTGACAATTTAAAATCTTATATCAAATTTTGTACTTCTCCAACCGAATTGTCAAATGCTATTTTATTATTTAAATAGAGTTTTAATTGATTGTAATTATTAAAAAATGTTGAAACAAAATTTTTATTGATTGAAATGTTAATGAAATAAGGGACCCACTATTAAAATGAATTAAAAATAAATTTAACATCAAATCACTAAGTCTTCAAATCCAATCAGCAAATAACATTTCGGTTGGAGAGACTTTTGATGTGAAATATATTTCGGTTGGAGAGACTTTTGATGTGAAATATGTACAGTGGTATTCCACTTAGGATTTTGACATCTCCTTTGCAGATGCTCTTAGAAATGTGTACTTCTTATGTTTGTTTTTTTTATGGTCATTTTATGAGTGATATTTGTCAGAAGTTTTTTGTGTTTGTGTCCATCATTTGTTAAATGATGGAAATTGTATTGATTGTGTCGAAAATGTATAGACATAACATGTCCAAACATTTTACTCTTCAAATTTTATCAACGACTGATCAATACTACTTATATTGAAAGTTCATCATTGAATGAAGAATGAAAGTCGAAGATCTAAGTAAATAATATAGTTACCGGATTTAGTCTGACTCATATGTGTTTTGAACTACCGCAGAAACACTACTAAATTTTCTACCAAATATAGTCAAAATCATTTTTAGCTGACGAAAGCAATCCCAAATAACACAATGACGAATTTTTGTGACATAAACATTCAATTGCTTCCAACAAAAGCATGAAAGGCTTTACATGGAAACGGATGCCTATAGTAATTTATCACTCTATTTGGAAATAAAGAAAGACTTACTGGCTGTATTTCTCATATCAATGCACCAAAAACAAATTCATGACAGCTTCATGCCAGCAAGTGTATCACTACAGATCCATATATATTTTGATTCACATTGAAAAAAAATATTAAATTACTTGTATCTCCTAGTTTAAGATAATGGTTTATAAAAAGTCTTCCCTTATTGCGTAAACGTGTTTAAGTTTTGTCATTAAATATAGTATGAAAATGAGTTTGCAATTCTTAAAAATTGACAAAAATAAGACCTAGAGAATCATTGAACATTCATTGTCAATCTTAATTAAACTAATAGTAACTACATGCAAGTGGGGGACTGTCTAAGGTAAGGCATTCCTTTTCAATTTGTAGAGTTTTGGGTTCGTACTGTTCTCCCTCCCCTTGATGTAGTAAAATCGAAATCGTTGTAATAAAATAAAAAGAGGTTATTAAAAATAAATAAATAAGTAACTCGTAATGCCTATATATGTGGGCTCAAATCTCACACCAATTCATAAATGCAGAGCAAATAAATATGGAGATCTCGAATGTAAAAGTACTTCAGCTACTTCTCTTCATCCTTCTCAACTTACTTTGTTATACAACTTCAAACTCAAATTCCCAAAGATTTCTTCAATGCTTTTCCTCCAACATAAATTCTAACCCATCAAGCAAAATCATTCTCACCAAAAACTCTCCTGCTTACTTCTCAGTCTTGCAATCTTCTATACAGAATCTCCGATTCTTGAACAATTCAACACGAAAACCACTAGCTATCGTTACTCCCTTTCAGTACTCTCATGTTCAAGCAGCGGTAAAATGCTCCGAGAAAGAAGGCATACAAATAAGAAGCCGAAGCGGGGGGCATGACTACGAGGGTCTGTCTTATGTATCCAAAACTCCTTTCATCATCATTGATCTTTTCAATCTTCGTTCCATTGATATTGAAATAGAGAATGAGAGTGCTTGGGTCGAATCAGGTGCTACTCTGGGAGAGTTGTACTACGCAATTGCACAAAAGAGTAAAGTCTATGGATTTCCAGCAGGGACATGTCCAACCATTGGTGTAGGGGGACATATTAGTGGAGGTGGACATGGTACCATGTTCAGAAAATATGGCCTTGCAGCTGACAATGTCCTTGATGCTAAGATTGTCGATGTCAATGGAAGAGTTCTTGACAGAAAATCCATGGGAGATGAGCTCTTTTGGGCTATTCGAGGAGGTGGAGGCTCAAGCTTTGGAGTCATTTTGGCATGGAAGCTTAGGTTGGTTCCTGTTCCTGCAACCGTAACAGTTTACTCAGAAGCAAGGACCATTGAACAAGGTGCAACCAAACTTATTTTTAAATGGCAAGCTATAGCAGACAGGATTCCTGAAGAGTACGTCGTGCGTTTGGTGTTCCAAGTCACAAACGGAGCTGGTACAAATGACGGAAAAACTATTCAAGTTATATTCAATTTCGTGTTTCTCGAGTCTGTTGAGAAACTTCTCCCTTGGATGCAAGAAAATTTCCCAGAGTTGAGTTTAGACAAGACCAAATTCAATGAAATGAGTTGGATTGAGTGTGTCCTATATATTTCTGGCATCCCAAGAAACGAATCAGAAACTTTGCTTCAGCGGACGCAACAATCGAAGGGATTCTTCAAAGCGAAATCAGACTATGTTACTGAACCAATTTCAGAAGCTGGCTTGGAAGGTTTATGGGAAAGACTTCTTCAGATAGAGATATTCCAGTTGATACTGACACCTTTCGGAGGAATAATGAGCGAGGTTTCTGATTCAGAAATTCCTTTCCCACATAGAAAAGGAACTTTATTTGAAATCCAGTATTTGGTCAGTTGGGGTGATGATAAAGAAACTGAGAAACATATTGGCTCGATGAAAAGGCTGTACGAGTACATGACACCATATGTTTCGAAGTCCCCGAGAGCTGCCTATTTGAACTATAGAGATCTTGACTTGGGGACGAACAAAAACGGTAACACGAGCTATGCACAAGCAAGCATTTGGGGTTTGAGGTATTTTAAGAATAACTTTAGGAGACTAGTACATATGAAGACTTTAGTTGATCCTGAGAACTTCTTCAGGAATGAGCAAAGCATCCCGGTGTTACAATCTGGGGAGAAATAGAATGTCAACAACATGCTTGGTTCCTCATTTCATAATACTAATGAATAATGACCGATAAGTTCTAGCTTTACATCGTCCCGTTTTGTGATTGTATAGTTTGTTCCTAATCTATTGCCTCCTGAAGTTTGTACGTTTTATTCTTATTTATTTTTTGTGAGTGATAACTGTCAGGATTTTTGTGCTTCCAAGAATTGTAAATGGATATAGTATCTTCCTCCTTCCAATGTACACAAGCGAGAGAGCTGGTACTGGATAGCCAAGGCTAGCGTGCCTCAAACAATGAATACCACAGTACTTCTCCTAAAGCTTGCGCCATTAAAGTTGAAGCAGTCAAAACATTAGGGCTCATTTAATCACCATTTCGTATTGGTTATTAATATCGCTTTTTGAGTTAGTGATGCAGAGAAAGTACATAGAAAAAAAATTAGGAATGAAGAGGAGTGTATGAATGATGGTGGGAGCGCGAGAAAGAAGAAATGTACTAAAAAGGGCACAATAATTGACAAGTGAAAAACAGAAAGAAAAGTTATTTCAAGTTATTATTTTCAAGGTACAAGTGAAAACCAACAATAAAAACGTAATAGCTATCAAATTGGCTCTTAAGGTGGCAAACCTTCTGGCTATATATTGTGAAATGAAATTTTATTTAAACCCACATAATTTCTCTTTACACCAAACTTACTTTTTACACCTTTATTATTTTTAATTAAACTGTCAATATCTCTTTAAACCTAAATTTACTACCTAAATTACCCTCACAAACCCAACCAATATGTAAAATTATCTTTACACTCATTCAAAAAATAAAAAATAAAACTCAAAGCATACATATTCTCCTCTGAAGTTTTTACCTTCCTACATATCCATCGTATTTTCTTTCAATCCTCCGTCGCTTTGCAAGAACACACCACTCTTAGCATCAAACACATCAGAATTTAAAACGTTGAACTGTCCATGTGGACAATAACAAACACAAACAATATTTTTTTTTTTTTGAATAATCGATATTATCTACACTAAGAGGGAGGGGGTGGGCTTAGCCTCATAATGGGATAGTAATAATGTGGTTCCAATTCGCCTTTGACGATAATCAAACCTAATACCTCTCACTTACAAGTAAAGAGAAATATCACTATACCATAGTACTAAGTGGCAAGCAAAAACAATCTTGGGGACTAGGTTTTGAATCCTTTGAAGCCAAAAATGAATTCGGACTAGTTAGATAAGAGAAACAACACGCCCTTATCAATCCAATTTATATGAATCCATAATGGTGGATTAATCGTGACAAAATTTTGAACAAGAGCTAGGCAAGTTTCGGAAGTGAGAAGAATAATAGACAAAAATGGGAAGCCAGTACTGAAATGGTTCAAATGAATGAAGTTTTGATCCCCCATTGCTACTACGAAATAGAGCTAGGATTTTAAAGTTTGGAGATTAAAGAGCAACACAACTGACCAAATTACAATATATAAAAGGTTCAGAAACTGAATCTATCACATTCCCACTATGAACATAATCCCCAATTAGGATTCTTTTACCTAGAATAGTTTCCAGCTATTTGTATAAATCCTTATATTCGTTGTACAAAGATATATCAATAAAATCACCAATTCTACAATTTCAAACATAATCAAAAAATATCATTACAACTCCAACGAAAGCATATAAACTTTGCCTGTCAAGCTGAACCAAGAGAGACATGAACATGCGCGTGAAGAAAAAAGAAACATTTTACCGATGATCGTCTAGTCTTCCACTTTTACTTTCTCTAGATTCTAGTGAGTTTATGCCTTCAAATCTTACAAACAGAGTTAATGTAGAATTAATTGAAAAACAAAACTTGCACAAACCGAAAATAGCTTATTTTATCTGAGAGCATCCTAGGATTTTAGGCAAAATAGAACATAAGAGAAACATTGTGTGATAGTAATATAAGGTGTGAGTTTATTGATAAATTTTAGTTTTATAGCTAATTTTAATTTGTACTTGATTGTAATTATGCAATAAGGAAAAAAAAATTTCACATTTAAAATTTAAGTTAGATGTAAAAAAAAGGTTAGGTTCTCATTGTGAAATCAGCTCTTATGTTGGTGTTGGATCAAAGATTAGACCTGACCCGCCCATAAGAGCAACCCCATTGCATCGAATTGCCTTCGCAATTGGGTGATTCAATCTTTCAAACCCAAGAAAAACAGCAGCAACCCATCCAAATCAGTTGGGCGATTTAGTAGGCCCAACACCCCCGGACCGAGCGATCGGGTCATTCTCGCCCACCAGTACACTTGAGGTGATATGATGTCATGCTCACGTCACCCACGTTCTTCGAGTCAGCCGATCAAACGGCAACCAAGACACTGCCGCCTCCTTCGAGCGGAAGGTCTTGAGATCCAGATCCGTCAACTTCGGAAGTACAAAAGCCGAGTTGCAGAGAGAATAGTGAGGGGAAGAGGCGAGAGAGAGAGAGAGAGTGTGTTGGTGACGATCGATGGTCTTAGTGGTGGAATTGGGATCGTAGTCGATTCATATCTGATGGGACTGGTCAAGTTTGAGGGTGACTGGTGAAACCTCTCCATGCCGATCAGCGACGGCGTAGGCACAATTGACCCAACTTCGTCAAATACTTGTGTTCGTGCATGGCGTTGTATTGTGTGGTTTGGCTGATTGGTGATTGCCATCTTTGCAGTTGGTTGCTTGTGTGTTCATAATAGTCCATTGATTACAAGGTTCTGTTAGAGGGGCTTTTTTTTTCTTTTTTTTTTTTCATATACAATTACAAACAAATATTCTTAATTATTTTATTTGATGCTGGTGTATATTTTCGGGTTTAGAATCCAGCATCAGCCTGACTTCGAGGATAGAGGATTGAGCTTGCTGACTCATAGAGTCATAAACAAAACATTGATTTGCTGCTGATTAGCTGTCCAAACAATAATGCAAGCACCTCCCTCATATAAATTGAAAGTGGTGCTATATATACAATTATTTTTACTTCTCCATGTGTCTCCTGATGACATGGTTGGTATGATTATTTAATTTTTTGTGTCCCCTACTTTAAAGTATTAGAATACTTAAAATTGTTTAGAACGAGAATGACTAACATGAAACAAATTCATCGTTACTGTGACATCTTGATCTAATAATATAAAGCTATGTTTAAATTAATGCATATTTAATCACAGTGTCATGTGGCTATAAATCCGTCCATTTTTTTAATTATAAATGACTTTCAGTCTTACGTATTCTCTTACACATGCTTCAATCCTTAAAAGGCCACTTGTTATTTGTTTAATACTAAAATCAAAATTAGAGAAAACACATCGAATCTGAACCTTGACTGTGTCTTCAATGTACATCTAACTATCTAAGTGAGCTAAGAGGATGCAAAAATGGTGATCTTATTCTTACCTATGAAACTACTCCCACTACTTTTCTTACTTTTCAATTCAGTTATGTCCACAACTCTAAGTTCATCAGATACAGAAAGCTTTCTTCAATGCTTTACCTCCCACATACAGTACCATTTCAACTCAAGTGATGATATCAGCAAAATCATCATCACAAAAAACAACTCTAATTATTCTTCAGTCTTGCATTCTTCTATACACAACCTCAGATTCTGGAACACTTCAACTCCGAAGCCAGAAGCTATCATCGCTCCTTTTCACTACTCTCATGTTCAAGCAGCTGTAATCTGCTCCAAGAAAGAGGGCATACTTATTAAAACACGCAGCGGTGGCCATGACTACGAGGGGGTATCTTATGTATCCGGAACTCCTTTCATAATCATTGATCTTTTCAATCTCCGGTCTATCGATGTTGACATAGAGAATGAGAGTGCTTGGGTCGAGGCAGGTGCTACTGTCGGAGAGCTGTCTTACGCAATTGCGCAAAAGAGTAAACTCTATGGCTTTCCGGCAGGAATTTGTCACACAGTTGGTGTTGGGGGGCATATTAGTGGAGGTGGACATGGTACATTGTTCAGGAAATTTGGTCTAGCAGCTGACAATGTCCTTGACGCTATGATTGTCGACGTTAATGGCAATGTTCTGAACCGAAAATCCATGGGAGAAGAACTCTTTTGGGCTATTCGAGGAGGGGGAGGCTCAAGCTTTGGAGTCATTGTGGCATGGAAACTTAGACTGGTACCTGTTCCTACATCTGTAACTGTTTATAGGGAATCGAAGACCATAGAAGAAGGTGCAACCGAACTTCTTTCGAAATGGCAAGCTATAGCAGATACGATTCCTGAAGAGTACTTCTTGCGTTTGGTTCTAATTGCGAATCAGGATGGTACAAATGGCGGAAAAGTTATTACAGTTTTATTTGAGTGCTTGTTTCTGGAGACTGTTGAGAAACTTCTCCCTTGGATGCAAGAAAATTTTCCAGAGTTAAGTTTAGACCAGACCAAGTTCACCGAAATGAGTTGGATTGATTCTGTTCTGTACTTTTCTGGCATCCCAAGAAACGAATCGGAACTTCTGCTTCAGCGGAGGACTGAAGATTCTAATAGATTCTTCAAAGCAAAATCAGACTATGTGACTGATCCAATTTCAGAAGCCGGCTTGGAGGATTTATGGAAAATACTACTTGAAGAAGAGAGATCTGTATTGATACTGACACCTTTTGGCGGAAAAATGAGTGAGATTTCTGATTCTGAAACTCCTATCCCACATAGAAAAGGAACTTTGTTTGAAATCCAGTATATGATATTTTGGAATGATGACAAGGAAACTGAGAAGCATATTGGTTGGATGAGAAGGCTGTATAAGTACATGACACCGCACGTTTCGAAGTCCCCGAGAGCTGCCTATTTGAATTATAGGGATCTTGACTTGGGGAGGAACATTGATGATGGCAGTACAGGCTATGAAGAAGCAAGCATTTGGGGTCTGAAGTATTTCAAGAGTAACTTTATGAGACTTGTTCATGTGAAGACAGTGGTCGATCCTGATAACTTCTTCTGGGATGAACAAAGTATTCCTGTGTTACCATTGAGTGAAAAACTCAAATGTCAACAACAACTAGGCGGATTTGCTGCAACTGTCGAAATTCAATAGCAAAATGCTGGTGATGTTATTTGAATTAATTTGAAGATTTTATTTTCTTGTTTGATTCTTAAAAACTTTCTGTTTAGTTTATACAGTTTCTGAAACACTGAGAGATTACTCGAGAAATGTTTGAAACGAAAACAGTGATCCGGAATCTCATAGAGTTAATGACAGATTGCAGCACCAGAAAGTCGGGTGCTTCCATTCCTAATGACTTATTCTTGGTGTTCAAAGACTATTATTTTTTTTAGTGTATATTCCGTCCTTTTGGCATCCTTCTTTTAGATAGATAGCAAAATAGGATTCAGATGGATGACTTAGATAGTCACATGCAAGCTTCAGTTTTCTATTTTCTGTGACGATGCCTTTAATATAAATTTCACTCGGCAATTTTAAAATAAGTTCTGAGGAAACTTTAATTTGTATAGAACCTGGTTTGTAGTTTGCTACGTATTCCCGTACGTATATGTCAATCATTGCTTTTGTCTTAACTATACATTCAATGGCTGCAAAGCTCTTTCAGTTCACAGTACATATACAAGTAAGCTCAGAGCTCATGCATTTCATGTGTACAGAGAAAATAAATATGGTAATCTTACACATGAAACTACTTCCAATACTTTTCATCTTCTCAGCTCACTTTTTCCCTCTTCAAATTCATCAGCTACAGAAAGGTTTCTTCAATGTTTTGCCTCTCACTACGAGGGCCTATCTTATGTGTCCGAAGCTCCTTTCATCATCATTGATCTTTTGAATCTTTGGTCTATCGATGTTGACATAGAGAATGAGAGTGGTTGGGTTGAGTCATGTGCTACTCTCAGTGAGTGTGCTACACAATTTCACAGAAGAGTAAAGTTCATGGATTTCCAGCAGGGACATGTCCAACTATCGGTGTGGGGGGACATATTAGCGGAGGTGGAGTACATATTCCGAAAATATGGTCTAGCATCTGACAATGTTATTGATGCTAAGATTGTTGACGTTAATGGCAGGATTCTCGATAGAAAATCCAGGGAGAAGAACTCTTTTGGGCTATTCGAGGAGGGGGAGGCTCAAGTTTGGAGTCATTCTAGCATGGAAACTTAGGTTGGTTCCTGTTCCTCCATCTGTGACGGGTTTCAAAATTTCACAGACCATAGAACAAGGCGCAACGAAACTATTTTCGAAATGGCAAAACATAGCAGATACACTTCATGAAGACATTTTCCTACATTCAGTCATAGGAATTGGAAATAAAGTGGCACAAATGGTGAAAAAAACTATTATAATTGAATTCGGTTCCTTTTAATTGGGCTGGCCTAGAAACTTCTCTCCATGATGCAAGACAACTTTCTGGAGTTAAGTTTAGACCGCAGCAACTGCACTGTGCTGGGTTGAATATGTCCTATACTTTGCCGGTATCTCAACAAACGAGTCGGAAGCTTTGCTCAGGAGAACTCAGCAATCTAAGAGCTTCTTCAAAGCAAAATCAGATTACGTGAGTGGACCAATTTGGAATCTGGCTTGGAAGGTTCATAGAAAAAACTGATTGAAGTTGAAGCTTTTGTTGATATTAACACCTCATGGGGGAAAAGTGAGTGAGATTTGGGATTCGGAAACTCCCTTCCCACATAGAAGTGGAAACATATTCCAAATCCAAGTAGTATATGGTTTCTTGGGATGATGGCAAGGAAACTGAGAAACATATTCGCTTGATGAGAAGGCTTATGAGTACATGGCACCATATGTTTTAAAGTCCCCAAGAGGTGCTTATTTGAATTATAGGGATCTTGACTTGGAGAGGACAGTGCTTGTAATACAAGTTATGGACAAGCAAGCATTTGGGGTTTGAAGTATTTTAAGAATAATTTTAGGAGAATTGTTCATGTAAAAACCTTAGTTGATCCTGGTAACTTCTTCAGGGATAAACAAAGCATCCCTGTGTTTCCATCGAGGAAGAAATAGATGAGTTGGGAACTTTGGATTAGTTTATCCTTCTATCATACTAATGAAAAGTGTCATCTGTTTAAAGGATTAACGAAAATTAATTCTCAATAAAAAGTCACAAGATGCAAATCATCTACCCCCAAACCCAAAGGATAGGGGACTAATACTTTTGGGACCCCCCTAGCCGTCCCCCTAAATTTTTTTCATTATTTTTTACTAGTGAAATCCATTTACACATTAGCAAATATCAGCAAATTGGTGCTTGATTCCAAATTAATGCACTCTTCTGGTAGTTGTACATGTCATTTGTTGGGATTGCGTAATTATCTTCCGCTTCTGGTGTTATCCGAAATTTGGAATCAAATGGTCAATACGCTTCGAAATTATGTCAGCCATAGAAATTGGCAAGAAAGTTTCTTGCCCCCAAGAACATTTTCAAGGCTTCAATGCCGAGTTTCTGACTATTTTGCTGATTGTTAAGATGGACTCTAACAAGGATTTAAGCTACCATGTTTAGTGGGCCACCGAACCGTGCTTTGATAAGAAGTAATTATATCAATATTATTACCTTGTCATGGCATTTCCTGGGATCCGAGCAAACCCACGAATCTCGCCTCAAAACAAAACATTTGGTAGCTGCATGTCTAAACAGTGGGTGTGTTCCTTCTTTACATTCTTTATGGACTTGGACAAACTAATTAGACTTAAATGTCAAAATTGTCCTTGTGTTATAGTCATACGGTCAATTTAGTTTCTGTATTTTGATCAATTTGACTAATTTAGTCATTGTGTTTGTCTCTGTTAACCAATTAAGGACATTTCATTCAATGTGTTTTGAAAAATTCATAAGAAAGTTCATATGAGAAATAATTACCATTCTCTTTATAGAAAAATGGAAATCAATGAAAAATAACACATATAAGAAATAAAACTTCTGATATAAAAAAATGATTAAGATTGTGACATAGAAAAGGGAGGGGGTAATGTTAGGGAGGAGATTGGAGAGTTGGGAGGAAAATAAATTTTCTTTTAATTTTTAATTTTATTTCATTTTAAATATTTTAAATCAAATAAGTTATAATTTTATAAATAATTTTTAATTTTTTTAATTTTTTTTACATAAATTAGATGAAAATGTTCTTAATTAGCTAACAGAGATAAACACAAAGACCAAATTGGCCAAATTGAAAATACAGAGACTAAATTGACCCAATGACTAAAACACATGGACCATTTTAACATTTAAGCCAACTAATTATTAAGAAAAACTAATCTTTATAAGAATGCTTTGGCTCTTTAAACCCTTTACAAGTACATGAGATCATTAGTGTGGAGTCCAAATTTTCGACTTTCATAATCGTTGCTGATTCTAAACTTGAGTGTGTAGTATTGTTAATAACTTAGCACAATGTTAGCTACACATATGAGCTCACTCCACAAAACGTTTAACTTTTTAGATTTTTCATTCAAAAATCATCTTTGATTCCTTACGAAAATTAGTCTAAATTAGGGAAAATTTAGAAACTATTTTAATTATAGTCCATACTCATAATACACCTAATGACCAACTTAAATAGTCACCACCAATACCATATTCCCTTCTAACATGGCGTGCCTTGACATTATTCCTAGTGGAACTATATATGTTTCCCAATAACAGTTAACCCACCAATTATATTCCACTGTGCATGTGAAACTAAACTAGTGGTCATAGTTAAAAGAATAAAACACTTATTTTTAAGGAAAACTAATGAAAAAGGCTTTAAAACTTTTAATTTTAACGATAAAAACAAAATAAAGGGTAAAATGAATAGTATCAGGTTTGACTTTTTAGTGTAAAAATGTGGTTTTTTGTTAAAATGAATAGTACTGCAAGCTTTTCGTTAAAACTCCCTTATTTCTAATATGTGCATCTGTAATAATATTGGTAATGTACTGACCAGTTAGAGGGGTGGAAAGTGGTATATGAACACAACTAAGGAGGCAGATATTTGAACATGTATGCTCACTGTGGGGACATTTATCAATATTTCAGTACAATTGCATACAAAGCATATGCGTTTGGTAGGTGATTGAAGTTGCTTTCTTTGACATTTGCATATTGAGTAGCTTCCTTGGACCCTCCGGTGTCTCTGGAATCAACTTATTAATAGTTTATGGTGTCGATTCATCGTTTGACATCCAAAACCCTAAAAGTTGAATGACCTTGCATATTGAGCGGCATGATTTTACTGCAGATGAGGGGAAAATAAAAAATAAAAAAATGCTCTCACTGTTTAGAACTAATTATTGGATATGACTATAGCATAACACATGACATGCTCACATAGTATTAAGTATTCATAAAAGTTATTATATGAGAATAATGATTTTAACGTGCACAAATAATCATTCATCTTTTTCACTTGTGGTTGAGCCCCTTAAATTGTAGAGTTCGGAATAACATCTCGGGCAGCCTCAAGTTTTTGGTCGGTCCTAAGTACAAGTAACTTTTGGTCTCCTTTTAAGACTAGATTCATCATCTGGAGAGTTTGTTGAATTTAACTCTCTTTTTGGTTTACTCGACTTGTAAAGTCTAAAGCTATTATGACTTTAAGGCCATCATCAAAGTAGATGTCAAATTTTAAATCTAAAATTTAAATTTGAAGATTTACGTGGCACTTTGACATTTTTAAAATTTTTGCTCTCCAACCGATATGTCAAATTTTAAACATAAAATAATATTTCATATGTTTTTTCTTTGCATTGGGAATGAAAAGAAACAAAAGGATAATGCTTTAAACCAATATAAAATTAATAAAAAGCATTTAATAATTAATTAAAAAAAATCTAAGGGTGTTGTCAAATTTGGCAGCAAGGGAGAGAGATGTCAATCCATGTCATGCCACATCAGATTTGGTTTCTCAGTTGGAAAGCATTAATACTGTCTTTTGTCATCGTTATTGCTGATTTGGATAATTTGACATCTCTTTTGAAAGTGCTCTAAGATAACATTTTTGGAAAAAAATGTCGGCAATGACTTTACTTGTCAACATTTCCTCTTGGTTTAATATATAAACACACAGCATATTACCGAAAATGAGATATGAGTATGCAAGGCTCTGTACAACTTCTTACTAATGTTGTATCATTTCCATAGTAAAGAGTAATTGAAAAGGGAGACTTTAGATGTGGTCCTTAGTTATGAATATTCTTTGATTGAAACCTTGTTGGTTTTTAATTTTTGATCGAGGTTCCTGAAATTAATGTGATAATTTATTTCTATGTACGTTACTATATTTTTTTAATTAAAAAGTAGAAATTTTTGTTGTTTATATAAATGAGATTTTAAATAAATAAAAAACCATAATTTGTGGGATTAAAAATATTAAAATATAAATATACTATTGTGTGTGTGTGTGTGTGTGTGTGTATAAACATGGGTACATTCATCAAAATTAACCAAAAAATTTATTGTATCAAAACATGGGTGCATTCTTCAAAATCACAAAAAAAAAAAAAACAAAAAGATATTTGGCTTAATAACATTAGTAAATTTATTCGATTAAACTTGACATGGATACATTTTAAAATCAAAGAAAAAAGAATGTACCCATATAAGTTTAAAAATGGATTAGAAAAAAATTGAATAGATTTTATATATATAAAAAAAAGGGTACATTTTACATATAACAAATTGGTATATTTAAGAATGAGTACATTTTAAGATTAAAAAATTTTACATAAATGGGTACATATAATTAGCATGGGTACATTTAGCAAAATAAAAAGTACAAATAAAAAAATATATATGGGTACAAATACAAATAAACTTTAAAAAATATGGGCACAAAAAGATATTAATATATGGGTACAAATTAAAACTTAAAAGAAAATTGGTACAAGTTAAAAAAGAATTACAAATTAAAAATGGGTACAAACTAAAACTAAAAATATATTGACACACCCCGACCCGAAATGTCTACTAAGACCCCAAATCGAGCTGTGTTGGCCGACACCTGGAAGGTGACGAAGCCATAAAGTGTGATAGTGTATAAAATGTGAATAAATTTGAACATAAAAGTGTCTAAATACCAGAGTGCGCTACGAGTGGGAGCGAACCCATTTCACATGCGATGTCAGAGCATAAATAAAGTACAGTAGTGTGGGTAAGAATCATACCCTTAAAAGTAGCCACCAATACTAAGATTAGCCATATATCCTTATCGATACGAACTCAGCAGTTAAAACCTAAAGGGGTACAAAACAGAAAGTGTGAGTAAGCAGTAAAACCAAGCTTCCCAAAATTATTACATTTCTAACAGTAATAACCCCTCACTGTAATTCCCTTATCGTTTTCTACAGGACAATACTACACACACACACACACACACACACACACACACACACACACACACACACATATATATATATATATATATCCACGCATGCTCAAAAATGGTCAAAACCACGGGTATGCCATGTTCATAGACTCTACAATGCATTAACAAGTAGGCCAAATGAACTTAATCAATATAAAATGATACATCAGCTGGAATCACCTAACGTGACCCATACGACTGTACTCATATCTCATCATTCAATGCTAGCATATAAGTCGGGAGTCACCTCTAGTGACCTGTACGACTTATCCATATCTCATCAATCATCCCTGCACACGAGTCGGAACTACCTATAGTGGTCTGTACGACAGGACTGGGTGTAAATAAGTACGCTCAAGTGCTACGATCACGTGAAGACTGTGCGAATAATCGCGGGTCACCTATGAGTCGGAACCACCTATAGTGGTCTGTACGACAGGCCTATGCACCCACCTTAAGTCCAAGGTGAGCGTAAGGTGCGGGAGGTGACATCACGTGAAGGACTGTGCCCTGGCAACGGGCGGGAACACTAACACCAGGGTGCAGGTATTCATATCTCATTAATCAATACTAGCATACAAGTCGGGAGTCACCTATAGTGACCTGTACGACTTAATCTATAGCTCATCAAACATCCTTGCACACGAGTCAGAACCACCTCTAGTGGTCTGTACGACAGGACTGGGTGTAAATAAGTACGCTCAAGTGCTAGGATCACGTAAAGACTGGGCGAATAATCATCGGTCACCTACGAGTCGGAACCACCTATAGTGGTATGTACGACAAGCCTGTGCACTTACCTTGAGTCCAAGGTGAGCGTAAGGTGTGAGAGGTGAACATCACGTGAAGGACTGTGCCCTGGCCACGGGCGGGAGCACTAACACCGGGGTGCAAGTTTATGAGCTCTCAATGCATCTCAATATAACATGTACAACTCATGGCAACCAGTATGACAGTATCGAAGTTGCCTAACACATAAATGTAGTCATGCTATAACTCTATCAATTCAACTAATACCATAAACTCACTTGAACTTACATGGGTGTCCTGCGTTCACCTTTGCACTTGAAAGCATTCTCAATAATTATGTGCAAGTAATATACATATGGATATACCATGATGCAATCTAATACTCAACCATGTCGTAGCATTTTCAATTATATACAATACGGTGTAAAATGTACAATCAATAACGCCTTACTCCGTAACTACTTATTTTCAGGGATAATTATCCGTGACAAATCCAATTAACACTAATTTAATTAACTAATTCACAAAACTAAAACTTTCCTTTACCAATTTCCTTCGCATTACTCAATTTCCTAAATAAGGCTTTTGTCTCAAATATATTATGGCTGTATCTAACGTCTCGTTAGACTGCCTACGTACCCTAAACAGAGATCAAACCATTCGTAGTTCATATTAGTACTTCAAGCATTCACAATAATTATATGAAGGTAATATACCTAATCAATTTAAAAGTGTCGATGGAACTATCAATAATATGTACGATAAAAGGAAAAGATCCACTCACCTGGAGTCCACGCTATGATTCCTAGCGCACGCATCGAGGCATCCCGAATGATTGACGCATGTGACCAATTATCGAATCACATATCAGAACTCTTATCAATAGAATACGTAATTCAGGTAAAACACATCCTCAAGGGCATTTTAAAATAGTTCGAGACCCATTGACCACAAGTCAACCGTCGATCAAAGATCAATGGTAGGGTCTACACATTGTATAACTCGACCCAGAAGATCCACATATCAGATTTCCAATCCACAACTCCCAAAGATCCACAATATGCTTCTAGAATAACATATTAAAATTTCATTACGATCCAACGGTCGGATCTCCACCAATTGCCCAAAACAAGTGGTCGTGAACATTTATTTTACTAACTTACAAATCCAATTCGGGAAGATTCGTACGTCGGATTCCCGATCCATAAATTCCTATAATCTTTAAATATTACGTATTATAATGTATCCAATTTTGGTGACAATCAACGGTCGGATCGTCGATTCACATTTTTATCAAGTAACGTATCGTAACGAATTTAGGTTCCAACGATCACCCTATGTCATTCAAATATCAAAACTGAATTCAAAACATTCGACATAGTCTAAAAATAGCATTGGCGGCCCACTGGCCACGCGCCACCGTGGGTGGCGGTCGGCCACCCCGACTCGCCGGAAAATCCAACTATTTCCAAAAATTCTCAAACTTCACAGTGAAGATCTCAATGAGTGGAGCAACTTTCATACCTGCCACGAAGTCCAAAAGTGGACGGAAGATGGTCAATTTTGCCCACAAAGCCAGCGGGTGCCTAAAACTTCCTGATGTCGATTCTTCTTCTACAGTGGTCCAACGGGGTCAAGGTTGGTTGGGTTTTGCTCCTGGGATGATGGGCTATAAAGCCCAAGTGGTGGCATCGGCCATCGCTTTGCCGATTTGCCGAAAATTTGAAAAGAGTGGCCGGAGCACTGTTGATTTTTGTCGACTTTCATGGCCTCCAACCGCCATATACCATGGTTAATCAAGGTGGTTCTTGGGTGAGTTTTGTAGAGGAGAATGAGAGCTTCAAGTTGGTGGTGGTGGTGTCGAAAAACTCCATCGGATTTGGCCGGAATCGGCCTTGGAAAATGGGTGGTCACACAAGGTTGGGCACTAGTGCACGGGAAGCTTTCCCTTTTTTTTTTTTTTTTTTTTTTTTTTTTTTTTTTTTTTTTTTGATTGGGTCTCACCCTCTCCCTCTAATTCTAATTGGTTCCTTGACCTTATACTTGATTGGTCATTCTTATTTGTGCCTAAAATCTGATTGGTCACTTTCCCACAATGTGAGAATTCAAATAATTTATAACTAAACTTTAAATAACCATTTTCAAACGTCCATAACACACAAATATCTGATTGGTCACTTTCCCACAATGTGAGAATTCAAATAATTTATAACTAAACTTTAAATAACCATTTTCAAACGTCCATAACTATACCGTTATAATTCGGACTCGCAAACGGTTTTCGCCTATGTATTCACACCAACGAGTACTGCGAGAATATGTTAAAAGAATAAGTCATACGTCTCTCTAGACGATGGTCAACGTAAGTCAAAATCTTTACCTTTAGTGCATTTTCGTAAATTCACGCTTTTAAAATAAAATAAAAACGTAAAATTTGGAACGGGTTGTCACATATATGATAAAAAATATAGTCATAAATATAAATATACTAATTGTAACATTTTTAACATTAAATGAATATATTTAGAAAGAAAAAATATTTTATTATTGAAAATAATTAATGATGTTTATAATACCCAAGGACCTTGATCAAAAATTGAAAAGAAATAGGATTTTAATCAATGAAGTAGCAAAAGGAATGATGAGAACCTAATTTCTCCAATTGAAAATGATCATTTTTTCTAGAAAATTTCGACGGTACAAAAAAAAAAAAAAAAAAAAAAGAGTTAATTAAAGATTATTTACAAGTGAGCTCAACGCATATAAGAACAATAATATGAAAGAAAGATATGCCTTGATATGTATTAGGTGGCTTACCAACCACAAACTATATAACGAAGAAGCTTAACTTAATCAAAGAAGCAACTTTAATAGTAAAAGCAAAGTGCTGCCTCTTGCTTCAAGTCATAGCTAAGGTTCAATACAATCCAAGAAGCACAGCCGGAAAAAGGAATTAAGGGGGTAGATAAAGAAGCTATACATTTATTCCGTGCAAGTATAATATTTACTAAGGTTGACGCTTACCACTATGACATCTCTGCATCGTGAAAACGCATTAGCGAAATTGTCACATGCATTTTGATATATGCCACCATTAATCTAATGTATATATAAAACACACACTCCCTCTTTTTAGGCTAAAGTCTTTCTTTCCCAAAGTTCAAGGTACTTTTTCCACATTAAATAAATAAATGAACACTATTAGGGAATCATCAAGGGACTTTTTTCTCATTAATATTGAGAAATGGTAAACGCCTTTTTTGATCTTTGATACATGGTTTTGTATTTTTAATCATCAGATGAAAAAAAAATTGAAATTAATGGATAAGATTAAACATGAATGTGTGAAGAATAAAAAAAGGGTATGTTATCATTTTCATTAATCTTTTGTTTTGACATGGCCTAATCAAATTCTAGTATATTTTCTCTCATTAAATTGTTTAAAATTATAGGTAAACAGGGTGCATGAAGAAATTGTTTATGTTTAGGTTAGGTCAATAGTTCATTTACTTAAATCGTAATTTACAAAACATCTCAAATTAATAAGGACTAGCTTACATTCACCTCTTTAAAACATTGAAACTAAAATTGATACTCCTTTTTTCTCTTCCTAAACATTTTTACTTTTTTATTTATTTTATTTGAATAAAATTAAAGGAGAATCAACTGAACCTAAATAAAAGCATGAGTGCAAAAAAGAGAAAACAAAGTGTGAAAATCATTACCTTTTCTCATCTCCATTTCCGTTACGATAATTTTGTTGGACCATGTCAAAATGTAAGGATCGAAATATCAAAATGTAAGAGACGATGACATAAGCGCAATCGCAGCTGAATTGAGGGCCACGATAGTTACTTGTGGGCATTGATGTTATGCTATTGTCAGCATTGATGCTTTGCTTTTACTTCTATCTTTTGTTTGACAATCATGTTTTAAATCTAAAGAATTACTTAACTAGTATTATATAATAGACAATGATTAAAAGCTTTATGACTGAGGAAGAGGCTTGCAATTGAGTCAACTGAGTATCGTGGCTCGAGTATATCATATCTGGGTTGTCAAGATTAGGGGTGGACACTTTAGTTGGTTTATCGACCAAGTCAAGCGAAATTTGTTGGGTTAGTTGGGTTGTAAACATGAAAATTTTAATTTCGAGTAAAAAACCGACCACTCGTTTAGGAGGTGAATTAAGTTAGGCTAAAGTATTATTGACCCGATAGAAATTGATCCACTTGAATATCAACATTTTTTTTTTAAATACATATATATTACATATAAATATACAAAAAAATTTAATAGTTATTAAAGACACTTGTTTATTTATACTTTATTTCAATAATAAGATTTAAATATTAAGAACAAGTAGTAATTCTACAACATCAAATTTATATGATTTAATATGATATGTATTTTAGATTATTCGTCACTCATACTCACTTTAGAAATAAGAAAGAAAGTAAATAACCACAGCCGTAGAACTCTCACAACCCAACCCGCCTTAGAATGGTTTCACTACAAAAAAACATGGATTCTGTGAAGAATAGCCTTCGTCAAATATACACTGAAAGCAAAACAAATAGGACCATTTTCTTTTATCATATGGAGTGTCACCTATAGTCCACCCGACGAAATTTTCACTCATCACCTATTAGCTCTTTCTGTGATCATGCTTTCCTCTCACATTCCCGGCTTGAATTCTATACTTGAACCAATTTGTGACATTTTGGGTGTCACTTATTCTTGGAATGAATGTTAGATTGGTCGCCAATTTTCTCTAGTGGAAATGATTTCAATAATGTCAACTCGAGCCTATAGAGTAGGGCAATGGGTTGAAGTCTAATCAAACCAACTCATCCCATACCCACCCCTAATCAAGATAATTATCTTATATATTTGATTTTTTTTTTATTTTTGAATTGTTATGAGCACTTCAAAATTTTAACTATCTAGATCTATAAAAAAAAAGTTTAGAGTACAAAATTAAATATAGAAAATATGATTGAAGTATGGTCTACCATTCAAGTCCACAACCTATTTTAAATAAGGATTATTTTAGTCCGAAAACGAGGCTCAAGTACTTTATCTAGGAAATTCAAGAAAAATAATTCTAATGGTATAAAGTATATTGCACGTTCCTATTGCCTAGAAAAATAAATTTCCTGATTTCACCCAAGTTCTTTTTTGTTTTGCTTAAATGAGACGAAGAACCATTTACAATATACACGGGAACTTGAATTTAAAGCAAGAACATGATAAAACTATTTCTGGATACTCAAGACATTAAAGGAACATGAACGAATAGAAATGGCAGATCAAAGATGTTGATTGCTGAATTGGTCCGCACTCCACACTGTCCACATACTTGAAGAATAATACAACCCCATACGAGATATAAAAAAGAGAGTTTTAACGAAAAGCCCACGGTACTGTTCACTTTAACAAAAAATCACATTTTTACACTAAAAAGTCAATCTTGATACTATTCACTTTACCATTTATTTTGTCATTATCGTTAAAACTCAAAGTTTTCAAGTCATTTTCATTATTTTTCCTTATAAAAAAATGGATTCGAATAAAATTTTCAAAGTTTTTTTTACACAAACATACAATTTAAATATAAACTTTAAACTTTAAACGCCAAAATTAAATTAAATGATCCCAACGTACGCCGTTAGAAATTTTCACCATGACTGAGCCACACATGGTCTTAACAATTCTCATATATGCATTTATTTATTAAAATCTCAAATATAAAATAATAATAAATGTGATAACGTATGACAGCCACACTTTGTTTATAAGAAAACAGAAAAGAATTATCCCAAATTAGCTATTCCACAACAATCGTACGTAATAATTTTTCCCTCCCAACACCACATGACGTTTGCATTAGCTCAAGAAGACGTTGTGGTGTCAATGAGAGACTTCATGCATCTATAAAGCAACACACACCATTATCCACTTCCTCAACACCACACTAAGCCAATACCTTAAACAATGCAATTAAGCATGAAGCATTCAATTCCAAACACTTCAATTTTCTCACTGTTTCTTCTCCTGATTTCAACTTCATGGGTACATTCTCTACCTTCATTACAAGAATTCAGCCAATGCCTCTCCGAAAATTCTGACATTTCAATCCCATTCACCACAGCCTTGATCACCCCAAAAAATTCTACATTCCTTCCATTCCTACAATCTTCTGCACAAAATCTTAGGTACTTGGTCCCTTCAGCGCCAAAGCCTGAGTTTATCTTCACACCATTGCATGATACCCACGTCCAAGCTGCTGTCATTTGCTCAAAGCAGCTTGGAATCCACCTCAGAGTCAGAAGTGGAGGCCATGATTATGAGGCCCTCTCTTATGTCTCCCAAATCGAATCGCCTTTCATCATTGTAGACCTCGCCAAGCTTCGATCAGTCATCGTTGATGTCGAAGACAACAGCGCATGGGCTCAAGCTGGGGCCACCATTGGTGAAGTTTACTACAGAATTGCACAGAAGAGCAAAACACACGGCTTCCCTGCCGGGCTTTGCACGAGTCTAGGTGTTGGCGGGCATATAACTGGAGGTGCATATGGCTCCATGATGAGGAAATATGGCCTTGGAGCTGACAATGTCATTGATGCGAGAATCGTTGATGTGAGTGGTAGAGTTCTTGATAGAGCAGCAATGGGAGAAGACCTTTTTTGGGCAATCAGAGGAGGTGGAGGAGGAAGCTTTGGAATCATCCTTTGGTGGAAGATAAAGCTGGTTCCTGTTCCGGCAACCGTGACAGTTTTTACTGTTCCTAAAACCTTGGAAACAGGTGCCACTAAAGTCCTACATAAATGGCAACAAGTAGCTCCCACTAAGCTGGATGAAGATCTCTTCATTAGAGTCGTCATACAAGTGTCGAAAGACAGCAAAACTGGCAATAAAACTGTCATAACTCTTTACCAAGCCCAATTTCTTGGAGGTGCTGATAGATTGCTTGATGTTGTTCAAACCAGATTCCCTGAGTTGGGATTGACCAAAAAAGATTGCACAGAAACAAGCTGGCTCAAATCTGTGATGTACATAGCAGGGTACCCAAGTTCGACCCCACCTGAGGTAATAATCATCTTGTATATTTGTTCAAGGCTAGTATGGGAATCACATGCGAAACACTTCTATTTTTGTTATAAGTGATTTTACGATACATGTCAAATTTTTTATTTAAACTCCAAGTAGTTCTTAGAAAAACACTTAAAAGTGCTTAATGAAACGCCTAGCTAGTAAGTGCTTCTCCAAAAAGTAGTTCCACAACCCAAATGCCTTATTTAGTAGAAATACTTTTGTTATTATAAAAGTACTTTCAGCAGTCCTAAATAGGTCTTTAGTGAAACCAATTTAATGTTGGAGGACGTAGTCCGGTTTTTTTGTCAAATGCAGTAGAAAATGATTTTAGTTGTTAGAAGAAAAAAACATTTTTAGTCATTACATAGGCAAAACCCAATATGCCCTTAGTGAATTTACTTTAATGCTTGGCGACTTAACATAATTTTTTTGTGTGAACCTCAATATATCTTGTGTTCTTGGTGCTTGCTTGTTTCTAAATTGATTTTGGTGTTCATTTTACTCGTTTGGTGTGATCTTCGGACTAAAAGTTTGTTGGTGCCTTTAAATTCCTAACAGGTTTTGCTTCAAGGAAAATCCACATTCAAGAACTACTTCAAAGCCAAATCAGACTTTGTCAAATACCCAATTCCTGAAAGTGGGCTTGAAGGGTTTTGGAAGAGGCTGATGCAGGAAGAGTCTCCTCTAGTAATTTTGACCCCATATGGGGGAATGGTGAGCAGGATTTCAGAGAGTGCAATCCCCTTCCCCCACAGAAAAGTTATCTTCAAAGTCCAGTACCTGACCACATGGCAGGATGGGAAAGAAGATCAAAACAAACATATGGACTGGATCAGAAAGCTTTACAATTACATGACCCCTTATGTCACAATGTTTCCAAGGCAGGCATACGTGAATTATAAGGATCTTGATTTGGGGGTTAACAAGAAAAGCAACGTAAGCTTCATTGAGGCAAGTGATTGGGGGAAAAGGTATTTCATGGACAACTTCAAGAGGTTGATTGAGATAAAGACCGAAGTGGATCCTGATAATTTTTTCAGGCATGAACAAAGCATCCCTCCTCTCCCACCCCCTTCAAGATCTAGAACTTCTCCAGGCCATCACCATAGAACAGAGAACAGCTAGATTATGATGTTTGCAGCATGGTAAGTAAGGCCTTGTATATGGTTTGATCAGTGTGCTCTTATAAAGGGAATCATGTATGCATGGTATAGTGATTTTCACATTCCCCGCTTCTCTGCTTGCACTCATCTCTTTGTTTCGGTCCCTTAACTTCCTTTCAGATATTTGAATATTTGACCAAAAAACAAAGAGAGATGTGCATGGGAGAAAAAGAAATTGTAAAAATCACTTACCATTTTATATAGACTGGAATAAAATCATGAAGGTCTCTTGGTTTCACCATTCAATTGTTGTATAAAAGTGATGTAATGTAACTGGTATGGGCGCTGCAGTAATGTGTCTGTATGAGAAAATTGAAATATTGACTTTACCTATTTTATTTTTTTATTTTATAAAATATTTGCCCTTTTATGGACCGTGGATTTGCCTTTATACGGACTAGAATTAGGAAAGTAGAATGCACTGTCACATCCCGGCCCGGGCGGGATCACTTCTCGGACCCGCTCCATCATCGTAGCACGATATTGTCCTCTTTGGGCTTACCATTCCCTCACGGTTTTGTTTTTGGAAACTCACGAGCAACTTCCCAATGGGTCACCCATCATGAGATTGCTCTAGCCCCCTTCTCGCTTAACTTCGGAGTTCCGACGGAACTCGAAGCCAGTGAGCTCCCAAAAAGCCTCATGCTAGGTAGGGATGGGAATATACATATAAGGATCATTCCCTTGGGCGATGTGGGATGTCACAATCCACCCCCCTTAGGGGCCCGATGTCCTCGTCGGCACACCACAGCCAAGGTTAGGCTCTGATACCAAATTGTCACATCCCGGCCAGGGCGGATCACTTCCCGGACCCGCTCCACCACCGTAGCACGATATTGTCCATCACTCCCTTGGGCAATGTGGGATGTCACAATCCACCCCCCTTAGGGGTCCGACGTCCTCGTCGGCACACCACACCCAAGGTTAGGCTCTGATACCAAATTGTCACATCCCGGCCAAGGCGGATCACTTCCCGGACCCGCTTCACCAGCGTAGCACGATATTGTCCGCTTTGGGCTTACCATTCCCTCACGGTTTTGTTTTTGAGAACTCACGAGCAACTTCTCATTGGGTCACCCATCATGGGATTACCCTAACCCCCTTCTCGCTTAACTTCGGAGTTCCGACGGAACTCGAAGTCAGTGAGCTCCCAAAAGGCCTCATACTAGGTAGGGATGAGAATATACATATAAGGATCACTCCCTTGGGCGATGTGGGATGTCACATGTACTCATTTCATTTCTTTCATTATTAATTTTCAAAAGAATAATTATATAACTCTATAGGGGTTAGGATTTGAAAACACTTTTTTTCTTTTTTTTTTTTAAGAAACAATATTATCCATACAATGGAGAGGGTGGAAAACACATATTTTTTACACACGTTTTGTGAGGTCCACTCCATAATTGTATTTTAAATATTCAACTGTCTATCTTTTAATCTTCCCTCAAATATCATCTCTTCCAAAAATCATCCAAATCCGAAGTCATATGACGATTGGATTAAATTTAGTATTTCTATGTAAAACCGTATTCATCCATTTTTTTTTTACTACAAATGAATGTCTTAATAGTTTTGGGTTTATCTAGTTTTTTACAATATGAATTGAAATATAGATGGTTAATATCGTTGAAATTTATTACAAAGACGGCCCTATAAAATAGCAAAATGTGAACCACGAGCTAATGACTCAATGGTAAAGAGCAGATTGTGAGGCTTCCTTGAAACTAAAAATTGGAGGTCTCAGGTTCGAAACCATGGAAGCCAGACTTGTGGCCAGGGAAAGGCTGAAATGCCTTTGTGAGTCTTCCCAACCCCCAGAAGGGGTAGATAACCGTGGTTTGCCACTAGTTGTCCCCCCTTTTAAAATAAAAATTAAATAGAAAAATGTGTGTCAAAAGTTTGTATCCTCGAATCCTAATTCTATATGTGTGTGTGTGTGTGTGTGTGTGTGTATTTAAACTACTCTAACTAACAAAACAGGGAATAAGAATTTAAATGCAAAAGATTTGGCACACTGCCTTAGCCAATAAACTTCATAAAACTGATATTCTACAATCATCTCTGGCAAGGTTACAGAGGTGCAAGAAGACGCGGTCGCCCCTCCGGTCTTCAGCAATCACCGCAAAGATTGAGAATTCCTTCCCTCTGATCCTCTGAACTTGCCGAATTCTGCAGGCTGCAACTTGTGCGTTGCGCTATTGTGGCTGTGTTTTATTTTATTTTTTTAAAACACCCAAGCCATAGTTTTAAACCTGAGATTAAAAATAAATGAGAACGGCGTCGTTTTGTTGTAAAGTAAAAGGAACAAACAAGCAGCGACAAAAAAACCAGAAGGAACAAACAGCCACCACCGATCATGGAATCAATATACAGGCATGAGTTGAGACTCCATCATCTGATCATGACATCAACATATAGGCTCGGGTTCAAGAACCCAACGCCAATACAGAAAGCATGTATTCCTGCTGCTGCTCATCAAGGGAAGGTTGGTTAAGGTTATTGTGCACGATCTTTGATAGGCAATGATCATTTCTTGTTTGGTACTCATTAAATTAGTTTATATATGACAGGACGTTGTTAGTGCTGCCGAAATAGCGTCTGGAAAGACACTTGCTTTTGGTTTGCCCATTTTGCAACGCTTGTTGAATGAAAAAGAAAAGGCTGTAAAGATGTTTTATGAAAAGGGGGGGGGGGAGCAGAGAAGTTTGCTCCAAACGGTGGGGGGGGGGTGGGGGGGGTGGTGGGGGGGGGGGGGGTGGGGAAGCAGAGAAGTTTGCTCCAAACGGTCTTTAGCGGCAGAAGCATACATAGCGGCCAAGTAAATTTGAAGAGAATCCAACTTGTGAGCCTAAAATCTTGAAAGAGATATATCTCCTTAATAGTGTTAGAATTTATTTTGCCACCTCCAAGACATAGGTAATGAGGATTTTGTTATTAGGAGTAAGGTTTTTAGAGGACGAAGGGCGTTATTGTGTTATGAGGATTAAGGTTTTCAGATGCCATTTTACTATGTTATATAACTGGAGAACCAGCAAATGCACGAAGCAGTAGCCTCATAGATAAATTATAAACGACATTAATATTATCTACTATGTAACTTATTTGTATTAATACATTATGAATGATATTAAAATTGTCTACTCTAAAAAGGTTGGATTGTCTACTTTTAAAAAAAAAAAAAATTTACGCTTCACTCCTGTCCCAACATTCTTGGCTTCACCAGTAATAATCATCATACTACAATCTATTAAATGTAACTAATTTGACAATAACAAAATAAAAACTGCAAAGTAAAGTCTAAATTTACAAACTGCGATGCAACAGAAACTTCAATCATGTTGGACTTAGAGTTTCTAGCATTTCACTCATTGTAATTTGTCGCTCAATTATAAGGGTTCGAGAACCATGGATGGACTTGCCTTATTTGACGTAAAAGGTCAATAAAGAATAAAGGCTATTGACAAGTCCCAAAACTAAAATCATATAAAATTTCAAACCAAAAGTGAGAAGGAAATTGAAAGTCTCTGTTAGAAGATTTTATATAGATTGAATAAAATTGTCAAAGTCTCTTGGTCTCACCGCCCGTAGCCCAAAGTAAGTTTGTAGGGATGATTTATTAATGATGAATTGAAATAAAAGACTATTCGAATTATCGAAATTGATCAGAAAGAGGGCCCTACAAAATTGGTAACAAATTGTGTGTCAAAAACATGTGTCATCATATTCTAACCCTATGTGTACGTATTTAAAAAGGGGAATACAAATTTAAATGCAAAAGAATTGACACAAAGCCGTGGCCAACAAACTTAACAAAACCATCATACTTAAATCTATTGAATGTAACTATTTTGACAATAACAAAACAAAAACTGCAACGTAAAATCTGAATCTACAAACTGCCATGCAACAAAAACTTCAATCATGTTCGACTTAGGGTTCCTAGTTTTTCACTCGTTAAGGACAGAAGGGCAATTTTGTCACTTAATTATAATCGTTCGAGAACAATGGACTTGTCTTATTGATGTAAAGATCAAAATAACAATGTACTACGGCGTAATGATATTCTTCTTTATTTGAAAGTAAGAGGTCTTAAGTTCGATTCTTACCAAAACTTCAATCATGTTCGACTTAGGGTTTCTAGTATTTCACTCGTTAAGGACAGAAGGGCAATTTTGTCACTTAATTATAATCGTTCGAGAACAATGGACTTGTCTTATTGATGTAAAGATCAAAATAACAATATACTACGATGTAATGATATTCTTCTTTATTTGAAAGTAAGAGGTCTTAGGTTCGATTCTTACCAAAAGCGAATTTGAACACATTTATTGCTAGCCAATTGTAAGACTTGGCTTATTCCCCACCCCTTTAACCACAGGACCAATCCACCATCTATAGGTATTATCTTAAATTTTCTTTATTTCTTATAAAAAAAAAAAAACAAAAAAAAAAAAAACAATCTGTAACATACTGCCGTGGTTTAAAAAAGACGTATTTTCTTTTTATTTCAATTTATGCACTCCTTCTTGACTTTCAAGTGTTTTCAATAAATTAAAAGAGAATTAGAAGTCATAAAGAAATAAGAAATTAGGAAAAAAAAAAAAAAAAAAAAAAAAAAAAAAAAAAAAAAAAAAAAAAAGAAAGAGAGAAAAAAAAAAGTGTAAAAAGCACCACGCGTATAAGAAAATATCAAATCCTAAAGCATAAGTAAAACTTAATTACAAATTTATACAGCTAAAATTCAAAAAAGCTTTCGTCTTTCCACGACTCAAAAATTGTGCTCAGTGAAATATCCACTTACCTATTCAAGTTGGTCACCGGTTTCTCCTAAGTTGACGGTTCTCACCAAGTCGGCGGAAAGTGTGTGCTGAAATGCCTCAAAGAGGCTTGAAACCTATTGCAGATGGTAGTTGGGCAGTGTGGGCCTGTTTTTTTATCTTTATTTTTTAGTAGAATGATAATTTTAAAAGGTTAAATAATTATTAGAGATAACAGAATCAGTGGACATCGTATTCACAATAAAACGCATATGCATGATTGTTTTTTGTGATTGCAGCAAAGCATTTTTTTCATTTTTTTTTAATTCTAAATGTAAAGCCTTTTTATTTCCTCAGTTGGATTTTTAGAATTCTAATGGTTGAAAGAAGATTCCTCAGTTGGATATCTAGACCCTGAAAACCACACGGAAATAATTAAGTTGGAATTAGCCTAATTTGATTACTCAAAACTGACTTTTTGACTAAACCCATAAGGCTGGAAATGTTGACAGGCCTAATCATGCATGTATTGGTGGTGGAAAAATGAGGGTCAGATATATCAAAGTCTATATTCCACTTCACATCGAGTTTTGGAGTCTTATTTATACAGCATACTGCATACATGCACCGTTCACCACGCCGCGATGAGCGAATGATATGGACCGTGGCTTTGGTTGACACTTGACCGTGGAAGGGGAGCGCATGATGTGAGTCATTGACCAAGATGATCTAAACGGGTTTTTCTGTAGTGCTTCGGAGTAAACACCACATTGACAAATGATAAGTGAACCCAGAAAGCTTAAGTTGTGGGAAAACGAGCTAATAAACCTGCACTTGGGGAAGTATACAATGGACCCCAAAACTTTGAGCTATTAGGCGAGGGATCAACTTCTTGTTCTCTTGAACAAATTTTTTATCAGTAAGGTGTTTGATGCCGTCAATTATGAATAACATGTCAAAAAGATTTTTATTGACACAGTATCGCTATTATTGATACAAATTTGTACCTTAGAACACTTTCAGCATGATACTATCTCCCAAGAGAAAGTGGATTAAATCCTCCTCCCCCACCCCCCCCCCCCCCTCCTCTCTCCAAAATCTCCTCCAGCCCTCCCAAGTCTACTGCCTTATGGGGGAGCCCAGTTAGTCCTCTAGGCCAGAATTGCCTAACTTAACCCTTGGGTTGTGTGCTATCACGCTGACTTCACATTGACGACAGTCACTATTAAAAAATTATAAAAATTAATTAAAATACAAATAATTATTAATTAATTAATTAAAAATACAAAAGAGTATAAAAAAATTATAATTTCTTTCTATAAATATTTAACTATGTTCTTCCACCTTACACCTTATTTCAATATTTTTCAAATACTGTCATCCAATTTTTTATTATTCTCCGAATTTAAAAATAAAAATTATTTATTATTATTTTATTAAAATAATATTATTATTTTAATACGAATTATCTGGGTTATTCAGTTTAAGGATAGAGATGCACTTGGACAATAACGGTTCATTAAAGACATTTACTATTTACTTGAGGGATTGAATTGCCTATTGCCTCTTAATACAGGATGGACGCCTTGCACAGAAAATTTCTAATATATCAATAAAGTATCTCAAGTTCAAAAAGTGATGTTTGCATTAGCTCAAACTTACGTTGGTATCTTTTCCCAAAAAAAAAATAAAATGCATACGTTGGCGTCGCTACTAGACCTTCGAGCTTCTATAAAGCTACACAAGACACTAGTCTATTTCCTCAGCACCACCAAAGAGCCTTTAAACCAGCCAACATAATGCTTCCAACGTTTTCAATTTTCTCTCTTTATCTTTTCCTTGTGCTATCAGCTTCCTGGGCGCATCCTCCACCTTCAACACAAGAAAATTTTATCCAATGCCTCTCACGTTATTCTAAGACTACCATTCCATTCTCTTCAGACTTTCTCACTCCGAAAAATTCTAGCTTCACCACTGTTCTTGAGTCTACTGCACAAAACCTCCGGTACTTGGTCTCCTCAGTGCCAAAGCCGGAGTTTATTTTCACACCGGTGCATGATTCTCATGTGCAAGCTGCTGTCATTTGCGCGAAAAAGCTTCGAATCCATCTCAGGGTCCGAAGTGGAGGCCATGATTACGAAGGCCTCTCCTATGTCTCCCAAATTGAAACGCCTTTCCTTGTCTTAGACCTCGCAAAGCTTCGAACCATCAGTGTTGATATCAAATCCAACACTGCATGGGTTCAAGCCGGTGCCACCATTGGCGAATTCTACTACAGAATTGCAGAGAAAAGCAAGACTCTTGGCTTTCCTGCCGGACTCTGCACGAGTCTAGGCGTTGGTGGGCACATAACTGGTGGTGCATATGGCTCCATGTTGAGGAAATATGGCCTTGGTGCTGATAACGCTGTGGATGCTCGAATCATAAACTTTAACGGGAAGATTCTTGATCGAAAGGCAATGGGAGAGGATCTGTTTTGGGCAATTAGAGGAGGTGGAGGAGCAAGTTTCGGTATCATCCTTTGGTGGAAAGTAAAGTTGGTTCCAGTTCCAGCAACCGTGACTGGTTTTACGGTTCCAAAGACCTTGGAACAAGGCGCCACGAAGCTCCTCTACAGATGGCAACAAGTAGCTCCACTGATTGATGATGATCTCTTCATCAGAGTTATCATCAGCAAAACCGGCAATACATCTGTCACAACTCTTTACGAAGCTCAATTTCTTGGAGGTGTTGATAGATTACTCAATGTCATGCAAAAAAGCTTCCCCGAATTGGGTTTGACACGAAAGGATTGTACCGAAATGAGCTGGATCAAATCTGTGATGTACATAGCAGGTTACCCAAGTACAACTCCTCCTGAATTTTTGCTTCAAGGAAAATCCTCCACGCCGAAGGGCTACTTCAAAGCCAAATCAGACTTTGTCAAGACCCCGATTCCAGAAAAGGGGCTTGAGGGGCTGTGGAAGATGATACTACAAGAATCCTCTCCTCTGATGATTTTCAATCCGTATGGCGGAATGATGAGCAGGATTTCCGAAAGCGCAATACCTTTTCCTCACAGAAATGTTCTCTTCAAAATTCAGTACGTGACTTTATGGCAAGATGGAGGTAACGAGGCACAGCACATGGATTGGATTAGGAAGCTTTACAATTACATGGGTTCTTATGTCACAAAGTTTCCAAGGCAGGCATATGTGAATTATAGGGATCTTGATTTGGGGACTAACAAGAAGAGTAGCTCAAGTTTCATTCAAGCAAGTTCTTGGGGTTACAGGTATTTCAAGGACAATTTTAATAGACTGGTTAAAATAAAGACCAAAGCCGATCCTCAAAACTTCTTCCGGCATGAGCAGAGCATCCCTCCTCTTCCACGAGGCCGTTACTAGAGATCGCTAGGAGCTATAGATTGTTTTTTGCAGAAGGTTAAGGCTTCGGCCGAGTGATTAGTGTGTTTTGTTTAAGCTTACTGTTTAACCAAATTTATAGAATGAAATAAAATAGTTTAAAGAATAATAATCTGCTTTGCTTAAGTTTTCTTTTCTTTTCTTTTTTTTTTTGTCAGGAAAAAAAAAAGAAAAAAACTTTTGAGTTTTGCTTAATTGATTCAAAGGGTTGTAACAACTTTTGAGTTGTCCTTTTCAGACTGATCATTAATGAAGAAATGGGAGATTTCAGTTTCTGTATGCTTTAATTTACAGAAGAGGATCCTCTCCTGAGCTCAAGATGAGAATCCTCCTGACCAAACCATACGGAACGTTCAAATTTAATCCAACGATTACAATTATTATAACTTTTAGAAGGTTCCTTATTTGGAGCCGTTGGATTAAATTTGAACAGTCTAAATGAATTGGTTAGGAGGTTTCCCATCCTGAGCTCAGGAGAGGATCCTCTTCCTTAATTTACTTGTAGTTACTTTTCTTTATTTTTTTCTTTTGTTACAAGTAATATTACTATTCTAAGTTAGAGTAAGAGGAGATGAGAGAGTTTGAATTTAGGACATAGTGAGTTAAAGAGGAAAATCGTATTCTATATGAAAATTTACCACTCTGCGATTTGCTTTCTGTTACTAATTCTTGGTAGATTTTAAGAGAGAAATTGAAGTATATATTAAGCAGCTAGTAGAAGCATTTGCAGTGAAAGCAAACCTCAGGTTCAACAACACGAATCTAAAGATCCAATACATAGTTACACCAGACAATATGATCAGCCCAACACTATTCCTTTCGGGATGCAAATAGAGCTAATAAGGAACCCCAAAGTTGCTATCCGAATTTAATGTGTTATAAATAAAACTTTAAATAATGAATAAGAGATTCTATCTTTGATGAAGATTAGTGTTTGCTAAAAGACATGCATAAACCATTTCCCAAAACAATAAACTTATAGTAGGGTGAATCTATTACATTTTACCAGTAAAAGATATTGCAAAAGAGTAAGCAGTTTGAAATAGGATTTTCTCCCCTCCTATTTGCATTCCCTTCCCTTCCCTCCCCTCCTCTCACATATTGTTTTTTGTCTTATTGTCTTTATAAAAAAATCAATACAGAATGTTTAACCGTAACCATTCAAATAGAATAGGAGAGAAGTGGAGAAAGATTAAGAGGGGAGAGAATACCTGCTGCAGAATAGGAACAAAACTAGAAGGAATATCAGCTGACTTGGCTAAACTCTGCTTATGTAAATGTGGAACATATGGTGTAACTTGTATCATTGCACCTGGACTTGTCGGTCGGCTGCTGGTTGGACAAAATACGAAATTAACAAATAACAAGGAATGTCACTGGATAGTGGATATGGAAATTAAATAAGACGAGAGGGAGGACTTAGGAGAGGAGATTCAGTCTTAAGTTTGGGAGAGTCTTCAAAAAAGTGAACTGAGTGAGGTCTGCTTTAAAGCTCGTGAAACATGTTGCTTAAAACCCAAAGCCCGCGTCATGCAAAATCAAATAAACTCATGCTTTATTGCTAAATAACCATTCTCTAAATAAAATATAATGTTAATTATTGTAACTAATTCAATCCCAATATTCCATCAAATAATAAAATAAGAAAAAGTAAGTCTCCGTAGACACTGTCCCATTCTCAATTTCGAAAGCAATTTAGACTAATCTCTGCTAATCAGTCTTTTATTTTATTTTATTTTTCTGTGCATAATTTCGAAAGTAATCTGATACGATGTTATATCTGCCCTGATTTTAATCTCCAACAGTAAACCCTTGTTCATGCACGATGGAGAGGAGTACGTGGAGACACATATCCTCAATGTTTGGGGCCACAACCTTAAAATAATTAAAGTTGTTGGGGGGTCAAATAATTGAGGTTAAATCTATGAAAAGGGTTGGGAGCCACAAGCTTAAAATTATTGAAGTAGTTGGGAGTCAAATAATTGAGCTTCAATCTATGGAAGGGTTAATAAAAAAGGAATTGGATCACCTCCGAATTCATCAAAATTGAGCTCACTACTCAATAAATCCGGACCGTTGAAATTTGATCAAATAGCTACAATTATTATAACTTTTGAGAGCCCCCTTGTTTGTAGCTATTGGATCAAATTTCAACGGTCTGGATTCATTAATTAATGGGCCTAGTTTTAAAGGATTCAGAGGGGATCCGGTTCCAATAAAAAAGGAAGGAGCCAAAGGTTACTTAGATCATCTCAAATAAAGAGAGTTAAAGGTTATCCAAAGTTATTCCATGACTTCTCTCCTCTTTGTGAGAGTTCCTCCTCTCCATTCGTGAGAGTTCCTTCTCCCCTTGTGAGAGTTTTTTTTTAACTGCTTCATCCCTCTTCCGTCCCCGGCCCTGGCTGTGTCCAGGGTCGGTGGCTGTCTCCCGTTTCTCTTTTTTTTTCCTTTTTTTTTTTTTTGCATGATCGTTGGCCTATGTTTTGTCCCCGTTGTTTCGGCCCAATCTACTTGCACTCCTAGCTCTGGTCCCCTCTTATTCAAATCTCAGTTTCCCCTTCACATCCTTATTTCTCTTGCTTCACCATCCTATCCATCAATCCTTTGCTCTGTCATTCCTCTATCTCACTCAATTTGGGCTTTGCAAGCCACTTTTCTTCACTCGACTTGTCACGACTTCTTAAAAGGTGCGTATAGCTAAGGCTTCGATGGAAACACCACCATCTTCCATGTGTATGCCTTTATTCGCATTGTTACTGGTGGGATCTCTTTCCCTCTAGTTTCCTTTAATATGTGGCTCAGATCTAGTTGGTGCTTGATGGAGGCAAGTTGGAGCTCTCTTTTCCACCACTTATGGGACATTGGTTGGCTAGATCTCTGGTATTTGCCGAGGATGGAGGTGTAGGATGGTGGATTCCGGTTGATGGTAGTTATGGAGCTAGTTGCTTCGACTTGTTGTCTTTTTTTGTTTTCCTGTTTGGGATTTGTTTTGCTTGGATGCCTTATTTTTATTTTGTGCTAGTCTTGTAATTGAGCCTCCTATTTTGTAAAGTTGTTGGGTTATTAATGAAGTCACATTTGACACACCCCGACCCAAAATATCCACTAGAACTCCGAATCAAGTTATGCTGGCCAACACCCGGAAGGTGACGAAGCTAAAAAGTGTGATGATGATAAAAAAATATGAATTCATTTGAACCTAAGAGTGAATAAATACCAGAATGCGCTGTGAGCGGGAATGAACCCATTACACACGCGATACAGAGCATAAGTAAAGTACAGTAAGGTAAGGTAATGATTATACCATCATAAGAAGACACCTGAACTGAAAAGTGCCAAGAATCATCGTCGATACGGACACTCTGCTGTTAGAACCTGGAGGGGTGCAAAAATAGAAAATGTGAGTGAGTGAAACAAAACTTTTCAAACCAAATTTCAATTACCAAGGAATTAACCCATCACCTTAAAACTTGTATAGTTTTCACCAAATCATATCACGTATCTAAGTGGAATCAAAATGTATCCACAGTAATTTCATAAATATACCATGACATAGCATCTCATCAGCATTATAACTAATCATGTGCTCAACAGTCTATATTAACACGTAAGTCGGAGTCACCCAATGTGACTTGCACCACTTATCCATATCTCATCAATCAATGCTAGCTCATAAGTCGGAGTCACTTATAATGACTCGTACGACTTATCTATATCTCATCAATTAATGCTAGCTCATAAGTCGGAGTCACCTATAGTGACATGTACGACTTATCCACATGTCATCACATATCCAAGTAATATGTCAGCCGGATCCACATCTTGTGGCCTGTACGACTAAACCCATAGTTCATCACATATCCCTGCACACGAGTCGGAACCACCTATAGTGGTTTGTACGACAGGACTGGGTGTAAATAAGTACGCTCAAGTGTTACGATCACATGAAGACTGTGCAAATAATCGTAGGTCACCTACGAGTCGAAACCACCTATAGTGGTCTGTACGACAGGACTGTGCACCTACCTTGGATCCAAGGTGAGCGTAAGGCGCGGGAGGTGAACATCACGTGAAGGACTATGCCCTGGCTATGGGCGGGAACACTAACACCGGGGTGCAAGGTTATGAGCTCTAACTGCATCTATTGTAACATATACAACTCATGGGCAACCTGTATGACAGTGTCGGAGTTTCTTATTATTGCAACCTATACAACAAGGTCGGAGTTGCCTAAAACTTACATGTAGTTATGCCATAACTCCATCATTTCAACTAATACCATAAACTCACCTGAACTTACCTGTGCGTCCTGCGTTCACCTTTACACTTCAGAGTGTTCACCTTTAATTATGTGCAAGTAACATACATATGGATATACCATAATGTAAATCTAAAATTCAACCATATCATAATATTTCCAAATATATAAACATATATACAAATGGCATAATATGCGTAAGCTGTAACACCCCACTCCCAAACTATTTACCTTCGAAAATAATTATCGATGATAAGCCCAACTAAGCACTAGTTAAATTAATTATCATTCCTACTATTTTTCACTTCAATATTACGATTCTTCACACATTAAATTAAATTAATTATCATTCCTAACTATTTTTCTTTGGAGTTCATTCGCACCTGCCCTCATAAATTCTTGCTATCTTCTGCAAAGGAACTGAAATGTAGATGAATTGAAATTTTGCACTCTCTGAATTGAAATTCCTTTATTCTTTGAATTTGAAATCCCGACTGTGGTGGCCATTTTTTCCCCAAAATCAATTCAAATAAGCTTGAATTTACCTGATTAGGGTTTGATTACTCTGCATATTATTCTATGCAAATGATATCGTCTAATATTGGAGTACGATCATGGTGATTGCAAATTTTGGGTTTGTTGTAGTGCATTTGGAATTTTTCAGAAATTTTTGGAATTTGGATATACAAATTTTTGGAATTTGGATATACAAATTTTTTACAAAAATTTTGTTTTATTGGGCTAAGTTCCATCCAATCATCTATTTTGTCCTGTTGGTTGTGAAAACGGAACAATGGAACTGTGGTGAAGGTTATTTTAGGAATTATGGTGGGTGGAAAAATAGGATTTCAAAATTTTAAACTTTTATAGTGGGTGAGATTATAGCGTGGGTGGGGAAATAAGACAATGGGGTGGGTCTATCAACACTCATTAAAATATTAAAAAAAAAACACTATTAAATGATGAAAATGCCCCTGCCTTATTTAATGCATTATTTTGGGATGCCTTTAAAGTTTTTTTGTCTTGAGGACATTTTTGTCCAAATTTTTTTTGTTGAAGCTTAGTCACACCAAAATCACTATTCACCTTTTATATTGGCTTTATATATAAGATAATGGTAGAGAGATCAAATTTTTAAATCAAATTTGCAAACCAAATGGCTTGTCATCAATAAGAAACAAACACATTAATCGATACTTAATTAATAATCTAATCAACTACAACCGCATCATAGGTATGCAAATTTGGTTTGAAAAGCTGGAACTCCCTAGCATTACCAATTAATTATTTTTCTTGACACCACCAGTTGTGTTCATGCTACTTTAACTGATTGATTTAAAGGTCTAATTATAAATAAAGTTCATACTACTGTAGTCGTTGCGCAACTTGCTAATAAACTGCTGAAAGGATTCTAATTCTGGAAATACAAATTATGCGAACTTCGATTTTTCGAATGCCAACAAGACGTTGTGGCCGGTCATGAATGAAGATGAGGCCGGCCTAATGATTTAGGTCCATTTGGAGAGAATTTTCAGTGTGACCAGAATACGTGATGGTATACCATGTGTCATTACAGAAATGATAGGATATATGTGTTAAAAAATTAATAACTTAAAAAATAAAATTTCACACTATTTATATAAAAACACGTAGTGTACCATTTTTATTCCGAACATAATAAAAATTTCTCCCATTTGGAGGAAGAGGGAGTAGATAACTATAATGATTTAGGTCATGTTAGGTAATAAGCCAACAATGTAAATTAATATAACAGACTACGTCTGCATTAGCTCACTGAGAGTGAGAGGCCTTCATGCTTCAATAAAGCAACAAAGGAACCAGGATATTTTCTCAACGCCAGCAAAGAAACTAAAACAAGCAAAAAAAAAATGCTTCCGATCTTTTCAATTTCTTCAATTTTTCTATTTCTTTTGCCATCAGCTTTGTGGGCACATCCTCCACTTTCAACACAAGCTAATTTTATCCAATGCCTGTCACATAAATCTAAGACTTATATTCCATTCTCTACGACCTTTTTCACTCCGAAAAATTCTAGCTTCACATCCGTTCTTGAATCTTCGGCACAAAACCTCAGGTACTTGGTCCATTCAGTGCCAAAGCCAGAGTTTATTTTCACACCACTGCATGATTCGCAAGTTCAAGCTGCTGTTATTTGCTCGAAAAAGCTTCGAATACATCTCAGGGTCCGAAGTGGAGGGCATGATTATGAAGGCCTCTCTTATGTATCCCAAATTGAAACACCTTTCATTGTTGTAGACCTTGCCAAGCTTCGATCGGTCAATGTTGATATCAAATCCAGCACTGCATGGATTCAAGCCGGCGCCTCCATTGGTGAAGTCTACTACAGAATTGCAGAGAAAAGCCAAACTCATGGCTACCCTGCCGGACTTTGCACGAGTCTAGGCATTGGTGGGCATATAACTGGTGGTGCATATGGTTCCATGATGAGAAAATATGGCCTTGGTGCTGATAACGCCATTGATGCACGAATCATAGACGTTAATGGGCAAATTCTTGATCGAAAAGCAATGGGAGAGGAGTTGTTTTGGGCAATAAGAGGAGGTGGAGTAGCAAGCTTTGGAATCAACCTTTGGTGGAAGATAAAGTTGGTTTCAGTTCCAGCAAATGTGACAGTTTTTTCAGTTGCCAAGACCTTGGAACAAGGTGCCACAAAGCTCCTCCATAGATGGCAACCAGTAGCTCCATTTCTTGACGAAGATCTCTTTATTAGAGTTCTCATACAAGTATCCAATGATACCCTACCCAAGGTCTACTTCAAAGCCAAGTCAGACTTTGTCAAGAATCCGATTCCAGAAATTGCACTTAAGGGGCTATGGAAGAGGTTGCTGGAAGAGCCCTCTCCACTGATGATTTTGAACCCATATGGGGGAATGATGAGCAAGATTTCTGAAAGCGCAATCCCTTTTCCCCATCGGAAAGTTCTTTTTAAAATTCAATACGGGACTGTATGGCAAGCTGGAGATAATGAGTCAAAGCACATGGATTGGATTAGGAAACTTTACATTTACATGGGTCCTTACGTCACAATGTTTCCAAGGCAGGCATATGTGAATTATAGGGATCTTGATTTGGGGACTAACAAGAAGAGCAACACGAGCTTTATTGAAGCAAGTTCTTGGGGTTACAGGTATTTCAAGAGCAACTTTAACAGATTGGTAAAAACTAAGACCAAAGTCGATCCTGATAACTTCTTCCGGCATGAGCAGAGCATCCCGCCTCTTCCATGAACTCGAGGCCATTACTAGAGCTAGGAGCTAGACTGATTTTTGCAGTATATTAAGCATTTAATTGGTTTGATTAGTGTGCCTTTTTTAAGCTTATTGTTTAACCAATTATGTGCAACAATAAAAATTTCAAAGAAGTCTCTTTTGTCTCTAGTCTCAACATTCAGCTACTATAGAAAAAGGTAATGTAACTAATTGGAAAAAAAAAAAAAAAAAAAAAAAAAAAGGTAATGTAACTAATATGCACTATGGATTAATGGGTTTATTCTAGCAAATAAATAATAGTTCTTTTCAATGGCTTAGCCCGTAAACATGGGTTAAACTGATGGTTAGGCAGTGTGCAAACACTTCCACTCAAGTTAAGTTATGTGAAAAAAATTTACAAATTATACTGATAAACTAATTTGATAATAATTCTCAACATAATATAGGCACCCTCAAGCTCACAAAGGTTTTTACTTCAACTAATTCAAGGGGTCGTAACAAAAGTTATACTTCGTTTTTAGTTTTCCTTTGGTCAACTAGCTAACTGACCATTGATTTTTTTTTCTTTAGGCAACGCTGACCATTGATTGTGTTTCAAGAAAATGTACTCGAAACATTCTATAAACACAAAAGCACAATTCTTTATTTATAAACGATATCATTATTAAGGAAATTTGTCGAGCTTTCAGTTTCAATGTGCTTTAATTTGTTTCCAGTTACAAAATTCTTTACCGATTTTAAGAGAGAAATTAAAGTTTAAATTAAGCAGCCAACAGAAGCAATATTGGAGTGGGAAGCAAAAATGCCTCACCTTCTAACATTTGCAGTAGTTTCTTCCTTCTTCTCAGTTTCTTCTGCAAGATATAACCTCATCCATGAATTAAATTTTGATAGTTGCGTTGGCTTCCATTCGAAAGAATCTTTAACCAACGCAGGCACATTTTTGCTCGATACTCATTCCCCTTCATTTTCATCCGCCTTTGATTCCTCCATCCAAAACCTTAGATTCAACAGCACGAATCAGAAGCTTCTATACATCATCACAGCGTATCTATACGAACACATGCAAGCTGCCATCATTTGTAGTAAAATACATCGCCTGCAGGTTAGGATTCGAAGCGGGGGTCACGACCATGAGGCCCTCTCTTACAAAGCAGATGTACCCTTCATCATCATCGATCTCGTCAAGTCTAATAAGGTTAAAGTCAACAGAGAAAAACGCACTGCATGGGTTCAATCCGGTACAACACTTGGTGAGCTTTACTACCATGTTGCCAAGGAAAGCAGAGGCAAACTTATATCACCGGCGGAGGGCAGGGCGTATTGATGAGGAAATTTGGGCTTTCAAGTGATAATGCTGTGGATGCAATCGTGGTCACAGCAGACGGAGCTGTTGTTGACAGACAATCGATGGGGGAGGACTTAGTTTGGGCCATTAGAGGAGGTGGAGCTGCAAGCCTTGGAGTTGTACTTGAATGGAAGATCAAGTTGGCTCCGGTCCCTCCGAAGGTCACGGTTTTCACAATCCCCAGAACCCTAGAACAAAACGCAACCAAATTGGTTCACAGGTGGCAAGCCATTGCTCCCAAGTTTCATAAAGATCTGTTCATAAGAGTCATTCTTTTTACGGGAAAAGGTTCACAAGGTGGCAAAACAATCCAGGCCAATTTCAATGCCCTGTTTCTTGGCACCACTGATCAGCTAGTCCCCTTGATGCAAAAGAGCTTTCCTCAGTTGGGTTTGAAACCTAAGGACTGCAAGGAAATAAGCTGGATTTAATCTATTTTCTACATCAATGGTGAGGATCCCGGACAGCAATTAGAGCTTTATTTCGACAGAAACCATGTCCAAAAGGGCTTCTTGAAAGCCAAAAGTGATTTTGTGACAAAACCCATCTCAGAAAAGCACTTAGAAGCCATATGGAAGGTGATGCAAGATGGTGACGCTCCTGCTATAATGATTTGGGATCCGTATGGTGGACAAATGGCTGAGATTTCAGAAGATTTTACTCCGTTTCCACATAGAGCTGGAGTCTTGTACAACATTCAGTACTTCACTAAGTGGTTTGAGGGGGGAGCTTTGGCTGAGAAGAAGCATTTGGAGGGGATCAATAGGGTTTACAACTTCATGGCTCCATTTGTGACTAAAAACCGTAGGGCTGCATATATTAACTACAGGGATTTGGACATTGGAAGAAATATCAAAGGAACTTTGGAGGAAGCAAAGGTTTGGGGTGAAAAGTATTTCAAACGAAATTTTGAGCGATTAGCTAAGATAAAGGGTGGGGTTGATTACGAAAACTTCTTCAAGAGCGAGCAAAATTTTGTACCAATTTAAGAGTTGTTGGATTTTAGAATCAAATTGACAAATTTTAATATGACCCTCCATCTTTCTTTTTCTTTTTTTTCAACAGATGAGCTAGTATTATTGATAATCAAATACGAATGCCCAATTTAAGAGTTGAATTTTAGAATCAAGTTGACAAGTTTCCTAATAGCATAATGCGTGTACCCTTATATGATAACCAACCTTGATTTACAGTCTAAACATCATAATCAGAATCGTTCAATCTCTTTCTCATTATCTAAATGTTATATAGGCAAAAAAATTATTCAATTTAAAGATCCTTTAATTATTTATATGCATAAAACAAGTGGAAGGTTTATCATGAGGATGATACTTGTTGCCAAAACCATTGATTTATTAACACACATAGATAACTAAACGATCTATAAATTCAATGATTGTTGCAGGTATGATATTTAGATGATGATAAATAGAATAAACATTACACTTATGATGTTCAGATAATAAAAGTTTGTTAATAAAGACAAGTAAGTCTCATAAAAACACAAGCTTGGGATGACGTGTGCTTAATTAAGGGGGTTAAGTTTGATTGGTTATTTCCGATTCTAAGAAATTCAATCTAGAAACGTTTTCGTGGGGTAACCACCAGTAAACCCCACACCCACTCGCATAAAATGAGGCAGGCGTGGTCTCGATAAACTCGCCCACCCAAGGAAGAATTTTTGTGGTATGACACGTGATTCAAACTCTGCAGGTAACTAATCTAATACCTAATCTAACAAAATTTATAGTTCGACAAAAAACAAAAAGCAAAAAAAATTATTTTTGTGGACCTGCGTTTCGGATATTCCTGTTTTGACTCTCGAGTTACTTAACAGATTTATTGGGCCGAGAGGGCATTAATAAGGCCCAAGCCAGTTCTCAGACCTAGCAAAGCCTAATGATAGGATTAAAATAATGATGACATAACAACCTCTTATAATCATAACTTAAGTTATATGTTATGATCTCTGATGTAGTTAAAAGCCTTTCCTGTACGAAACTCTTAATAATGTCAAGTAAAATGGCTAATTTTCTTGATGACTGGAATAACGAGTCTCAAAATCGCCGATAATACATGACGATTATCGATATAAATCATCTTCAAACTACAAACGCAGCGTAGCTTCCTTATATCTAAAAACCTATGTGGCACTTCCACGAAGATGTTTACGACTTAGAAGAACAATGAGAAACATAAAAAACTGTGGATCAGTAATGTGGACAACAATCAACCCCTTGTATCGAGTGCCCCCTTTAGGTGTGTGTTCTTGAAACATTTAATTAAGTAATGTGGCATGCAAATGAGCTGCCACATCGCGTTTGATAATGTCAGCAGATATGACCCTTTCAACACATGTTGATCCTAGACGGAAAGGGATCCTCTCCAAATCCCTTTCTACCAAATCCACCTAGTTCGAGGTCTGGATCGTTAAAATTTGATAAAATAGTTATAAACAGGGGACCTCTTAAAAAGTTTTAATAACTATAACGTTGGATCAAAATTCAACAGCCTGAATCCCGAACTAAATGGATTTGATCGGAAAGGATCCCCTTCCATCCTAACGCCTAGAACGGGAGGATCGAGTCGGGCATTTTCGCCCTCAAAGAGAAGAGCCAGTTGGTGCATTAAAGGTATATGTGAAGATCTAGTTCTAGATGGATCTTTGTAAGTTGGCAGGTGGAAATATGTAGTTCGACCACACATTGCAACCATGCAGAACTCAGAGCATACGGAAGTCCCACGTGCATTAGCCCATATGTTGTGCCAATGTTGCACCAAGTGGAATTGGCTACGTGACTACGTCTTCTACTTCATTAATAAGAATGAATTCAGTTGATTCTTGCTACTAGTGCTTAAGTGACAAAAAATGAGGACAATCCTTATCCTCTATATGCTTAATTTTTTTACATATCAGCAAACTACAGCTTGATATTTTTGCAGATTATAAAAAATTTAATTATAAATTACAGTTTCATACAAAAATTTCAACATCGTATCATATGTTAGGGTCAATGACTCCATATTTAAATAGCCAGATATTTTGCACAAAATAAGTAAGGTTAGGTGACTTGCGTGGGTTACTATCTCAACAAGAAAACGGCAAGAGTTTAACTTCAAATGCCTAGTGCCGATTGAATTATATGCAAATTTTTTGCTTTAATGTGGTAGATGGTAGACCCTCAATTCACTCCATCGGAATCATCACTTTGTTTCCTTTTGTTCCTATAAATACGCACCAGATGATTAGAACAAGCCGAATTCAGCATATCTACTATAGCTTGCTAGTTAAGTTAAATATTTCATCCCCACCAAGAAAATGGAGCACTCAGTATATATATGCAGCCAAACCAGTATCATGAGAATCTGAAGGCCTAAATTCCTCAAAGAGATGGAGTTCATTAAACTATTAGCTTCTTTGTTTTTGGTCTCAGTTCCATTTGCAATTTCGGTTTCCATCAGTAGTGAAATTTTCAGTCAGTGCATGACAGAAAAATCCAGTTACTACACCAAAATTTCTGATCAAAACATTCACACCTCAAACTCTTCCTTGTATTCATCTTTTGCAATCTTCCCAACAAAACCCCAGATGGTTAAACTCCACGTCAAAGCCTCTTCTCCTTGTCACACCTTTCCATGAGTCTGAAATCCAAGCAGCTGTTCTTTGCAGCAAGAAACTTGGCTTGCAAGTCAGGGTTAAAAGTGGACGACATGATTATGAAGGCCTATCTTACCTCTGCAAAACCTCATTTATCATCATTGACTTGATCAATCTCCGGTGCATTGAGGTCAACCTTGCAGACGAGACAGCTTGGGTTCAGTCAGGAGCCACACTTGGTGAGCTTTATTATAGCATTGCCAAGAAAAGTGGGGTCCATGGATTTCCAGGAGGATTGTGCCCTACTGTTGGTATTGGAGGGCACTTGAGTGGAGGTGGGTTTGGAACCCTAATCAGGAAGCACGGCCTGGCAGCTGATAATGTCGTAGATGCTCGATTCATTGATGTGAATGGAAGAATCCTTGACAGAACAATGGGTGAGGATTTGTTTTGGGCCATCAGAGGAGGTGGAGGATCAAGTTTTGGGGTCATAGTTTCTTGGAAAATCAAATTGATTCAGGTTCCGAAGATCGTGACCGGTTTTACAGTTCACAAAACCCTAGCAGCAGGAGCCGGCAGCCTTGTTCACAGATGGCAATACATTGCAGATAAATTTCATGAGGATCTTTTCATCCGAGTCATAATTCAGAATGTGGGGATTGGGAATCAGAAAACTGTTCAAGCATCTTTCCAATCACTGTTTCTTGGAGGAATTGACAGATTAATGCCACTGATGAAGCTGGGATTGCAGGCAAAAGACTGCATTGAGATGAGTTGGATCCAATCAGCTCAGTACTTTGCTGGATTCCAAAAAGGCCAGCCCTTAGATGTCTTGCTATGTAAAAATCCCCTCTGGAAGATGAATTTCAAAACCAAATCCGACTTTGTGAAGAACCCAATACCCAAACCGGGACTCCAAGGGATTTGGGAGGGGTTTCAGCAGGAACAAAATGTGCACATGATTTTGGATCCATATGGTGGAAGAATGAATGAGATTTCAGAATATGAAACTCCATTTCCTCACAGAAAAGGTAATTTGTTCAACATGCAGTACATAGTGAAGTGGGATGGAAGCGGGGTGGAGGAAACCAACAAACATATCAAATGGATAACAATGCTTTACATATTCATGGGCCCTTATGTTTCCAGGTCTCCAAGGGGTGCCTATATAAATTACAAGGATCTTGATCTGAGTGCCAACAAGGAAGACAACACAAACTTCTTGGAGGCAAGTGCTTGGGGAACAAGGTACTTCAAGGGTAACTTCAAGAGGCTGGCACAAGTGAAGAGCAAGGTTGATCCAGATAACTTCTTCAGAAATGAACAAAGCATTCCTCCTCTTCCTTCTTTGTTTGCAATCACAGAGGTTTGAAACAAAATGTTTCTTCTGGTTTGGTTTCTATACAGAAGTTAAGTGCTTTTTCATATGAGCCTTTCATATGCAGATAACAGGCCAAACAACTTCAGTAAGAAATGCCTATCGCCAGATATTTTCTAGGGTAATGCATGGATTGACCAGCATGTGAAAAGCTGGTAATTAGAAAATTTAATGTTTTCTTACCAAGCAGCATAAGCCTTGTAAGATTTCCTAGAGTGAAGGATTACCAGCTGGTATAAGCTTTCATACCACATGACAGTAAACTTTAATTGTGCAAAGAGAGGAAGCTTTGTTTTTTCGTTGTATCGACGTGTCAAAAGAGAAATTGGAAGAAAGAGACACGAGAAGGTTCTTCCCACACCGCTTGAGTTTTGAGGCTTCCTTGTTTTGGTGCTCAATTTTGATATAAAACCCTAACAAAGTGGTTTTCTTCCTTTTTTTCCTTTTCCTTTACCAAGCAAACTCTTAAAATATAAATTTTCGGGGTTTTCTCGTATGTACAAGTGAAACCATCATGTGCATGCTGTATGCTGAAACATGACCATTGGATACTTGACCACAATTTTAGTCTGTTATTCATCATATGCATGTCGTACGTTGAAACATTATAAAATATTTGCAAATTTTTTCGTTATTAAATAATTTCCTAAGTACTTCGTATAATTAAGTTTTGTAACTAAAACTATTGTGTCGTACTGAAAATACCCACTGCATGGCATAACAATCCATGTGTTGGGAATTGGTTACCATGTTACCTCTTCACTTCAAATTGTTAAAATTGTCCTTTTGTCCAAAGACATTTTCGATTTGCTCTTTTCTGTATTTTAAGATGTGGCTATTAAGTTTCACTCTGTGCAGAACAACATTGTAAGTTGATCAAGAATATAGGTAATATATTTGCCGGAAAGGTTAAAGCTCAACAAAAATTTAATCATCTGATGCAACGGTTTCAAAACAAAATTTACATTCATTCCATCACAATAACTGGCTCAGAAACTTGCTAAGTTCTTCCGTGAAAATAACAAAAACGCATTCACGTTGGATGTCTCTGAATCCTCAATTTCTCCACCCTACTCGGTGGTGGAAATCAACAAAATTTCCTACTCCCGGTTAATCTCAATTCTCCCCAACGAGAAGATGAAAATTTAAACGAACCTTTCAAAAATTTGCGTGTACATTTCAACAACACATCAGGGAACCCTTGCGACCACATCAAGTTTTGCAACACGGTATCTCAGGCTCAGGTTCCATACCCGCTGTTTGCAGAAGGCCGAATGAAAAATCTTGTTGCTTCTTCGGCAGCAAAGAAAACCACTTTCTTATAGACTCAGCATGACCAAACCGACTTCCAATGGCTGCTGAGTTTGCATTATTCTGAATAATTGTTTTGAAATCAGAAGAGAGAAGCCCCAATAATGCCGTGACAGTGGCAATTTGAGTAGGAAGGCCGACACTCGTTGCAGAGTCCCTACATAAAAATGCAGATAATTCCCCCCTCAAGAATTCAACTTCCTTATCTCCATATCCAAGGGCATTAACACCGATCCTGAAATTGAGTAATGTATCGTTAAACTCAAGTCCTGGCACAAGTAGCATTATGACATTTGGCCCAATATAAAGATTAGAAGAAAGTAAAGAAACAATAATTCCAGCAAAAAAAACCAAAAAAAAATTAAAAAATGCAAGGCAAATTAATCAAAGGCATACCTCCCAAGCTGACCAAGGAGAATAACAATTCCAGCAATCACATTCTCAGCCATGCATGATTCCATAACTTTCAATAGCCGAGGGATAATATTAGCACTTGTCCATTCCCAACTCTGCATTCAAAAGAGAAAAACAAGTGGCAAGTCCAAAAATTAGTACCTGATAACCATCTGAACGAATAAATTTTCAAAATTGAAAAGACAACAGCGAGTTGAGAAAATTCTAAACTCAGAAGGGATTAAAACATACCACGATGCTTGCAACCAACTCCACCAATGATAGGAGGTCGCTGAGCTCGCAAAGCATGAAACTGGTAGAAGTGTTTGGTTGAATAGAAGCATTCATTTGGAGCCTTTCTAAAAGCAATGATGTAGCAGCGTCTACAGAGACAGAATCCTCAGAAAATGGGCATTTGACACATGGACTGAACATAATTCGAGAGTTGCTCACAGATGGAATAAAACAACTAGCAGTATCTGATGAGCTTACTCCCTCGAGATGTGTAACTATAGATTTCATGATAATCACTAAATTGGAATTGCCAAAGTTAAGAAACTTCTCTCCACCCAGGTAAGCAAAAACATGCAGGATACTCAGAACCAATGAATGATTGGACCTGCCAATCTGCAAAATATTGTAGGACATTTCGCATATAAAACCAGTGTGGTCAAGTGCTGCACATATTGATGCTAAAACAATGCTCCCTGCTACCAACTCATCGGCTGATGCTGGTTGAGAGGATATATGAACCCCATCAACCAAGGTCTCTGAAGAATAATCCTTACACACCACAAATCTTCCATTTATTAGGGAATCCTCCATGACACTAAGTGATTCCTCCAAACTACCAAATTCTGCAAATATGCTTCTCCCCTCCCAATCAGACATCACTGCATAAATGGAATAAAACAATAAGTTTATGAACAAAATGGAGGATGAAACCAATAATGTTTCTCTAAATTATGACATGGCATGAGCAAGGAAAAAAACAACAAACCTGAGCACATGTGTCGAACATAAGAATCCAAGCAGGGGTTTGACGTCCAATTCAAGCTCTCAAATTTGATCAGAGCGGCAGTGGAGAAGTTAAGCAGCAACAATGAAAAGAATACGCAAACCTTTTCCCTATACAGGCTCACCAAAAATAAACCAATTAGCACATATATCCACTAGTATACTAAGCACAAGACCACATTATCAAAACCAATTCGCAGTTCGAAAACAAAACAAGATTAGATCAATATAAGGACTGAAAAACAGAGAGAGAGAAAGAGAGAGTATTTACTTGGGAGATAGTTTTTCTTCAGTCTTGAGAGCAAGCAAAATTTCTTGCACCCTCCAATCTGTGTGAGTAATTAAAGGGTACCGTGTGATACAAGCTCTGAAGGCAAAACATATCCTAGAAATGCTGCTACTGTCCTTAAAATTAGATAACACCAGATATCCAAGTTCACTTCCTAGGGGGAACACAGCCTCCACATTTCTTGCAAGCGGAGCATCAGACATCAGTTGGGTACCAGAGTCCTTGAGATCACAAGCTTTTGTCGTTGTAACAGAATTACCAAAAACATCCCCGCTCTTCCCTAGTATGTCAACAGCATCAACTTCAACTCCGTAAGAGGGTGACTGTTTTTCTTCTTTACTTGTCGATCCTTCACAGTAGGATTCCCTTGATGAAGGTTTAAGATTATCTGCACCGGATGCTTCAAGACCTTGAACCTCAATCTCGGGAAGTGTGGGAGACAGTGGCATTTCCATTGCCATCCTGTAGCATTCCTCATCAGAAGCATTGTCCAGTTCTAACAGTTTCAGGTAGTTCCCATCAGTTACTTCATCAAAACTTGCCAAAGTTTCAAAATCACTTGTAGCAGCTTCTCTGCTTGCTGGAGCAACCCCTATCAGCTCATTAGCATTTGATGGAACTTGTCTGTAGATATTTGCATATCCAAAGACTTCATTTTCAAATTTATTGGCCATCTTTTGCTCATCACTGTCAGCATACTTCTGCCTTGCCAGTTTATCTTCGATACCTTCATTTCCCTTTTCATATTGCTTTCCATGCATTGCATTACCCTGCAGACTAGGAAGCAGATACATCGCTTCTTCATAATGTTTTATCATTTGCTTGTTCAACAAACAATGCAAGACAGAAAGTTTTTCCTCTATCCGCAGGTGCAACTTCTTACCCTCTGTATATAAATCCTCAATTGATTCAACTGCGTGAAGTATCCTCTTTCTTTTCCTGCTATGCTCATTAACTTTTCCAACCCCATCAGTTCTATAAGGACTTCTGACACTGTTTTCGGCAACCACAGCAGCATTTTCATTGCAATTTATTTTGGTAACCTCAGCAGATAAGTTGGATATTGTTGGTTGCACATTCTCCTCAACCAATTTTTCCTGTGAGCCCACCAACTGTCTATCAGAAAAAGATTCCCTACTGGAATGTATTGCAGAACTCTGTAACATTTTTCGGTTAGAGCCTCTGACTGGAGACTCCAATATAGAATCAATACCTGAAATAGAATCAATGCAGTTTCCTCCAGATAAAAGAAGAAACGGTGCGGTATGTTGTGTGGCTTCTCTTGCATCCAAAATTGGGCAGCCAGGCTTGAGACGCTTAACTCCACTTTGAAGGTTCATCTACAAATTGCACAAGCCCATTTCAGTAAATAGAATAAGACTACAATGTTGTGAAATTACTGATAACATTGGGGTAAACAATGTAAAAGCCAAGAAAGAAAATTTGTGCTTATTAAAGACAAGGCATCCACATAAATATTCAATCAAAATCCATGCATTAGAAGCAAAACTAAATATTTGAAAGGCTAACTGGCGTAAGTCACATGTACAAGGACACACGACTATTTGACACAAAACTACAACTAGACTAGTACAATAGGTAGAAGAAATGTTTCAGGGCTGGAGGGTGGAGTTCAAACAAATGACTTACCAACTTAAGACACCTATTTTGAAGTTTAAACCATATTAGTGTTATTCTGGTATTATTCTAGAACTTTCCAAGCATCAAAGTAGAATAATGAGCACACTTATGCTCTACCCACCAGATTACAACACTAAAAGCCATCAGATGAAAAAGGTTCATTTGTCATCAACCACGCCTGAAAAAAGAAAATAAATCAACAGTAGCCGTATCAAATGCTAAAACACGCATGTAATGCTCCAAGTTTAGATTCCTAACCAATATCATGAAAGCTAACAATACTAAGTTATTATCTACAAAATCAAATTGAAATATGGTAGCAATAGAGATTAGACTGAGAAATACGAACCTTTTTTAGGTCATCTGTACCTTCAGCACTATGAGAAAAAGCCTTATTTAGCATACCCAGGCGCTGTGAAAATTGATTAAACTCCACTTCCAAGCGACCTAGTTCCTGTTGCAAGATACTATTCCGACTTCTTTCCAGCTTGACCACTTCATTAGCATGATTTCTTTGCTTTTTCTCAAACTTGAGTTGTTTCTTCAAGTGTTTCACTATCGCACTTTCAGCAACCTTATCTTTCCGAAGTTCGACGGCAGATGCATCAATTAATTTTCTGGAGGATAATTCCTCAATCTTCTTCTTAGCATCATCCAACTGTCTAGACAGATGATCAGCACGAGATTTTTCTTCCAACGCCTTCTTCCGATTCACTTCCACAAGCTTTTTCTGCTTTTCAGCTTTCACCCTCTCTGATTCTGCCTGTTTTTTCTCCTTGATTACCTTCTGTTTTCCAATTTCATACCTTTTGTTCAGTTCCTCAAAATTTGGATGCTCCAAAACCAATTTCAATTCATCTGATTTACTCTCTTGGAAAGCTACACCACTTCTATTGTTAAAAGATTGTGCGTTTGGAGCCTCAGCCAATTCTTTTAAGGGCCTAATTTCATTTATCTCTTTCTGTAACTCATCAACCCTTTTCCTACTCTCTACCAGTTCCATAGATAAACATTCAGCACGATATTTTTCTTCCATAGTCATCTTCCTATTGCCTTCAGCAAACTTCCTTTGCTCATCAGCCTTGGCCTTCTCTGAATTTGCAATCTCTCTCTCCTTGACCACCTTCTGTTTTTCTCCCTCGAGCTTCTTGTTTGCCTCAACAAGCTTCAATGTCTCAGAAGCCAAATCAGAATTCACTTTATGAGCTTCTTTCTTCAGTACCTCCAACTGAAGCCCATAATTCTCAGCCTTCTCTCTTTCAATATTGGCACGCTTCCTTTCGTCATCAGTCTTACTTTTTTCAGCTTTAGCAGATTTTCGTGCTTCGGAAGCTTTCTTCTTCTCCACTTCTACATTCTTACTTGCCGAGTCTGCCCTTTTCTTCTCTCTCTCGATAAGCTCCTTGAGATGATTAATTTTCTTTTCATAGTCATCAATTTGAGCTTTAAGCAGGTTTACTTCACTTTTATCTTGACCATCTGCATTTCCTCTCTGCTTTAGAGAATATATCTCAGATTTCAACTCAGAAATTTCGTTCTCCAGAGATGCCCTAGCAGCAGATTCTTTTACTTTCTCCTCTTTCTCAACATTGGCATTCTTACGTGCTGAGTCTTCCCTTTTCTTCTCTCTCTCAATAAGATCCTTGAGCTGATTAATTTCCTTGTCCCGGTCAGAAACTTGTGCTTTGAGAAGGTTTATTTCACCTTTATATTGGGCATCTACATTTCCTCTCGGCTTTACGGAAATCTCAGATTTCAACCTAGAAATTTCATTCTCCAAAGATAACCTAGCAGCAGATGCTTTCTCTTTCTCCTCTTTCTCAATATCTGCCCGTGCTTGTTCTTCCTCGAGTGCTGCAAGTACAGAGTTACAAAAGCAAGAAAAGGCGGTTAGTCACTTGGAAAAGTTATCACCACTCTCTATCATAACTATATACAAACTAACATTTCATATTGACTGAGAGTTCATTTAAGTAACCTAGTTTTGCATCTGGTTCTAAATTTCGACACAGAAAGAACCATAGTGTTTAACATGAAACATACAAATGTAACAAGTAAAGTAATAACACTAGAGCATAAATTGTAACAGGTAGGGAACTCCAAAAAGCATAAACTGCTTTGACAACTAACTAAACTTTAAAACTTTTCGACATAAACCAAACAGGTACCCAATTTACATCTACTCGAAAGGAGCCTCAGTCGTGAAATTCGTTATTAAATCCACAATCCAAGTGACCCAGGTTAAGAAAGTATTAACATTTCAACAGCTTAGTTAACAATACTAAATTTTTAATGTCTCGAGGATCCTAAAAAATTTACCTTTCTTGAGATTGGAATTCTCGGCTTGAGCTCTTTCAACCTCCTGTTGAAGTAAGTGCACAGCTTCCCGCAGTGCATTCCGTCCCTTTTCGAGCTTCGAGCACTTCTGTTTCCACTGCATAGCAAGCATAAAATTGGGTGAACAATGAAATCGAATACCACTTTAATAAATTCAAAAAATTGAAAACTAAATAAAATTTTGGAAATTTGAAATCTTTACCGTAGCACAGCACGAATTGACCACCTGGGGATTCACTGGCACGTCTGCCGCCATTGCTGCAATCATGTCGACAAAGCAAAAAACTTTCGAAATGAGAGGGGAAAAGTTAACGAATTGAGAGAGAGAGAGAGAGAGAGAGAGAGAGAGAGAGTCGTACTGGTTCTATTGCAGTGGGATGAAGGAGTTGAGGTGGCTCATTAACAAGCAGCAAAAACCCTAAAGCCCCAAATCGTTGATGAATCTCTCAATACAAACGAGAGCGAGAATCTGAATAAGAGAACGCAACCGCCTATGTTACTAGTTTTCACAACTCACTTTTGAAATACTGGCAGTGAGAGAGAGCAACCCTAATGGTTTTGGGTCGGTAAATCCGGTTCCTAATCGGATCCTTAAACCGCCGAGATTTTCTTTTCTTTTTTTTTATAGTAGTTTTCACAAATTAAATAAATCAAACAGAATTACTGGATAAAATTAAAGGAAAATTAATGGAAAAAATTTGAAAGCTTTGAATTTTAACGAAAATGACAAAATAAAGGGTAAAATGAATAGTATCATGATTAACCTTTTAGTGTAAAATTGTGATTTTTCGTTAAAATGAACAGTACCGGAGTTTTTCGTTAAAATTCTCTAAAATTAAACAATATGTCTTGGAGGTCCAAAGAAACAAGTATTTGTTTTTTTTTTTTCTTTTTTTTTTAATTTATTTGTCATTTAGTGCTACAATTTAGTGATATTTCTTAATTTGTAAATAAAAGGTCTTAAAGTTCAATTCTTTTAAAGGTGAATTTGAATCATATTATACTTGTATATTGTGAGACTAAATCTATTCTATTTTTCTTAGTGTAAATAATATCATTTATTTAAAAAATAATAATATTCTCATTGTATGTGTGGATCACTGAAAGCGTAAGTAAAAATTTAAAGAAAACCCCACCAGACTTCATTCTGGTATCAGCCCAAAATCAAATCCAAGTCCATTTCAAACCAGCAATTAGCCCAGCCCAATATGGGATGGACTTAGTGGAGACATATTTCAAAATTGGGTGGACAAATGTTGCAGTATTATTGGTTCATATCATTATGTATGGAAATGAGCGTTGGCTGGTGAAGACCAGGGACGCGCCATGTTCCATGCTGTAACTCCTGAATTTCCTCGAGTGGTCAAGACCCACGTATTGTCCTTTCAGTAAAAAAAAAAATTTCTAGTATACATTTCGAAGTTTATTTTCGTTATTGTAATTGAGACACTTAATGGCACGTTTACTTAGCATAAATAGAGAATAAGAGCAGCTTTTAAGAAGATATCAAAATTTTTAGGTGGATTGTTTTTACGAAAAAAAACAAAATATGGCTCAGGGTGATGCCAAAATTCTACAAGAATTGACACTCTCGACTTTGCTGCAAATTTGAAAGCAATGCCAATTTTTTTTTAGAGGGGGATAGCTAGTGTCAAACCACGGTTATTCCCTCCTTCCAGCATTGTAGAAGATTAATTATGTCATGACAGAATTTTTTTTCTTTTTTTTTATCAATAATCATGAATGTAGTAAACACATAAGAGTATATTCTCGATTGTGGGGCATATTATCCTTTAAGTTGGGACCATACAATTGACGATCTCGATGCTATCGCTAAAGTCAACAAACGACGTAGAATAATACTATGGAATTGATTGCAAACTTTGAAAAAGTCCACTAGGAAAACATGCAAGATGATAGCTTGAGAGCCAAGGCAACATAGACAACAAGGAGAAAGTCTCCTTCCATAAATCAAGCAATGAATCCGGGGACAATAATCCATGTTAATTTATACAAGACAGCACCACCGAAATTGACACCTCCATCCACATGCCATGCCACCCCGAAGACGTAAATAAATCATGCGTACAACAAATTTAGGAGACAGCAAAAATAAACAAGATTAATGTCGAAATTCCCCTTCACTTGCTTATCCTAACAAAGTTTCTTGGCTGCTTTCGGTTGTGGAAGTGTTCCGAACACCCTGTCCCATAGGCTTGAAGTTATTCCAAAGCCCTTATCTTGGATCCTGAAGTGATGATTCAGGTGGTATCTCTGCAAAAACAAACAAAACCCATGTTATTCTCGTCAGCAATGACTAGTTCCCGAATGCAGAAACTTTCTGCTGTTTTTTCAGATGCTCAAGCGTAAAAGATTTGTAATTTCTTATGATGACCATAACGCAAACAGAGGTTTAGGTCTAAATGGGTAAAATTCCTGCAAGGGATGAAAGGTGTACAGATCTTTACCTTCAGATTTCGGGGTACCTCACTTGTTGGCTGACCGTGATGAAGATAGTAATGGGTGCAATCATACATCACATAGCCCAATAAACCGCCTCCAAACAAAGCAGGAGCAAAAGTAGGAGAAGACATCAGCTTCACCAAGTTCCAGAACTGGCAACAAATGACAGTAGAGTTACGATTGGTAATGAACTTTTTTCTTTTCATATAAAACGATCCTAGACAAATTTATGCAATGGTAATTATGTTAGGGTCCGTCTAAGTAAACCTCAAGATGACAATCATGCAATCTTAATATCCTATCAAATCAAATTCAAGGCTATGTCATGGCCCTAGGACATGTAATTTTGCTTTCCATTACAAAAAGAAGTAATTTGACCCTTCAGAATAATCATTAACCACAGTAATCTTAAACGAAACATAATGATAACGTGGCAGGACAAGAAGGGACATGGAAGAATAGACATACCGGAATGCATAAAATCGCTGTCGCAGCAGGAGGGAAAACAAGTCGCAGGCCGTCCATTGGGTGCTTATGGTGGCAGCCGTGAAGAAGATAATGTAAAGTGTTCCCCCTGAAGCAGTTTCAGCAAAACAAGTGCATTAGTCTCAGAGAAATTCAAACAATATGGTATACACGTAAACAAGAACATAAACAGGGGGAGAAAGAGTTGTAAGAAACAAACCAGTAGCTCTTTGTTTCAATGTGGAAAAGAAAGCGGTGCAACGTGTATTCCATCAATGTCCAGACAAAAATCCCAGCAACAACTGTCAGAGCAACTTCAGGGAATGTATGACCCATCCGTACGGACACTGAGATGGCATAAAACACAACTGGTAGCCATATGACAGGAACTGCCCACCACACAGTGCGGGTTAAGAACTGTTTCAAGTAGAAAATAGAGTCAGAAGTGGAGCTCTGCAAAGTCACACAATCTAGGTGCATATGCATTGTGCAACCATAAGAGTATATGAAAACTAAATTGTAATGGATTAACAAGAGGAGGCAGTACCTCCCAAAATTCACTTTCAAAAAATCGAGGGCCTTCCTTGCTAACAATCGGCTGGTGAACCCACTCTTGATATGCTTCTCCAAGATGGCCAACCTGTGAAAGATTGTAAAAGGCTAAAAGTTAAAATAAAGTTCAATAGGAATCATCAAACACAATAAAGTGAGACAGGCAGCAAGATCAAAGATTTATAAATAAGTAAAAAATTATAAAGAGAAACTTAATGCATGTTATGAACTTTCAGAGAAAGAAACGAAGGTGCCAAATACAAGCAGCAAATGCCCCAAGCAAAGAGACTGAAGATCTTCAGAGTGGGTCAAGAAAGCTTCACAAAATATGAAATGTTTAGAGCCTCGGATCCAAATGGAGCGATCTAGCGCACATAATTGGCTCACATAAAAGAATAAAAAACAAAAACACTGGGAGCCTTACCTGAAACACGAGGGCTTTATTCAAATCAACTTGGAAGTCCTGCGCAACCATCTTGTTACGTATAACACTGCTGGAGAAACATCAAAACTAATACATTAAGTTCAATGATGCGGATCTATAAGGGGCGAGAACCAAAAAGATCTAATGACAGCTACGTAAGGATTCAGATATTAATAAAAAAAATTGTAATATGTGATGGGTTGGTATATGATACCATATCTGATTATAATATCATCTCTAGTTTAATCTTATGGACTGAGTCTTACTGACAATGACAAGTTAAAGGATAGTTCTCTTTAACTTCCTCAAACTAATAGGTGAAACCGATTAATACCGGCCTATAGGCCAAAAATCTTTCTTTTATAATTATAAAAAAGTTAAACTTATCAAGGTGAAGCAGTAACAAGCATCACCAACAAAAATGGATTTAATGCCGAATTGATGTAAATCGCGACATTTGATAGTTAGGATTTTATTAGACTCATTCGCACTATGATCTAAACCTCGAATTTTCTTCAAATCAATTTCAACATGCATCCATGAGAAAAAACGATGAATCTTGACAACAAAGCGAGCCAGGGTATCCAGAACATAATGCATGAAAGAAATTTCCACATAGATGCTCGTTCGCAATTAATCAATTCATAAGAGATTCATTTTTTTTTTCTTAAAGACAAAAACTTTATTAGCTTTCCCCTTTCCCTCTACTTTCCCAGCTACCAAACAGATCAATCCCAGATAATCTCACTCTGAAAAAAACGGTCCCACACAATATCATACAGTCTCAAGAGTAGTCAAGACTAATGCTTTGGTCTCAAACCCCATGATTTCTTCCCCCTTTTCTCAGAATTTCTCACCAACCAAACAGCATTTGGCATCATAAAATCAAAACAAATCACACCGTTCGACAAGAAAAAGAAAACGCACAATGCACGTATCCAACCCAAATTCAAAACCCACAAATCAAACCCAAAAAGCCACAATTTTCCAAACCCAAACACGAAAAACAAACAGACCCAGATCTACAAATCGCACAAAAACCACACCCAAAAAAAAATTAAAAAAATCAGACGAGGGAGAGCAAATGGCTAACCTATTGAGAACCCGGGTCGGATCCAATGGAAGAGAACAACAGAACACGAACACCCTTCCGTTCCTCTCTCTCTCTCTCTCTCTAGAATGTGAACCGCCCGCACCACCACCAGAAGAGGTTTCAGCGTCGAGGGTCAAGTGGTGCAGTGGCAGAGGAAAATCTGAGTCTCTCTCTCCGTGTTTGTGGAATTCAAGTCGAACGATAACGGATGATTTTACGAGATGGGAAGATCTGGGCCGTCGGTTTTATACGGGCATCAGACAATCAGCCAGCGATCCTCACGTTGGATTCCAAGTTTCTAACTGTGTGGCCAGTCTGGCACTGTTTCAAGTTTGTGTTAAACAACTTTCATTTTACAGCGGAGTGTGGGGGTAAAAAACAGACTTGTGGGTCCCGCTATGGTAACTTTGTTAATTAGGGGAATTTGGTTGCGGCTTTTCGGGCATTTTGGGCACATGAGATATTTTTGTGGGAGAAGGGCAATCATTCCCATTGATTTGCATGAACTGCCAATCGGCGCCAACTGTTTTGGTTAACTTATGTTAAGTCACATGTCCATCGTCTTTTTCCAAAAAAAAATAAAAAAAAAATGTTGTCAAGTCACGGTTATCTATCCCTTCTGCGTTCGAAGATGTTATGAGAAATTTCACCTTATTTATTATCACAGTCAAACAGACTTATCAGCTTGGAACATCAAACCCAAAACTTCCCACATTTTTTTTGTTTATAAAAAAAAAAAAAAAAAATGTCTATCGTTTTCTCTCAACTGTGACCAAAGATTCTCTTTGCTCATCATATGATGAATATAGGGAGGGTTTTCGATGTTGGCAGGGTGCATCACTACATTAACGTCTCGTACTAATAATATAATGATATGTTGTCTCATTAACATAGGTTGTCATGATGATGGTCATATAATGTAAATTGCTCTCACGAAGTTTTAACGACCACATTTATTTGCAACAACTAAAGCTTTATTAACAATATTGTATAATGCTAATTTTCTCTATAGTAGGAGATCTCAAGTTCAATTCACATAGGTGACAAGTTCAGTATATAGTTATAACATATTTATTGTATGGTTTAACTCAAATCTCTCTTCGCTTCCAGGTTTGAATGAAAAGAATGAATACGATGTTGTACAAAAAAAAATTCCATTAAAAAGAAAATATAAATAATTTTTTATTTGATTGCATCAATATTCAAATTTAAGACATATTTACTTATACTTTCAACAAATGGGTTAAATGAATTATTTAGATCATGACGTCTCAAATGATGAGTAGTGGAATTGTTTTTATTCCTAACTTTCCTTTGTACTATATAACACATACTAAATATAAAAAATATACAGGACTGCTTTACCACATACTTTTCGCTTAATTATTTCAAGTAAACAAACATGCCATAAATCTCTTCTAACATAGATGATTTTAACGTTATCGCCACATTATTTAGTCTAGTAATATATGTCTCCGCTAACAAATTTATGTAATGTCATTGCGATTCAATTTAGGTGAGTTTACAAAAACTCATTGCAGTTCAGTTTGTTTTGAACAATTGAAATTTTCTTGCTAACAATAGGTTGGTGAACCCATACATTGTACGCTTCTCCAAGATGGCCAACCTGTAAAAGTTAGTTTCCCTTTAACTTTCAATCCAGATAAATGAGAGATGAATATGGTACCAAGATTACAGCTTATCTTTTAAATTAGTGCGGTTATTAAGATTCTTACATTTATATGCCAAGTGAAGAGGCCTTTAATTTGCATATGTTGTCTTGGTGAAAATAACTAAATCTGAATCCATGCATAATGAAAAGAGCAATGAGATCGTCAGAAAGACGAGGCCTGTTCAATTCGACGGTACTACAACACTAATCGACCATCTTACAAGGCACAACCTTAGTTTTATCTGATTAAGTAATGTTGCCTTGCTCCCCTCTCAATATATAAAGCTGCAATTAGCCAACTAGCCACTAACTATCAACCCACATAAATGGATGTTTGTCAACGATGGAAGTCGCTATCCACTGTTTCTAAACAAACCCACACTAGTAGAAATACCATTTGTGCGACAAAACTTCATGGCAAAAGCAGTTAGCGCGATGAACATATAAATCCGTCACATATATATGTTCGTTGCGCAAACTTCTTGGCCATGAATGTCAAGCGTCCCATGTAGTGTATCACGTCGAGAAAACTTTGTTGCGTCAACTTACGCGTGACAAAGTGGTTTCGTCCCCCTAAGTTATGTGCGACGACTTCCATTTCATCTTGCAAGTTCAGTATTGTGTGACGAATCATATTTTATGTCATGCAAAGTCTGTTTTCACGACCCTTGTGCGACGAATTTATCGTCCCTTAAACTCCAGTGCGACACTATTAAGCTTTGTGCGACGAATGCACCATTTATATCATAGATGGAGATATATATAATATGACATGAGCCATGTACCGCCCATTTAATGGATTAATCAACCAAGGTCATTTACCATCCACGTTCGTTGCTTTATCCTTAGAAAACAATTCACATTACAAAACTAGAATTGAATTTCATGCAGAGTATTATAGTACTTGTGAGTTGTGATCTTATATACTTAACGCATATATACATTTGCAGGAGATAAGGGCACTTGCGGTGCCATATAGTTTATTATTCAAACCACCTATTGTTTGAATATTCATCCAAACCGGTAGGTCAGAAATATCGACGAAATTTATTGATTTTAACCAAAATTTAAGAGTTTCTCTGATAGGGGTTTAGACTTTACCAACCCCCCCCCCCTCCCTCTCGATATCTTTTTATGATTTTGTCTGGTATTTCCACAGAAGTATCAAAATCTATTTTATGTCAATGTGATATTTAAATGAGAATTAAAAGAATGAACAGTTCCAAATGTAAAATTTACATGGTTCAAAAAATTAGTTGTAAGTAGTTCACCCATAGAGTGGATGAAGGTATTTTCCATAATAACCAAAGACAACTTATAATAAAGAGTTCTTTACATTATACACCAAGTAATACTGTTCAAAGAAACCGCTGTATACCAAAATGAGCCTAAATAGCGGGCAAGGGTCCATTACATAGGCAACGAGATGGCCCTTTCCTTTTTACAATTTACAGTGTGCGATAGGAACAACGTATCAGGGGATCATGAGAAACATATGATATAGCAACAAGGGTGGTAGAATTACTAGTTATTGTTGCAATAGTAGCAAGAAATTATTAATCCATGTCAGAGCCAGCCAGCAAGCCTCTTAGCAGTAATTAGTTCCGTTTTTTCTCGGCAGCTTTTGTGGAAGGAACTGTTCCAAAAACATAGTCCCATAAGGAGGAAGTGACCCCAAATCCCTTGCTTTGAATTCTGAAGTGATGGTTCAAGTGATACCTCTGTTAATCACAGAAAAAGATTAATTACCTAGAGTTTTAGAGATAGATCAAGAGAGGATTAATTAATGAAATAGAAAATAAAACAGCCTCAGAAAATGATTAATTACCCTTGAGTTTCAGAGTAGATTTTTTAGAAGGCTTTCCATGGTGCAGGTAGTAGTGAGTGAGATCATATGCTATATATCCCAACACGGCGGCTCCAAACAAAGCAGGAGCTACTGTTGGAGGTGATAAAACCTTAAACAGTAGCCAAAACTAGCTGACACGAGCAGACCATGCAATAGAATACATACACGTTGATTAAGTTGGGGAGAGAAGCGCTAATTATAAGGGAGTGGGTGATGGAACATATCCACTTAGAGCGGCGGCAGCTGGAGGGGGCATAACAAGTCGCATTGCATCCATAGGGTACTTGTGATGGTAGCTATGTATAGCATAATGAATGGTATTTCCCCTACAAATTAGAAGTGATTAAGAAACTGAGTGCTGCTACTATTAACAGATGTATGGTGGAGACTGATTAATGATTGAATGGTGGAGATTGGTCTAGGAAGAGTTTGGTAGAAGGTTGGAGTTATTTACTTTGTAGGCTAGTATAAATTGTAAATTCTCTCTGATTTTCTGTAACTATCAACACAAGCTTTGATTTCCTTCTAAATCTTCATCTTCTTCTTTTCTGTAATTTGGATAGTTTCATGTCTCTTCCAATGTAGTTAATAGATACCATCTCAATTAATCATTTGTCGTCGATCTCTCTATAATCAAAATGAGACTCATGCAGGTGCGTCTAGGGTGTTGAATAGTGGCCAAATTAATGGCCAACTTGGCATCCACTCTCGGTTAGTAAACAAAGGAAAAGAAAAAAGGTGGACATCATTCCTTGTTTTGGGGAGAAAAGGGAAAAGCAACAACACCTTTCATTATTGTGTTTGTTGTCATCAACACCCGTGAGTTTTAGCCTTTGTTGAAAGGCAGATGGAATTGGGTTGTTTCGGCTTTTTCTTTTGCAACTTGACAAGTGCTTGTGCTTTAGGAGAAAGAGAAGAAAGAGAGCCTTTTCTTTTGGTATATAGGGAGAAGAGCTCATTGTTTTCGGATGTGGGGGGAGCGGCAGATGAGAGAAACCAGGGAGAGCATTCGGCTCTCCCATTTGAATATGAGCTGCTTCTTCCCATCATTTGTAATAATCCCATTTTGTTAGTAATCACTCAATCAAAGATGTTGGTGCTACTTGTGTAGCTTTTGGGAGAGAAGGATTTTGATATGTGTTTCTTCTTCTCCATTTGTTTCTTAGTTTGAGTGAGAGCTATTGGTTGTATGTGGGATTTGGGTTTGAGAGTTAAAACTCTATTTGTAATCTCCTTTTGACATTAGTGGAATTTCCTCGTCGTCTCGAAACTGGATGTAGGCTTACGCCGAACCAGTATAAATCCTTGTGTCTTTTGGATTATTTGTCTTGTAATATTTTGCCGTATTAGCTTTGGTTTCATATTTGAAGCTTCCGCACAACAAGTGGTATCAGAGCTCTGGGTTTCGACTTGGAGGCTTTGTACTAGTATGTCTATGAAATCTTCGAATGACGGTGAAATATGTTTTTTGAAAAAATTCGACAGGAGGAATGACTTTGGCATTTGGTCAATTGGAGATGCTGGCTGCAAAATGTGGGCTGTTGTCGACGAGTTGAGTGGGAAGGAGAAAAGGTAGAAGCAGTTGAAAATTGAAAAGAAAATGTTGTTTTTTTTTCTTTCGGCATTTGTTTAGGCAGAAGGACATCATGATGACAAATGATGTTGTTGGCTGGAAGAAAAGGGAAAAAGGCTAAGGCTAAGTTTTCTTTTCTTTGGCATTTTTCAACGGCAAAAATTTTTGGTTGTTTTTCCACTCCCATTGGTTGACTTTGGAGCAAGTTGCTGGAAACATTGGAGGAGTTTGTGAGGGCCAATTTGCTGAGTTCTGCAAAAGTTTGGATAGTGAGACACCACACTATTTTGGATACACCACATGCACTGCAGAACATTTGTGTGGAACCCTCTTGTAGAAGGCAAGTTATATGCTTTCTAACTTTGGTCTATGGACATTTGGTTGGATTTGTTTGCCACTGCTATTTGGTCTGTTGGTCTCCATCATCTGCAATTAGTTTTCTTGAAGACTCCAGTTGAGGTATGGTTTTGGATCTCCTACTGATTATTTGAATTTGAAATTTTGGTTGTCCTGTTGGTGCTCATGTGATGATGGTAAACTTGAGTGAAGGGCATATTTTCGTATGTGGTATGTGAGACTTTGTTGCCAAATTTGTAATCAGTTTTGACTTGGAGAATGTGCCATGCTATGTGAATGAGTCTATTGGTGCAGTTTAAGACCATGGTGTTTGTGAGCAGGTGGAGTTCATTGTGTGTCCAACTTTGGTATGGTGTACTTGATCTTTTGTTGGTGATATTGAAGAATTTCAGTTCTTCGTTTGAATCACTTTTTGTTTTGATCAAGGCACTTATGGTTTGCAAATTTGGAGAAGACGGTAGAGAAATGTTCACTTTTGTTGGCTTTGGTACAATTTGGCCAAGGTGGAGATTGTTGAATAGTGGCCAAATTAATGGCCAACTTGGCATCCACTCTCGGTTAGTAAACAAAGGAAAAGAAAAAAGGTGGACATCATTCCTTGTTTTGGGGAGAAAAGGGAAAAGCAACAACACCTTTCATTATTGTGTTTGTTGTCATCAACACCCGTGAGTTTTAGCCTTTGTTGAAAGGCAGATGGAATTGGGTTGTTTCGGCTTTTTCTTTTGCAACTTGACAAGTGCTTGTGCTTTAGGAGAAAGAGAAGAAAGAGAGCCTTTTCTTTTGGTATATAGGGAGAAGAGCTCATTGTTTTCGGATGTGGGGGGAGCGGCAGATGAGAGAAACCAGGGAGAGCATTCGGCTCTCCCATTTGAATATGAGCTGCTTCTTCCCATCATTTGTAATAATCCCATTTTGTTAGTAATCACTCAATCAAAGATGTTGGTGCTACTTGTGTAGCTTTTGGGAGAGAAGGATTTTGATATGTGTTTCTTCTTCTCCATTTGTTTCTTAGTTTGAGTGAGAGCTATTGGTTGTATGTGGGATTTGGGTTTGAGAGTTAAAACTCTATTTGTAATCTCCTTTTGACATTAGTGGAATTTCCTCGTCGTCTCGAAACTGGATGTAGGCTTACGCCGAACCAGTATAAATCCTTGTGTCTTTTGGATTATTTGTCTTGTAATATTTTGCCGTATTAGCTTTGGTTTCATATTTGAAGCTTCCGCACAACATAGGGTTTGGTTAGTTTAACTTCTATCACTCCAACTATGAGTGTACATAGCTGTTTTCAAACTACCAGTTTAACTTCTAACGGTCGCTCTATGATTAGAACGTACAAACACATTTTATATGTTCAAAAAGTATAGAGGTGCTAATATCGTCATAACTGACCTACTTAACATCCATCTTTAATAAAAATGAAACCCACAAAGAGTATAATAGGTCTATAGTTTGCATGGATTTGCCTTAATTTGAATGAATAAGCCTATTAAAGAGTTCGTAATAAGTTTAAATATACAGTCACTTAATATCGTACAAATAGTTTTATGATGTTGATCGCTTGGATGAATGGAGAGGGATACAAAGACCAACCAGTAGCTTCTTGTTTTCATGTGGAAAAGGGAGCGATGAAGGATATACTCCACCAAGGTCCAAACAAAGATGCCACTAACCACAGTTAAAACAAGCTGATCGGGATGATCAGCGAGCCCCATTCGAGAAGACATGGAAATAAACCAGGATGCTACAGGCAGCCAAACAACTGGAACCACTCACCATGCTGTGCGGGTCAAGAGCTGTTAATTTCAGGTTGATGATATTTAGTTGAGAAGTTTTACCAAGATTTGCATTCTAAAACTTGATAAAATAAAGGAATAATTGCAAGTTTAAAGTCCATATTATATGATCTTGATTAAATTAACACCTCAAAAAAGTCATTTGCAAAGAATCTGGGGCTTTCCTTGTCAACAATAGGTTGATGAACCCATTCATAGTAAGCTTCCCCAAGATGGTCAACCTGTAAAATTGGTTCCAAAACGCTGTAAGAAGTTAAATTATGTGATAAACAACGGTACCAAAACCATTTAAAACCAGAAGCAAATAGGAAAAACAAGTAGAAGGAGTGTTAACACTATAAGAAAAAATCCTTGCAAATTAAAGCAAGGAGTAAATAGATATGTAACCTGGAAGACAATAGGCTTATTCAAGTCCACAGTAAAAGAGTAGTCATCTACCATCTTTGTACCTTCTTATGTAACTGGAGTCACAATAAAATCAAATCAAATCAAATCAAAACCAGAAGTAAATATATAGGAAAGAATACTACCATGTCCCGTAATTACACTATATTCATATTAATGCTGTTGATTTTTCTTTCCTATTCTTTTTCTTCTCTCATTTCTTCTCTCATCATGTACGTTATGTTTCTAAGAGAGAGTGACACAAATGTTCGCCATATGAAATGAGTAATCGAGAAATAAAACCGAAACAAGCGTAGTTTGATAAGAGCCTACCTTTATACTAGAATAGTATTCGCGATAGTATCACCTCAGATCCCTCTACAGGTATATACCCAATAAAACACATCTTAATCACACACACAGTCTCTCTCTCTCTCTCTCTCTCTCTCTCTCTCTCTCTCTCTCTCTCTCTCTCTCTCTCTCTCTCTCTAATCCATGAAGATCAGTACGTACTCTACCTCTAACGCAATTTGCTTCTCACTTGATGACCTTTTTGAGCCCATTATTAAGATATGTAATTCATCTCTCTCCATATATACATAAACTCACGGATCCTAGATGATATTAGCCCACTAGCCAAGTTTTGAGCTGATTAAGAAATGTCTTGCACCCCTCTCCATGTATATGCTCACGGAATAGCTAAATTAAGCTAGTAGCCAACCTTTTCAGCTGATTAAGAAATGTCTTGCTCCCCTATCCATATATATATAAATGTTGGCTTCATATCTGCAGATTTGTCATTAAGAAAGTTGAAAAGTTGATAAGAATTGCTAACTGCAGCCAGAACCCCTCATTGCAATTCAGTGATTCATCACGGACCACATGGATTGTTATTAATCACCAATGACTGCATAAATAAAATTTAATTATAATTAATTTTATATCATACGTGGCGTGAACCATGCATTATCTGTTTAGTTTTCTTGTGATACCCTAGCGTGGTTTGATAATCATTCCTTTTTCATTTTTCAGTTTTTATTTTTATTTTTAAGGGGTTTTTAAACTTTAATTCTTGAAGAAGATTAAAATTTAACAAAAATTTGGTGTTAAATTACACATTGATTTTAGTCCTTTAATGTGTACTTAATTCAAATTCACATTATTTTGTGTTTTAATATTTAATGTCTCCACATTAAATTTAAAATTTATTATTATACACATTTTAATTCATTAAGTTTGTTTAAGGATTAAATACCTAAATACCCCACCCCCCCCCCCCCCCCAAAAAAAAACAATCTTTTCATCTCATTCCAAATTGGTCTCAATTTTTTTTAAATATTCAAGACAACTACCCAACCAGCCTATTGAAAATTCCAAATCCGTTAAGCCTTAATTAATTTTTTTAAATCAAAACCTACCAAGTAGGTATATCTTGGTCCACATTAACATTAATTGCCTCAAAATCCAAATTTCAAACATAGACAATATAATAATATGGAATCCAATGATCAAACGAGTATTCAATTGAATAAAAATGGACCCAATTTGAAATTACATCAGGAGGGCAATTTCCTAACAAAGAAGAGGGGTTAAGAATTCAAATAAGGTTTCAAGGAGCTTATTTCTGCTCATGTGATTTCCTCATTCCCCAATTCTCGACTCGCAAGGCTTCCATTTCTTCTTTGTAGGCAATGAAGATGGTGGTGGCCACATCATGGCAATTCTTACAATTTTAGCAACCTCTATGACCTCTTCTCAATGTTAGCAGAGCAAGTTGTAGGATGAAGTTGGTGGTTTTGCTTTGGGTTTGGAGGTGACGGCCTGATGAGGTGGTGGTGACCGTTAATTGGCGGGTGTTATGCTTTCATAACCTTCTATTGATTTTGGAGACAAAGTAAATCCTAGTTAATTTAATAGATTTTTAACTGGGGCTTAACACATGTGACATTTTTAATAAGTTGAGCACTTGTTTGGAATGTTTAAAAAAGTTGAGACCAATTTGGAATGATACTAAAAGGTTGAGGGGTTTTAGGTATTTAATCCTTTGTTTAATTTCCTCTAATTAGCAGTGTTTCAAAAAATCGGCCTAGGCAGCACCTAGGGCTGGGCAATGGCCAGCCGTTGAGATTAACTCATAATCGAGAGAAAAATCGAGATAGGGATTAGGCGACTGCCGAGACAGCATTGGTGGCCTTGGGACGACCTAGGTGGGCGACTGGGTGGCCTAAGCGGTCTAGGAATTTCAATTTTTTTCCATTTTTGAACTTAAAGATGAATGCATATCAACTGCCTCTTGACTTTCTCAGTCTTTGGTTTCTGGTTCTTTATTTAGCGAAGAAGAAAAAGAGAAGATGAAGATGAGAAATGACTTTCTCTCTCTTTCTTTCACACCCACATGACCACTCTCATACTTTTTTATTTAATTTTTTTCTTAGTTTCAGATGGAGGCGATAAAAGTCAAAACAGGTTCCAAAACTAGCACACCCCCAAACAGGGGCAGATTCATTCATGGATCCGGGTGGTCTTGGGACACCTTGGAAGTCTGAAGCAGCGCCTGTGAGGACCTCCAAAGATCATCCAACGGTCTAAGCAGGTGGTGAAAGAGAGAAATCCACCATGGTTGTGTAGATGTTGTGCAACAAAAGTTTTGAACCAAGAAGAATGATCTAATTTCGGATAAAGAGGAACATAGAGAATGAGTTTGGTAAAACGAAAAACAAAGGTGTTATATTAAAAAATGTTGTCAATAACAGTAGAAAAGTAGAAGCAGAGTCTACCATACTTCTAAAAAAAGTGTTTATTTATTTATTTATTAGTTTTTAAAATTGCAATATTTGCCCCTACTATTCTCTTTGACAATTATTATATCACATTACATACCATATCACTTTTAATCATTTAACATATTCACAGCAATTTTTATAAAAGTTTACCAAACACTCGTATACTAATTTTTTTGTTAAAAGAACTTTTACAAAAATAAGTTTATCAAACACTCAACAACTTTATTTTACAGTTATTTATTCTCACAGTATAGCATAATTAATTTTTTTAAAAAGCGCACACAAATACCAAACTAGTCCTAAACAGGCCTATAAGGATTGATACTTCTCAATATTAATCACGATTTAACAATAATATAAGTTATACATGGATCCAGCCACTCAAATTAAGTTTAACCGAACCACGTAACTGGAGAGATTTTGCACTAAGATTGGCCCGTGAATATATACAGATAAATTTGAGGGTTTAATTTGTTGTTGTATTTTTTTTAAATTGTTGTCCAATCAGGTTGTTTTACTTAGCATTTTAATTAACAAATGGATGATGTATTACTCAGTCAAATACTTTTTATACCATACATTTAACACCGTTATTTCTTTTAAAATTCATTATAAAAGGCAAAATTTTTTGATATTTTGTAAGTTATATGTTAGTAATGAACCTAAATTCTCAATACAAGTATAGTTTTTTTTTTTTTTTTTTTTTTTTTAAGTGTAAACAGACTTTTATTTGTATGATATATAATAAATTCACTTAATCCACTTAGTCCACCTAAGCCCCTGCTTAGGCCCATCTAAGAGTATAGGTGCTAGGTCCAGCCCGTCGCTTAACTAGCGCCTTAGGACGACCTAATGTTACAATCTTGTATCCGCCACCGCACAACCATGATATAAAAAGTAGGCAAGAAGAGTATAAGCAATAAATAACAATACACAAAACCACTTCTAATATAAATTTCAAATCATACACCAAAAGGAATTAGCAAAAAGTTCATACGTAGAACAGTAACACTTGATACGTCTGATTTTTTTTTGAGTCAATTGTCGAAGTGAATGAGCTTTTTGTCTCTCGTATGGTAGTGTATATGTCCCTTCAAAGTTCATGATCAATGAAGAGAAATAAGAGCCTATATATGCCATTCTTATTTGTTAAAAGATGAGCATTGCACTGTTAGTATAATGGATGGTTATTATTTGAATTTGCCTTTGAAAGGGGTGGGCACCGTCTGGATGTAGAGAATCACCTCACGTTAGAAAGTTAAGAAACTTTGACTAACTTGTAAGAAATTGAATTACTCATTTCATTGCCAATTGATTTTGAAGTGGATTTCCAACTGTCTTTCGACACTATTAGTTATCAAAGAAATTTTTTTCCTTTACAATCATCATTTCACACTAGTGTGACTTGGTCTTGGGGAGAAACTGGCCAGAATTTGCATCTGGAGTCTGGACAAAGATAACAAGGCAATATAACCGATAGTCTGACCATATCAGCCTCTGCCGGAGCAATAAACAGACAGAAAAATATGCCTTTGATTAATTAATTATTATTATATTTTACTTTTCATGATCTTTTATTGTTTATTTTACAAGTTAACGTTCTTCCACTTGGACCCAAATAATTTAACAGTATGCTGGCTTGTTATATAAGCTTTAACATAATGCATTGTCTATACTAAAAGGCCGGCGTTTTCTAATTTAAGTTTGTTCTTCTGCTTTCTCTATAAATAACCAACTTCCTACATCTATTCCTTCACCTCTCTCTCAATCCTTTCTATTTTACACATGCAATAAACTTCACATATAATCCCCCATTGAAGAAGTTGAAAAATAAAGATGGCAAACCAAATCTTGCTATTGACTACTGTCCTAGCCATGACATGTTCTCTGGTCGTTGCTTTCGAGCCTAGTCCGTTGCAGGATTTCTGTGTTGCTGATGCAACTAGCTCAGGTTTGTGTCAAATCTTTCGGTTAATTTTCAGTATTACATTAAGTATACTTCTAATTCCTACTTAATCTACAATGATTATAACTTTTATGTGGGTTTGTTAACTGTAACAGGAACAAGAGTGAATGGGCTACCTTGCTTGGACTCCAAGCTAGCAACAGCTGAGCATTTCTTCTTCAGTGGACTTCACATCCCAGGCAACACCTCAAACCCTGTTGGTGGAAAAGTTACCCCAGTCAATGTGGCTCAAATTCCAGGACTCAACACCCTTGGCATCTCACTCGCTCGCATTGACTACGCACCAATGGGTGTCATCCCACCCCACACTCATCCCCGTGCCACTGAGATTTTAACCGTCTTAGAAGGCAGCCTCGATGTTGGCTTCGTGACCTCAAACCCCGACAACAAGCTCATATCAAAGGTCCTCAACAAGGGTGATGCGTTTGTGTTCCCTGTCGGACTAGTTCACTATCAGAAAAACGTGGGCACTGGAATGGCCATTTCACTCTCTTCTTTGAGCAGCCAAAACCCTGGAGTCAACACCATTGCAAATGCTGTGTTTGGATCCAATCCCGCAATTCCTGAGGATGTTTTGGCCAAGTCTTTCCAGGTGGACAAATCCGTAATTCGTGATCTTCAAGCAAAATTTTAGATGTTTTTCATGGAATAGGTCCAAAGTAACTAAAAATTGGACCTATTTCAAAAGTCAAAAGTCACTAAAAATTGGACCTATTTCAAAAGTCAAAAGTCACTAAAAATTGGACCTATTTCAAAAGGTAGTCTATAAAATTGGATCTATTTCAAATTTTCCCTTATGATATTTCATATCATCTCTCCGTCTATTTTGTGATTTTTTCATGTTTGTAAAAGTATTGTACTGAAATCACCGTGAAATCGAATGCTTTTATATGAAATTCTTCGGTATCTGGGTGCCCCTTTGTGGAAAATATCATTTTCTTACAGTAGCAGAACTAGTGCAACAATGAAACGTTTGAAACTTGTGAAAATACTCTCCAAGAAGCAAAATTTCGTGACTAACATTTTTTTTTAAAGATTAAGTCAAATAAACACCCGAAAATAGGGTTTTAGTTGAAATTTCTTCCGGTTTCCGATCGAAGCCAACGCAACATTGACCCGGCAACCCGAGTGTGATATGGAGTTTAGTGGCAAAGGGGAAAGAAAATTTTGTTAAGCTTGTATTTCAAAACAGCAATAAATAACTATGATTTCCTCAAACAATAATCCGGCTATACCTAACATTTCAGCTTCTTTTTTTTAGGCAATAGATATACGTTAGAACAATAATTCAGTAAATCCAAATAGTCTCAATTTTTTTTTTCCAGTACCTTGACTAACAAGTAATCAAGCTACTAGAACCTTTGTTCCATGCATTTTGATTCTCTGTCAAATGACTCGAACGCAGCTGCATCTCCAAGAACCGAAGAAGTGAACAGATTATGTAATAACTCGGTTTCAGTTACTCTACCACAGCATGCTTGCATCCTGTGCTTGGAAGTTAAACCTGCAAGATGGAGCTTTACCTTCAAACATGACTGATAGCGTTAGCGTTAATTTCATAGCTCAGTCAGTGATATCAACTGCTGCTAAGCGAAAATTTTCGAATGGAGAATTCCAAGTGAAGTTAATAAGGCCGCCAATTCTGTCTGGTTGATCTCTAGTGCACAGCATCTCATATTAGGCAAAAGGAACTTCACTTCATAGATTAAGCTGCCTACCTAAGGAAAGGACTCATAGATTAATCTACTATTGGGACTGTGGGTGGCGAAACCATACTATTAAGTCTGGCGCTCAATTCGCCGGGCTAACGCTCTGCTATCCGACATCTGTGGAAAAGCCGGTAAGTAACTGAAAATCAGAGACACGAAGAGTCGTAAAAAAATCAGTGAAAGAAAGTGCAGAGCACATCCAAGGGGTTTTGAGAAGGTCCAAATGATGGTAGGTGAAATTCATGGTCAACATTCCTGTGAAGTAGAAGATAATGCTTGTTTGAATCCGCTGGTTAACTATGAGGAATTTTTCTCCAGTTTAGACTTAATCCGATATAATGTCTCGGAAATTATACAAAAACTAGTCTTATGAAGTTTCTCACCATCTAGAGACAAAGTTGCTCAATAATTTTGGTATACAAACGAGTGGCTCTTGGCCGTTATTTTCTGCACGCCGAGTCTACAGCGGAACAACAGATATAACGAAAAAGTGATTCGGATATCACAGAGAAACGAAATCAATAAAATGAAACAAGAACTATGTACTAAATATTTGTATCTGCAACAATTTTACAGTTTTGAGTACAACACCTCAAGCTGGGTTGCCAACGAAAAGGTTGGAATTTCTTTCTATCACAGTGGTTTTCACACAATTCGAGACTTGAAGAACACTATATCTGAAGCAAAACAAGACAGTCTAACTTGAGATTGGGACAGAACACTTGTCATGGACATAATTTTACCAGTCTTCCAATCAACTTCGACAAAAAACAGAAAGTGACTGTAAGCAAAAGGGCGACAAGCCGACCTCCAAAAAGTCCGGCAAGAACAATGAGGAAGAGAAACAGATACCCGAAATTCCCTTCTTTTCCTTCTCTTCCCTTCTTTTCAACAACCAATGTTGTTTCTCCGCCAGCCAATGATCCTTCACCGTGATCAGAAACTCTATCCAATCCTTGGATTTCAGACTTCTCTTCTGCATCTAGTGAAAACACCGACATGTTTTCGCTTTCGTGTTCCTCCTCCTTCACATCTTCATGGTCTTCTTGTGCTTCACATCCTTCTACCTTACCAACTCCCAGGAAACTAGAATCTCCACCGTACAGCACAGGCTTCAGCTCCTGCTCGTTTGGCTTACCCTTTCTACGCAACTTCTTAGGCACAAATTTCTTGATAAGTTTAGCTTTAATCTTAGCATTCTTGCTACCCTTACTCTTCTTATCCCCAACAAATTCACCTCCATCTTCGCCACCTTCCACGAGCTTTACCTTCTTATAATCCTTCCCCAATAACTTAACCAATGACACATCCTCGACAGTCTTATCAACACAAACCCTTCTCTTATCCACCACCCTCTTCTTCTTACATTCCATTCCAAGCAATTCAACCATACTTTTTTCGCCGGAAGTTTTATCAACGCAAACACTTCCCTTCTCCGCCACCTTTTCGTTCTCACAATCCATATGGAGCAACTCAATCAATCTTCCCTTCTTGTTAGCATCAACAATCTCAATCTCTTCAATGGCAGAATCTAAAAACACGGTCCTTTCTCTAGCAATCACCCCCTTCAAATCATCACTCTCGAAACCATTCAAAAACAATAAAAACGCAGACAATCTCTGACCCATCACAGATTTCGCATTCGAACATGGTTTCAAGAACAAAGCCAAGTGCTTACCGGTGTATTCGAGAAGCAGAAGCAAAAAAGCAGACAATGTGACCCCAACGACGAGCTTCTTGGTGCTGAGAGCCAAAACCACCACCACAAACATCTTCATCACCGCCGTCAGAACCGGCCCCCAATTGCCACCGATGCAATCCTCACCGCCAACAACACAATTCTTCTTACGATTTTCAACCCCAGTAGCTTCATCGCCGTGATCAGCTTCTCTGGGCTTCAAATTCTCGACCTTTGGCGAACTGGGTTTCACCAAAATCGGCAAATCGCCCGAACCCAGTTCACAATTCAGAGTGATCCGATCATCGACCCGGTCCTCGACCCGACTCTCTCTCTTCTTGCTCTTGTTCTTATGCTTTTTCGACGGTTTCTTTAAGTGATCGCGGTTCTTGAAGAAGAGGTCGATGAGAGAGGTGGGAAACCCGGTCTGCACGACGAGCGAGCCGCCGCGCTTCGGCGACTGAAGATCGGCGACGAATTGAGAAATCCGATTCGCCCTCGTCTTCTTCCACGGAAGCGGCATCGCCACTGAAAATTTGGGAAAAAATGAAAAACAGAGGAGAGAAAAAATTGGTTTCGAAAGGAAACACTCAATTTCTGAGAAAAAAATAAATTATGGGGTTTTGATTTATAGCAGTCATCGTCTACTATTTCAATTAATTAAAAAAAATTAAAGAAAAGAAATGGGAAAGCGAGTTGAAATCAGATGGGGGTGCTGTTGTTGGGTGAAAGGTTGGATCTTTGAACGCGGCACGCGGCACGCGGCAGAGTTGAAAGTTCTTTTCGTATGGTTCTTCCGTTCTGGGTCCGGAAAATTTTGTTTTGTTTTTGGACATGGGTGCCGGAAATTGAATCCGTTTTAAAGGTCCATTATTCTGTTGGATTTGTTTTCTGTTTTTTTGTTATGAGAGACGAGTGAGGAAGCGTTCTTGGGGAGAAGGAGGTAAGTGAGGAAGAGCAAGAGTAACCAATTTTTGGGTGGAGAGGAAGAGTTACTAATTAAACTGAAACAAACAAACGGTTTTGAAATTGATGTGAGTTATGTGGTAAGAATTACTACATTGATTTGATGCATTATTCTTCGGGACATTTGCGTTTTAGCTAGAACTATGAGGTCCGTTGTGTTTTTGTTTGTCCCAATAAATAGTAGTTAGGGCAGCACACTCTGTTTTTTGTGGGATTTTATTGGTCCTGAATTTTTGTCTTTTTTGGCGGACGATGGGCACATTACCATTAGAATCCCATAAAGTCTAATCCCTTTTGACAAAACAAAATGTTAAGAACTACTGCATTGATTTGATAGTCTGGTCTAATACTGAAGTTTTCTCACATTGTTATTTATACAAGCGATACTTAAGGATACAATAACCAAAAATAGAATTTACGATGCAAGGATGGATGTTGTAAACTAATTATAAATTTCTGGCTAATCTTTTTAAATTTAGTGATGATCTATATCATATTCAGATTTTATTAGATTTTTTTTTTCTTATCAAAGATTTTATTAGATTCTAAAATGCATAAATGAGATTCAAAATTTAAAACTCACATAACCGCATATCATTCATTTTTCGATTATACATGAGGCAAAAGTTTAAAGTAACTATGTAGAAATCAATCGATTCCGATTCGCCGTAGTTATTTTCCTGTAAGTATTGGAATTTTAAGTAGAACTCACATCCACCCATACCAAGATGCTTATATAAACCAAATGGGCAATTTTGTTAACCTTATCAATTAGCCTATAAGAAAGAGGCCATCCATGCATGACTATATAAGCCAAATGTGCAATTTTGTTAACCTAATCTTCTTTCATGTAATTTTGGTAAACCTTAAAATCCATTTTCTTATCATCATTAGAATTTATATTATTTTATATTTTCTTAAATTGCTACATCAATATACATATATGCACAATGCACATGAATGAAATACTCGAAAAAACTTCACACAAAGTTTCTCTTGAATCTCCTTAAATTGGCTAACTAGTGCCAGTGTCCCATCCATTTAAACTTTTTGCTTTATTTTATTATTACTATTTTGTGGTTGAATGCTCCTTATCGTGCTTGAAATCTCTTTCAAGTTGCTATCCAATAGTGAGCTTACTGCTTACCTAGCCTTTATCCAATACGCAATTGCTCATTCAGTGCAAACAATGAAAGGTGCCACTAAATTATCAACAACTCTTACATGGCAATTTTTTCTTCGACATCCTAAATCATCGAGTACTATTTGCATAATTAATTGTTGAATTTGATTGATCTAACTAACAAGAACACAAATTCACGTTCTATAAAACTTGTACCTACAACGTTGAATTTTGAAAACTAATGGTTCACCGAACTGAACTAAAAACGCTTTATTATCACAGTAAATATACTATAATCCCAATTTATTTTGACTTAAAAAGACTTCGTAACTCAATGTCTTGCTTTCACTGGGTGTTTAGGTTATAATTTGCTTTATGCATAAACTGGCATCTGGAGGAGCAATTGTCACCAACAAATCCACTTTCAGCCCTTTCATGTGTAAGATGTCCCCCACTCCTCACTGAAAACCACTCGATGGAATTATTGGACCAAGTTAGGATATTTCTTGGATGGGACCCCAATTTCACCATGATGTGCTTAGAATCCGATGGCTCTTTTTGCTTTTATCCCATATAAAGATGGAAAAAAAAAAAAAAAAAACTATATTGTATAATATGTACACAAATATTATTGGTAAATTGAGAAGGGGAAGAAGAAATGAAACATGTTGGCTTAAGAACTAAGCACGTAGGATACCACAGTCGAGGCGGGACCTAGTTTGGTATTATTGTGTTTTTAAAGAAATGTTTTTGGTGTGCAGTAAAAAATAAAAATAATCAGTTGTGAAACAAAACAGTAAAGTGTTTAATAAATTAAGTTTGTAAAAATGTTTAGAGTTCAAAATACGATATCAAAGTGTTTGATAAACTTTTTATAAATACGGATGACAACAAAAAAAAAACACAATATTCAACAGGTTATTTATTTGTATGGCCAAAAGAAACTTCACTAAATACACTTCTTTTTCCACAAGCTTATAAGATTAAAAGAAATATATGAAATATATCCTAACTTTTATATTAAAATTTACAAAAAATATTTTAATTATAGAACCATCTAGAGGTCCAACCATTATTATGTCATTAATTTCTTCTCAAATAAAGAATGAAATTCACATATGGAGGGAACAAAACTAAAGTTGGTGTCTACGATTCTCAGTGATCTGATTAGGTTTCTGCTTCGCAATCAATATAAATGCCTATCTCTTTCGAAAATTCTAAAAAAGTATTCTACTGTAGACTGACAATAATTCATCGCATATTTCACACACAGTTTACTAAAATATGTTGTGTTCTTACCATCAAATAAAGATGATGGTTGAAAAAAAAAACAAAAAAACAAAAGAACACAAATAATGCATGCATGTCTTCGTCGTGCTTTTCGCGTAAAGCCATGGACTCTTTGCAAAAAGGCTTAATCTCTCCTTGCACTAAAAAAAAAAGCTAAAACATCTCAATTGGTAGGGGAAATTTAATGAATTCTTGGTGGCATATATTCTACTTTTATAAAAGAGTAATAGTTCGTTTGAAGGTACTTTTAGGAAAAATATTTTAGAGTTGTAAAAGCACTTAAAGTGTTTCTTGTGAGAAGCACCAACTATGTTTTTATTGCACGAAACACTTTAAGTGATTTTCTAGGATTTATTTATAGTTTTACATAGAATTGGTTTCAAAAATACTTACACCAAAAACACTTTTAACCATTTTAAAAATACTTTCAAACAAGCTCTAAATTACAGTAAGTCTATCAAGTGAGCAAATATTATAATTATTAACTAACTTGGAAAAAAAATCTCAAGTAATTAAAAATGTTTTGTTCATTAGCTCACGTATAACGTGTAAGTAATTATGGAGAGCTTACAGGGAATAAAAAGGGGGACCCCATCCCCATTGGTGTAACCTTTTCTTGCAGGTAAACGACCAGAAAATGCTGGTGTAAATTGACTGATGATTGAGTGCATTTTTCTTTTCAGTTTCTACTCATTTGGTCACATGTTTTTTTATTATTTGAGATACAGCTGTTACAACTATTTTGCTTCCTTACTACTTCAAAGTTCAAACATCACAAAAGCAAAGTTGAATGTGCTTGTAAAAGAAAGCAAAAGTTGAAACTTCGAAAACATATAGTTTAACACGCGTAGATAGATAAAAGAGAAACATTTTGGTGTGACTTTGATATTTGTGCTTAGGGTTAGAACTTTTATTTTTCTTTAAAAGAACTTTAGTTAGTGGTTTCGCTACGGCAGTCCTTCCTTCTGGGGATCGAGAAGACTCACAGAGACTTCTTCCTTCCAGGGATCGAGAAGATTCACAGAGGCATTTATACCTTTCTCTTGTCACCATCGTGTGATTCACCAGCACTAGGAATCAAACCCAGAATATGCCTTGTGGAATACGAACCTGAAATTCATCTCTAATCACTGGGTTACCCCGTAGTGGTGAAGTTGTAAGTTACACTACGCAATTATAACATATATTTTATTCATTAACACTAAATATTAATTCTATTGAGGTTGTATTGAGTTTTGTTTTAAACATGATTTAGATGGAATATGGTAAAGGTTACCCATCCCATGCAACTTACCGACTTGCTTCCTAAATGCAACTTACCGACTTGCTTCCTAAATGAAGGAAAAATACCGAAACAGTTAGGTGGACGACAAGTCGGCAAGTTTACACAGTAAAATATAATATTGAAAATCAGTGTATATGCTGTAACATGAGTAAATTGATGTTCTGGTACTCCAATTATTTAACACAAAATCAGTAAAAAAAAGGGTTTGTAGCCGAATTTTTACTGGAAGCACATTGGACGGTGTCATTTAAAATTTTTTTTTAATTTTTTGTCAAAAGAGTAGACTTTATTATAATCTAATGAAAACGTTTATATCTTCGTCCAAGATATTGAAAAGAAAATCAAGACCTAAAACATCCCACAAAAAAGAACTTCCATGACAAGCAACATGCGACGCCACTACGTGGGCAGCAAGGTTCCCACCCCGCGGAACAAAACTGAACTCAACCTCTCTAAATTGATTTGCTAAATACCACATATCAATCAAACACACTCCAACGTAGCCTCTGCAGTACACACTCCTTTAGCATACGTATTAGACTATGGGCATCAGACCCAATCACTATCCACTCCCTCCCTTCTTCCAGGCAGGCAACCAGAGCAGCCTGGACATTTGCTGCATCTGCTCCATCTCACCTTCCTCCCCTGATTTTGTTCAATAAGAAGTGGAGAAGAGCTAAATTCCATAGAGGGGGAAGGTATAGTATTTGCTACTCACCATTGATCATTGACGAAGAAAACAAATTTCTACTTGGATATTCCTATTCACACACCAATTTTTATCTCCCACACACTCATGTTAATTGTTATTCATTGATCATTTTCAATTCATTCAATCTGACAACCAAAAATTAAAAGAAATGCGTGAAAAGTTGGATATATGGATATTACTATCCTGCACTTTTGTTTAATCACATTATGCATATGCATTCATTAGATTATAATTGCAATGTTAGCCCAACATTTAAGCCCAAGCCCTCTCTATATACCCATTTAGCCCAACATTAGCATGGACTGATGGGCTAGGTGCACAGCCTAAGCCCGAGCTCCAAACCCAATAATCTATGACATCCACAACGATTGAACTTGAGATTTATTTTGAGAATATATGTAGGATGAAAACGAAAGAAGTCGTAAGAAGTGGGTTAGTCTTGGTGGTCATGATCTTTCTCTTCAATTTATTGTTTTTCAAGTTCAAATATTTTTTTTTTGTATTTTAAACTAAAAGTATCGCTTATATTAAAAAAAAAAACTAAGGAAATAAATTAATTAGGGATGAAGATCGGGTGTCAATTTCATATTTAAACCTTCAAGTAGAATCCTAATAGCTTTTTCTCATCCATTGTTTCTATTTCCATATCATGTTTGTGTAAACCAAAAAAGTTGGCCTTTCGAATTCTAATTACTAGATTAATAGAGAGGGCTTATATGGTATGAAAATGATTGATTAGATCATATTATCCACTATTACTTGGTATCCATCTATTAAGAATTAAAGCAAACTAAACTGGACCTCTCAAACAATGGCTACTCTTTTGTGTTCATCTTATTCTCTCACATAAAACTAAACACATATTCTCTTGTATTTATAGCTAAACGATGGGAGTTGTAGATACAGAGGATATATTCTCGATTATAGTATAAAATACCGTCATCATGGCTTTTCAATTATAACTTGAAAGGTAGCCACACCTATTGTTGTTGTTGTTTTTTTTTTTTTTTTTTAAAAAAGAGAGACAACTGGTGGTAAGTGTCACATCCTCGCCCGGGGGGAAACACTTTCCAGGCCCGCTCCACCACCGTAGCACGATATTATCCCTTTGGGCTTACCATTCCCTCACGGTTTTGTTTTTGCGAACTCATGAGCAACTTCCTAATGGGTCACCCATCATGGAATTGCCCTAGCCCCCTTCTCACTTAACTTCGGAGTTCCTACGGAATCCGAAGCCAGTGAGCTCCCAAAAGGCCTTGTGCAAGGTAGGGATGAGAATATACATTTAAAGATCACTCCCCTGGGTGATGTGGAATGTCACAATCCACCCCCCTTAGGGGCCCGACGTCCTTATCGGCACACACGCGACCAGGGTTAAGCTCTGATACCAAATTGTCACATCCTGACCCGGGATGGATCACTTCCCTGGGCGATGTGGGAGCTTCGGGTTCTGTAGGAACTTCGAAGTTAAGCGAGAAGGGGGCTAGAGCAATTCCATGATGGTGACCCACTTGAAAGTTACTCGTGAGTTTCCAAAAACAAAACCGTGAGGGAATGGTAAACTCAAAGCGGACAATATCGTGCTAGGTAGGGATAAGAATGTACATTTAAAGATCACTCCCTTGGACGATGTGGGATGTCACAGTAAGCCACTGTTATCCCTCCCATTTGGGGGCTGGGAATGAATGGTGTGGGATTAGAGATTTGATTAAGAATAATATATGCTTTATTTCTTTTTTATAGAGTTAGGTTTTAAGGATAAGATTTTGTATATATTTAAAGCACAAACTATAGTAGATTTTGGGTGGCCATCAGAAACCATAAAAGTAGATCACCCAAAATAGTAGGACATATCTTATCCTTCTTGGCTTTTGTCCATCTTTGTTTTCCTCAAAGCAAAAGAAACACCGCTCAGTGGTGGGCACTCTCTAATAATTCTCACAAAAAAATCTCATAAATAATTTTTTAATATAAATTATAAAATAAACTAAAATTTCCCATCCACCATAAACTATCAAAGATCCAAAATATCCACAAGTGACCCTCTACGATGAATGTTGTCCTTACATCATAACGTGGTTCCATAATTTAACAAATCTATTGTTTTGCCCAAATTTTTTTATTTTTTTATTCCAAAATATCCTAATTTGAAGTGTCATTTAGGAGGTGGAATTGCTTCTGAAAGTGCATGGGGGTTGTAATGGAAGGTTAGCTTGACCCTAGATCTCACTAGGATGGAAATTGTTGGAGATTTGTGGTTTGGTACAAGTGACAAAATCAGGTGACAATTTCGATCATCACACATTTATTGCAATTCGAAATTTGCATGAATATAAAATTTAATGGGTACGTACAGATGAACAGTATTGTTCACATAATTTTAACACTAAATAAATTATAATTATCTCATTTTGTTAAGTATAATATTAGTTAAAGAATTATTATTAACACTTTAAAATTTTATTTGTGCAATTCTCATAAATTTTTTTTTTCAAAATATAGAAAGTGCACAATTAAATTTTGAACTTTCAATAACAATTCTCTACTAGTTATTGCTTTATATATTATTTTTCAATCAATGTGCTTGCTAATCAATCGTATATCAACATGAACATGACACACCTATAAATAACTAACCCGAACACAACCCGATTGCCAGTCTGGCCACAAATGTGGGATTATGTGGCTCCAAAAATAATTTATAACAGAGAAATGCTAAAAATACTCTCTTAAAATAAGATTTTTCATGGACTTTCCACCACCTCATAGTTTAACGCCAATTCTCATGCCAATTTTATGAAACATTATGTAAAAAATATAAAGTGACAGATATACCTGTTATTAAGAAAATCCCAGTTTTGAAATAATCTCCTTTAACATTTCTCTCCTCTCCAAAACAATGGCCAAATTTCACACCCACAAACCATCCTGGTTTTGGTGTCTCAGGTAGTTTTAGGACAAACTGTGACAACACTACGCCCCCAAAATTAGAAAAATCCCGAAACCCACAAAAACATTGCCAATAATAATCCAAATTTGATTCCCCAAAATACCCCTACACATTCCCCAAATTTCACCGGACCCACCCTTTAAAATATACAATTCCCGAAGCCATTTTCTCCACTACCTGTTCCTCTCCATCCAATCGCGGCAAAACCAAAACCTATCACGGTAACATTTTCCCTCGCTTTCCCCTCCCATTTTCCCGGCAACCAAACAGGTCTCGAACCCCCAAGGATGAGAGAAATCCTCCACATCCAGGGAGGCCAGTGCGGCAACCAGATCGGCGCCAAGTTCTGGGAAGTGATCTGCGACGAGCACGGCATCGACGGCACCGGAAGGTACAACGGCGACTCCGAGCTCCAGCTCGAGCGAATCAATGTCTATTACAACGAGGCCACCGGCGGAAGGTACGTACCACGTGCGGTTCTTATGGATCTGGAGCCTGGGACGATGGACGCTCTCAGATCCGGCCCGTTCGGGCAGATTTTCAGACCCGATAACTTCGTGTTCGGGCAGTCTGGGGCCGGGAACAATTGGGCTAAAGGGCATTATACGGAGGGCGCCGAGCTTATCGATTCCGTGCTCGATGTGGTGCGAAAAGAGGCTGAGAATTGCGATTGCTTGCAGGGTATGGTGAAAATTGAAAACCAAGATTTTGGGTTGAAATTGTTTTTTGGGTTTGTTTTGTTTATCTGATTTGATCGTGCTTTTGGTTTGAAATTGAATCTCAATTGTGTTTGTTAATTCGTTGATTGTTGTCAATATGATTGGATTGGATATGATATTGTGGTGCATAATCATGTCTTATTTGGGTTGGCTTGATTGAATGTCTTGTTCTGTTTCCTATCTCTCAAATTATGGCTAATTTTTTGTCAAATAAGTTTTTCTAGTTAATCGCATTTTATTTAAATGTGGACATGTCGTTGACATCTGATCGATATGTCACAAATATTTGGTCACAAGTGCAGTTAAGCATAACGTAGAAGGAATGAACAAGAGCGGTTTTGATTGATATCAAGTGTTCCCTGAGTTTATAATTTGAATGGCTGATTGGTGGGAATGAAATGATTCATCTTTGTAATGTTGGCCATGTGTTTTGAACAGGATTCCAAGTATGTCATTCTTTGGGTGGTGGCACCGGCTCTGGCATGGGAACTCTTCTTATTTCCAAGATCAGGGAGGAGTACCCGGATCGAATGATGTTGACATTTTCTGTCTTCCCATCCCCAAAGGTGTCTGACACGGTTGTGGAGCCATACAATGCCACCCTTTCCGTCCATCAGCTTGTCGAAAATGCTGATGAATGTATGGTTTTGGACAATGAGGCTCTGTATGATATCTGCTTCCGCACCCTCAAGCTATCCAACCCTACTTGTAAGTCCAAATCTTAGATATATGGCGGCTGACAAGTGACAGTGATTGTAGAGTTATATAATGATCTTTTTTTGTTTGATTGTATCTTAAAGTAAAAAAGATTCTGTTAAATCACAGACTGGCATCTTATAATGACATGATATAAGACGCATTTGTGTGTGTTCATGTGAATTCTTATGAGATTTTTAGAATGAATGTCATGTGATATCTTAACATATTTCTTTGCACGGCTAATGCAGTTGGTGATCTTAATCACCTCATCTCTGCTACCATGAGCGGTGTCACATGTTGTCTTCGGTTCCCTGGACAGTTGAACTCTGACCTACGCAAGCTTGCTGTTAACCTTATCCCTTTCCCACGGCTGCACTTCTTTATGGTTGGGTTTGCACCCCTAACTTCAAGAGGATCACAGCAGTACCGTTCTCTGTCTGTGCCCGAATTGACCCAGCAGATGTGGGATGCCAAAAACATGATGTGTGCTGCTGATCCACGCCATGGACGTTACCTTACTGCGTCTGCTGTGTTCCGTGGTAAGATGAGCACCAAAGAAGTTGATGAACAGATGATTAATGTCCAGAACAAGAACTCCTCATACTTTGTCGAGTGGATTCCCAATAATGTTAAGTCCAGCGTGTGTGACATCCCACCCAAGGGTCTGCAAATGGCATCCACTTTCATTGGGAATTCGACTTCAATTCAGGAAATGTTCAGGAGAGTTAGCGAGCAGTTCACAGCTATGTTCAGGCGAAAGGCTTTCTTGCATTGGTACACGGGAGAGGGAATGGATGAGATGGAGTTCACCGAGGCTGAGAGTAACATGAATGATCTGGTTGCCGAGTACCAGCAATACCAGGATGCAACTATCGAAGTGGAGGAGTACGAAGAGGAGGAAGAGGAGGTTGGTGCTTGATGAATCGTGCCATGGTCGTGGTTTCTCAGTTTGTGTAAACTCGTTATGTTTGTGGCTTAATTTGAACGATTTATTGTTGCTCAGTCAATTTAGATTTGAAACATGGATGTATGGAATGTGGGAGGGGTCCTTGTACACGAGATGGGTTTTGTAAAAACGCTTTTGTGTTGGATTTGAATGTTGTACCGAGTAAGGCATATAATGTCGAAAGTTATGTTTCAGTGATGGAATTTTCTGTCTTGCACCATATGCTGTTTGTATTTGTATTTGTTTTGGTAAAATGGAGCCGCCCAAACACCCATCGTTTCCTTTGCCTGGTATGAATTATATTCGAAGAAATATCGTATATGCATACCAATTTTTTTTTTCATGTTCCATACCGCTGAGTGGCCCGAAACATCAACGGTTTAGATTTTGCATATAATAATTATAAATTAATTCTTACTTACAAAAAAAAAAACGAAATTTAGAGCATTTTCAAAGGAGATGTCAAAAAGTCTACATCAGCAATAACGGTAAAAAAAAAAGACATTGCTAATGTTTTCCAAACGAAATGCCAATTCCTATGTGACGTGACATGAAAAGGCAGCAGAGAGAGTTGCGGTCAAATTTGACAACAGCTTCAAATCTATTTTTATTAATTGATACACTTTTATAATTTTTATACTTATCTTTTGTTTTAAAATACTAATTATAACTATAAAATGTAAATAATGTAATAAAAATAGTAATTTAAAATTGACATATCGGTTGAAGAATAAAATTTTAAAAAAATTAAATGTGCCACATAAGCCTTCAAATTTAAATTTTATGTCTAAAATTTGACATCTTTGGAGATGGTTGGTTCTTATTTTACGAGTAATGCAAGCCTCTGTTAAATTTGTCTTGGTTATTCTTATTTTCTTATCTTTTACAGAAAGGAATAATTTCAATGCCGGCACCTGAGTAAAAACGAAGTAATATAGATGACAAGCCTTGAGTTAAAACAAAAAAAATTCACACGCAGTTAGAAAACCAGACTTTTTCAGTGCACAAAAAGTACGAGCTCCCGCTCTCTGTATAAAAGCAGCAACGTGCTAGGTCTTTATCCACAATTCAGGTTTACCCTAATTTCCTTACAAAGTTTAAGCAAACCAAAGAGAGCAAAAGATTTTCGAAATTCTAATGGCTTCTCAGCTTCTTTTGTTGGCGTTCCTTGCCGTATCTTCTTCCATTGCTTCGGCCTCTGACCCGAGTTCTCTTCAGGATTTCTGCGTCGCCGATAAAGCCTCAGGTAGGCACCTAAGCTAAATCATAATTATATTCGCACATGTATGTACATAATATCAGTCAGCTAGTTAGTATGGGAATTATATTTGTTTCTAATGTATTCTTTTCCACCATGATTTCAGTACTGGTGAATGGTTTTGCGTACCAAGGACTCCAAACTTGTCGATGCCAACGACTTCTTCTTCAGCGGACTTCACCTAGCAGGCAACATCCAACCCAGTTGGCTCACGGGTGACCCCCGTTAACGCAGTCCAAATCCAGGACTTAATACTCTTGGTATCTCCATGGTGCGTATCGATTATGCCACATGGGGTATTAACCCTCCACACACGCATCCTCGCGCTACAGAAATCTTGACAGTCCTGGACGGGAGCCTCCAAGTGGGTATTATCACTTCCAACCCGGAAAACCGTCATATCAGCAAGGTGCTTCAGAAGGGTGATGTGTTTGTGTTCCCAGTAGGACTTGTTCATCACCAACACAATGTTGGAAATAGTAATGCAGTAGTCCTTGCTGCTCTCAGCAGCCAAAACCCTGGTGCCATTACCGTTGCAAATACAATATTTGGATCAAAGCCTGATATCCCTGCTGATGTTCTTGCAAAGTCTTTCCAAGTGGACAGCAATGTAGTCTTCGATTTGCAGGCAAAGTTTTAGAGTCCCATTTGGAATCTCCGATTCAATCGAAAGGGATCCGACTTACATTTCAAGTGAGTCATGGTGGTCTGCTACTTTGTAATATTTGTTCTTTTTAAGAACAAAGGACTCTAATTGTGTTAGATTCTGATACTTCAAGAGGATAATTTATTTCTTCTCGTATAGAAACGCAATCAAAGTTGGTCTATTTTGCTTTATTTGTTTGCTTAGTAGCGAGGGAGGCCTTTCCTCCAAGAGCTTTGCAATCTACAAGACTATATATGCATGAAAACCGTTTAATTCTTTAAGCAGTTGAAAGTGGCTGCCTACTATATAGCTAGTTTCCGAACCAGAAATGTCTGTCAAATGCTAGACAGATTTGCTTTCTGCGAACTTCACTATCATTACTCCACACATCTATATTATCCTTGTTTTGTGCCTTAGTTCAAGGAATCTGCCCTACTCTTTCGATATATTCATGTTTTAATCAACAATGGTTGAGCTTGTTTATAAAGAAGGGTTAGCTAGGCAACACAATTTCGATCAATTAGAGATCATCAGGGCTCTTGGATCGGGGGCTTTTCAGCTAATATGAGAGTAGGAGAAGTCCATGAAGTTGAGCTTTGGATAAGGCTGTTAGGAGGATACTTGAGAATCTGAATTTTTAGTTTCACTCTCCAAATGTGTTGTGAATGATTTGCTTCCCTTGGCTTCTTTTTTACATGGCTGTAATCACTTAATTTTCTCGATTTGATCAATGTGATTTAAGTTATATTTATCGGAAAAATGAACATGATGGCTGATGGTTTGGCAAAGATAAGTTTTTCTTTGAATCTGGGTTGTATTATGTTGTATTATGTAGGAATCGGGCTATTTGTGTAAGGCCCTTGGGTTGATGTATTTCTTTGTTTAGCAATTCTATTTGGGCTTTATGCTGCCTCTCTAACAAAAACAAAACAAAAATATCGTAAAAAAGTCTATAATTAAAAATTGAAAATATCATTGTGGGCCTCAGGTGCATGCCACGCAAGCACAACGGATGGAAAGTAAACAGAGTTAAACTTGAGGATTATTGCTCCACATTTTGTCAAATTTAGGTATCAAATTTAATGAATTTTTAGTTCAGCGACCACTTTAAGAGTTTAATGAATTTGCACTTCCTGTTACATTGTTGTTGTGTACTTGGAACATCGTCGCATGATGCTATAGTTCTACTTGTAACACCTATATTCATTTTAACTATTAATATAGCTTAGAAATAGAATATCAACCATTTCGTTCATCTATATTATAATACGTGAAAATTTACACCTCGCGCCAAGTGTAATAGGGACATCAAAACTTCTTGACGTAGAGAGAAGGGAAATATTCCTCAATGCCAGCAGGCCCAGCACCAGTGCCGTCACCCGAAAAAATAAAGTTATCAGATGAATGATGACATATACATGCACAAGCACCAGCTTCCTATGAAAAATTTGTACTATGCGGTTACAAATTAAGACTAGACTTTTTCAGTTCATAGGAAACAATACATGTATGCAGAGGTACTTCGCTCTATAAAAGCAGAGACATAGATAGAGTTTCAATCCACAATCCTCGCTCTTACGAAGTTCAAGCAAAAGTTGGTCAATTTCTCTCTGCTTACTGTCTTTATCAAATGACCTCAGTTCCTATTTTTCGCATTCCTTGCCGTCACTTTTTCCGTTGCTTTGGCATCGGACCCGAGTTCTCTTGAGGATTTCTGCGTGGCAGATGCAACGAGCTCAGGTAGCTAAAATCGTCTTTTCGTATATTTTCCGCTGTAAATATGTCCCAAAAATAAATACATCCACCATGGATATCAATTGGTAATTATGTATACTGCTAATGTTAATGTACTTTTTCTCATCATGGTTTCAGTACTGGTTAATGGTCGTGTTTGCAAGGACCCTAAACTAGTTGAAGCCAACGAGTTCTTTTTCAGTGGGCTTCACCTAGCAAGCAACACATCAAACGCAGTTGGTTCACGTGTGACTTCTGTTGGTGTAGCTCAAATTGGAGGACTTAATGCCCTTGGCATCACCACTGCGCGTATTGATTTTGCCACATGGGGTCTTAACCCTCCACATACACACCCTAGAGCTACTGAGATTTTGACGGTCCTGGAAGGGAGCCTCAAAGTTGGTTTTGTCACCTCGAACACTGAAAACCGCCTCATCACCAAGGTACTTCGGAAGGGTGATGTTTTTGTGTTCCCAGTCGGTCTTGTGCATTTCCAGCAGAATGTTGGAAATGGTAATGCAGTTGCCCTTGTGGCTCTCAGCAGCCAAAATCCAGGTGTCATTACCATTGCAAATGCAGTATTTGGATCCAATCCTGATATCCCTGCTGATATTCTTGCAAAGGCTTTCCAAATGGGTACGAACGCGATCTATAGCCTTCAGTCCAAGTTCTAGAATAAATTCCAATTTCTAACCTCTGATTAAATCAAAAGGGATTTAGCTCATTTGAAGTGTCTTTAGAAAATTATTACAGTTTGTTTTTCATCGCAGTCATGTTGGTCTACTGTTTTGTTTGATTCAAAAGATTTAATTTGTTTATGCTCATTTGAAGTGTTGTTAGAAACCTGATATCCCTGTTGGAAATGTGATCAAGTTGTTATTTTTTTTATTCTATTGCTCCAAGAAATAATAAAAGCGGATGTTTGCTACCAACTTCAAATAAAACACGAGTGCTTTGAGTTTGGAAAACTGTTTCGATTTGTTTTGGCCAAAAATGAAAAGGCTTTCATTTCCTTTTAAGCATGCAAAATGCACTTCATTTAGAGGCGCAGAAGCCAAACAAAGGAGAATAACTGCTATGAGGAATATCGGCGTCCTTCAATCCCCAAATATCCACGTCAGTCAACAAGCTAGGCTCTTCTCGACGTGCCTCATACTATCGCCTAACTGTCATGGAGTGCGATTTTGGGCCAAGGATGGAACCGGTGGTATCAATCCTGCTAGTACCTATCATGCAGAGCCAAGCAACACAGTAACCACTGAAAAGTATGTTCCTCCAAGGATTGGTTCTGAATTCATTCATGCGAACGTCAAGCGACTCAAACGTCATTTTAATCAAATGGTTGGTTGCAGACTTGTAGTAAACCTACTCCGCCTGGCTCGGCCTAATATGACCATTAAAGGAAATGACACCCCAACTTTTTAGATTTCATTATTTTTGAAAACTACAAATTATTTTCAAATTGAATACCAAATAACCCTAAGCAATTGAAAGTGCTTGGTTGCCACTAGCTAGTCTCCGAAGCAGCAGTGTTTATCAAAATGATGACAGATTTGTTTGGTATCCTTCTTTTGTGAATATATATAGCTGAAGGAACATGCATACTCTTTTCGATATTCATGCTTTTAGCAGAGGTTGAGCTCGTTTATAAAGAATGGTTACCTAGGCAACAAATGGACATACACAATTTACATCAATTTATGGAAAGCTTCTCCTTTGTTTTTCAAACTATATATAGGAAGTACATATATATAAACCTGTACATCACATTGAGTTTTCCACATATATAACATGGTCCTCATTCTTTGGAGGTTCAAGTCTCTACCCACAGAGAGTTGACTAAGAAAGCATGAGCCCAAAATAAATGGCAGAAGCCTGGAAGTTATCAATTGCATAAACTGACTAACCACACTTACAACATAGGCAATATCCAGACGAGTGTGAGACAGATAAATTAGCCTCCTCACTAGTCTTTGATATCTACCTCTGTTAACCAGTTCCTGATCTGGATAAATTTCCAGATAATGTTTCTCTACGATATAAATGTCCACATGCTTACATCCCAACATGCTTGTTTTCTTTAATAAATCCAGAACATATTTACGTTGAGACAAGAAAATACCTCTAGATGACCAAGCTACTTCTACACCAAGAAAATATTTCAAATCTCCCAAATTCTTCATCTCGAACTCGGCGCCAAGATTTTGATCTAGCTTCATCATCTCTTTTGAATCGTCACCTATTATTATCATGTCATCCACATAATATTATCTGGATTAGTTACATGAACATTGGTAGTATTTACTTCATGGATATTCAAAGAAGACACATTGGGTGGCACTATTGAGCTTGGGAGAGAGGGGGTGTGGGTTCGATAGCTAATGGTTGCTGGAGCGGTGTGCCGACACTTTGCATCACACTCGGCGATTTGTTGCCGAGAAGACCCAGCTTATTTGGTGCTCAGCAGCTCCATGATATTCCAATTCTCGACAGTGTATTGCTGAAAGCCACTGTCTCCATTCTCGGCAGTGTCTTGCCGAGAGCTTTCACAACTTCCTTTTTCAACAAATGCTCCATTGAGTTACGTATTTCCAACCATTTGTCTCTATTCTCAGCAGTGTCTTGTTGAGAGCTTTCACAGCTTTCTTTTTCAACAAATGCTCCCCCCGAGTTACATATTTCCAACCACCCAAGATCACCACTAGTATTCTCCCCATGGTGATAGGAAGGTGATGGAATTGAAGCATAAAACAACTCAGATTTAGAAAAAGTAACATCCATGGTCACATACATATGGCGAGTTTCAGGGTAGTAACACTTATACCCTTTCTGTTGAAGAGCAAATCCCAGAAAAGCACACCGATGAGCATATGGATATAACTTACTACGAAGAATCTTATGAATATGAACATAGGCTACACACCCAAATACACGAGGAGTAAGAGTATTGGTTGATACTACGGGATCAAATTCTGTCAACACTTGGAGAGGTGTACGAAAGTCCACAAACCGGGATGGCATACGGTTAATCACATACACGGCATAGGTGATATCTTCAGGCCAGAACCGTTTAGGTACAGACGCACCAATGAGCAAGGCATGGACAATTTCCAGGATATGACGGTTCTTTCTCTTAGCAACCCCATTTTGCTGTGGGGTATGAGGACAAATAGTTTCATGTAGAATTCCTTGATCCTGAAGTAAGCCAGACAACTCGAAACCAATATACTCACCTCCATTATCAGAGAGGAGAACCTTAATAACAGAGGAATATTATGTTACAACCATTTGAGAGAAGGACTGAAACACCATACTAACATCACTTTTATTCTCCATCACATAAATCCAAGTCATATGAGTGCAATCATCAATGAAGGTAACCAACCATTTAATTCCAGACAAAGTACTAACAAGAGAGGGACCATAAACATTAGAGTGCACAAGATCAAAAGGAAATAATCTTTCATTCATACTAGGAGAAAACGAAGCGCGATGACTCTTCGTAAGAATACACACTTCACAATGTAAGTCTTATTCTTTTATTTCATGAAATAAACTAGGCAACATACGCCTTAAATAACCAAAAGAAGCATGTCCTAACTGACGATGCAATAACCAAACTTCTTGCAAATTATTGGCACGGGATGCTCAAACTGCATTAGCTCTGCCAGGAACGACGTCATCCACATAATATAACCCCTATCTCTTAGTGCCACACCCAATTATCTCCTTGGCCTGAATATCCTGAAGCAAACAAAACATCGGATGCATAAGTACAACACAATCTAATTGCTCATTAACTTGAGGAATAGATAACAAATTATGAGACAACGAGGGAACAAGCAGGCAGCGATGAAGGGGAAGGGTCAGCTTAAGCTTCACAATGTCGGCCCCCAAAATCGGTGCTGTTGTTCGGTTAGCGGTTGCAATACACTTCCTTGAACTTGTTGTCAACCTAGTAAATAAATTCTTATCAAAAGTCATATGATCAGTTGTACCCGAGTCTAGAATCTAACCTGTATAATGTTCCATGTTAGAGGCTAAAAGAACACGCCCCATACTACCTGGAGTGGCCGGGGTTTCACTAAGAGTGGTCCTAGTTAACAAGCTTTGACTCGGATCACTAGAGGGGGCACTGTAGGTACAGTATCCTTGGTGGCAGTGGCAATGGATGCACGACTTCCACTTGCTCCATTAGCGGCTCGTTCCTTGGCACGTAACTTCTTCTTCAATTTAGGGAATCATTCTGGTACTCTATGTTTCTGAAAACATGTATATTCTGTATGACGGGTATACCCACAAAAAGTGCACTTCAAATCATCTTTGTTTTCCAGAGTGAATGGCCGAGAATTGGCCAATGGTGATGGATTAAAGGGCCGGCTACCCGAAGGTGGCCGTGACACCATAGCCACAGGATGAGCTCCTCCTTGGTTCCCAATGCCACTGCTTCCCATCATAGTTGCGTGGCATTGTGCTTCTTGCCTAACAATGGAGAACACCTCCTCTGTAGATGGTAAAGGTTAAGTTCTCAAAATATTACTACGCATTTTGTCAAAAATATCATCAAGCCCTACTAGGAAGGCATACACACGATCCAATTGAATCTCTTCTCGAAGTGTCTTCAAGTCAATAACACACTCCATCTTGATTGGTCTTCTTTGATCCAACTTTTGCCAGACATCTTTGAGATCGGCAAGTATACACCGATAGGTCTTCCTTCTTGGCGAAGTCGAAATGACTTCACCTTCAACTCATAAATTTGAGAAATATCAGACCCATCATAATACGTTCGAGCAACTTCTTTCCAGACTTCTTTAGCGGTACAAAGATGAACGAAAAATCCCATGATGGTAGGATCCATGGAATTAATCAGCCACCCTTTCACAATTGCATTCTTAGTCTCCCAAGCTTCATACTCGGCACTGTCCTCTTTGGGCTCCTTGATGCTCCTTGTCACGAATCCTTTCTTACCACACCCAACGATATGCATCTCCAATACTTTGGACCAAAGAGGATAATTTGATCCATTGAGTTTTACAGTATTCAGTATATATGAAGCATCACTTTGAATTACAACTGGACTCAAAATTGAGTTGTTGGCTGAGCCATGCGACCCACCCTCCAATTTGAGCCCCATTCCTTCTTAACCGCTTGCCATGAAACACGCACACAATACCCTACTGACCACGGCAGGTACTTACCCTTGCAGCTCTCGGTTATTGCTGCAAAGAACACAGCAGAAAAACTCAAGGCTGCAGCCTTGAACGCAGCAACAGCAGGTACGGTAGAAAAAATTATTTTAGGGTTACGATTAGGCTCTGATGCCAAATAGAATTTTACGGCTTAATTTTTCATATATTCCATATTCTGAATATATATACATAATACAATCCTTGTTCTCCAAGGAAACAATAAGGGACATAATATCTTTACTAAAACATGACTCTAATAATTACAAAATATTTACATTCCTTTTCTCCTAAATATTAACTTATTCCAATATATTTTTGTATGCAAATAACATGTCCCCATCTACTCCAACTTTATCTTAATTTGTTCATCAAGTCAAAGCAAGAGAACCAACTTTTAAACCAAACTTTGCTCGAAAACGAAAAAAACCCACCAATATATGAATCGTCCATAATAATCTGTTTAGTGCTTCCAGCTGCATATAGAATAATAAAATATTAACCATATTGATAAAATAAGATTGGCTGAGCAGAACACATGTCAATAATATTTTGAAATCTATATTATTTTTGTTAGAGAACGAGCAGAGAAATAGCTGCTAATTAGTACCTTTTTTTTTTTTTCCCACGAAGCCAATTCAAAGTCATGAAACAGGAAACATTCCTCAATGCGAGCAGGCCCAGCATCAATGCCGGCACCTGCAAATAAAGTTGTCAGATAAGTGCCATGACACACAAGCAGCAGGCTTCTGTGTATAATATAAAAATTAAAAATTCGTACTACGCGTTTTCAAATTTAAGACCAAATATTTTCATGAGTTCATAGTAAACAATACATGCGGAGAGATCCTTCTCTCTATAAAAGCAAAGACATAGATAGGGTTTCAATCCACAACTCAAATTTATCCTCGCTCTTACAAAGTTAAGCAAAGTTGGTCAGTCTCTCTTCGCTTACTGCCTTGCTCAAATGGCCTCTCAGTTTCTATTTTTTGCATTCCTTGCGGTAACTTCTTCCATTGCTTTGGCATCGGATCCGAGTTCTCTTCAGGATTTCTGCGTTGCAGACGCAATGAGTTCAGGTAGCTAAAATCGTTTTTTCGTATATTTTCCATTGTACATGTGTCCCAAAAATAAATAAATGCATCATAGGTATCAATTGGTAATTATGGATATGTTGCTAATGTTAATGTACTTTTTCTCATCATGGTTTCAGTACTGGTTAATGGTCGTGTTTGCAAGGACCCTAAGCTTGTTGAAGCCAACGATTTCTTTTTCAGTGGGCTTCACCTAGCAGGCAACACATCAAACGCAGTTGGTTCACGTGTGACTCCCGTTGGTGTAGCCCAAATTGGAGGACTTAATGCCCTTGGCATCTCTGCTGCGCGTATTGATTTTGCCCCATGGGGTCTTAACCCTCCACATACACACCCTAGAGCTAGTGAAATTTTGACAGTCCTGGAAGGGAGCCTCAAAGTTGGTTTTGTCACCTCCAACCCTGAAAACCGCCTCATCACCAAGGTACTTCAGAAGGGTGATGTTTTTGTGTTCCCAGTAGGTCTTGTGCATTTCCAGCAGAATGTTGGAAATTGTAATGCAGTTGCCCTTGTAGCTCTCAGCAGCCAAAATCCAGGTGTCATTACCATTGCAAATGCAGTATTTGGATCAAATCCTGATATCCCTGCTGATATTCTTGCAAAGGCTTTCCAAGTGGATACGAACGCGATCTACAGTCTTCAGTCCAAGTTTTAGAATAGATTCCAATTTGGAACCTCTGATTAAATCAAACGGGATTCATAGCTCATTTGAAGTGTGGCTTTAGAAAAATGTCACAATTTGTTTTTCATGGCAGTCATGTTGGTCTAATGGTTTGTTTGATTCAATAGATTTAAATTGAAATGTGATCAAGTTGTTATTTTGTTTCATAATTGTATTGTAAAATTGGAAGTTCCATATGTAGAAATTAATTTCAGATAAAACATGAGTGCTTTAAATTTGGAAACTTTTTCTATCCGCGTCCTTTCTATATTTCATCATCACCAGTGATTTACAACATAAAAACTTTCCAGTTAAGAATCAGCCTATTTACATGCATCTCGCCGCAAGCCAGTGCATATATGTTTGGTTAAAATGCTGTCAGCAGAAATTTATGTTGCAGAACACAAAATCCCACATCGGAATATTGAAAAAACTAATATGATAAATAGTTCCACTCCTAATGAAACACAGGCCTTTTAAGTATAGACATGATCTGGTTCTTTGTGTATAATTTTCAGAGAGTGCAGAAGGGCTTTCCAATATTTAGATTTTCTTCGAACAAATAGAAACCTCCAATCTATGTTTTCAATATACTAATCAAGTAACAAGACCTTAATGGACTATTAATCGTTCTTTTAAATTTGCTTTGCTTGTCTATATGATATATATGAAAAGAGTAATGATGGGTATGTAGATCAAATTTGTAAACCAAATAATGTGTCATCAATAAAAAATAGGCACGTTAATTAACATTTAAGTAATAATCCAATCATTAACTTCCATGTCATTTGATTTACAAAATTTAGTCTCCCTAACATTATCCATATCAAAATTGCTTGCATGCATAGTCCAATTAACAACCATTACATGTTTGTGGACCAATTAATAACTAATAAATATAAAACATGAATTACATAAATCTATGCATTATAAGAGGGAGAGAGGGAGAAGGGGGGGTGTTTCATATTCAGGAGATAACCATTTCAAGTTTTGGATGCCGGCACCTAAAAATAAAGTGAGGTAAGCAATGACAAGTTTTAGTGATCACAAATTGTCACACACGTTACAAAAACAAATTGCTAGACATGTACTGACCAATTTGAACTGCCAATTCTGGAAGAATAAACTTCATAAATAGTTTAGATTCACAATCTGGCATGAGAACATTTATGTAAATAAATAAATAACTGGTACTTGTCAGTTATCAACTTAATATTACTAATTAATATATTGTACATGCTTCTAATGTAATGTTCTCATTATGATTTCAGTACTAGTAATGGTCTTGTTTGCAAAGACCCACGCTTGTTGAAGCAAATGACTTCTTCAGTGGACTTCATCTAGCAGGCAACACATCAAACTCAGTTGGCGCACGCGTAACCCCAGTTAAACGTAGCCCAAATCGCATGACTTCACACTCTTGTCATCTCGATTGCTTGTATTGATTATGCACCATGCGGCATTAATCCTCAACATACACATCCTAGAGCAAGTGAAGTCTTGATAGTCCTTGAAGTGAGCCTCCAAGTTGGTTTGTCACTTCAAATCCCGTGAGCCGTCTCATCACTAAGGTTTGTCACTTCAAATCCCGTGAGCCGTCTCATCACTAAGGTTCATCATGCCGGCGAGGTGTTTGTTTCCAGCGCAGTGTTGGAAATGGTAATGCAGCTCTCAGCAGCAAAAATCCAGGTGTTAGTACCATTGTAAATTTGGTGTTTGGATCAAATCCTGACATCCCTGGTTATGTTCTTGCAAAGGCGCTATTCCGTTATCTTGAATCAACTATAACGTTATGAGGTATGACCAGATAAATTATTTGGCTTAATTTGTTTGACCTGTTACATGATAATTTATTCCTGCCCAATTAGCATTGTACTCCAAGTTGTCTGTTGTTTTGTTTGATTATCTTCCTTGCATTGTGTGGCGTGGTCCAGTTTTTAACATTTTACTGCTTTTTTAGGCCTTTCCTCTATTGTGTTCTGATTTTTTCAGCCTTTCACCCTCTTCCATTGTTCAGTTCAATACTTAACATCAAGTCCCCAATAACACTATGCTGCCTCGATCCATCAAGATTCAACTATGCATTGCTTCGATTTGTCATTCTCCAAAAAAAAAAAGAACAATAATAATCTAAACTACCTATTAACAAAATTTTCTTTGTTAATCAAAAGAAGGTAAAAAGATAATTTGGTCTTATATCACAACATAAAATCATGGGTAATAATGTAATTCCATATGAACCAAATTTTGCTATTTTTTTTCTTTCCTCACCCACATATCATTATAACATATCTCTAATTATAGTCACTTAGTATTATAGTCTAGTGATATTTATCTTCATTTGTAAATAAGAGGTCTTAGATTCAATTCTCGTCAAAGGCAAATTTGAACCATATTATTGCTAGTTCATTGTGAGGCTAAGCTGTGACATCCCACATCGCCCAGGGGAGTGATCCTTAAATGTATATTCCAATCCTTACCTAACACGAGGCCTTTTGGGAGCTCACTGGCTTCGGGTTCCGTAGGAACTCCGAAGTTAAGCGAGAAGGGGGCTAGAGCAATCCCATGATGGGTGACCCACTGGGAAGTTGCTCGTGAGTTCCCAAAAACAAAACCGTGAGGGAATGGTAAACCCAAAGCGGACAATATCGTGCTAAGGCGGTGGAGCGGGCCCGGGAAGTGATCCGTCCCGGGCCGGGATGTGACATAAGCCCATCTGTTGCCTTTAGGTAAATAATACCATTTATTAAAAAAAAAATATATATAATAAACATCTCTCCACTCCCACATTCTCTCTCTCCCTCCCTCCCTCCCTTGCTCCCTCCCTCTCTAAGTCCCTCTTGTTTTGCATTTCTCTCCAACTTTTCTCTCCCATATATTTTCAAAAAATAAAAAAATAAAAAAACAAAAAAACTGCTCCACACACAGAATGTGTCGGCTTAGGCTAGTAATAATAATAAGAACAACAACAGAAGCCATCCTAAAAATCAAACTAAATGACCTATGGTCACATCGAACCACATGACTGAAGCATGAAACCGATATAGCCAAAAACTTTACCACGTGAGGAAATATGTAGAATTCTCACACAATAAATAAAAACAACACATTAGTACTGTCTATGTGGACTGATTAAACCATTGCTAGTTGGTTCATCAAGGTGGGCCAAAGCAAAACCAAAATGTGATTTCTAAGTGCGCATGGGGAAAAAGCTATAACTCTGTCTCTTATATATAAACACACTTTGGTCAATGGTAGGCCAAAGATATTGGGCCGACCCCTCAGCTCTCAATATATGCATGTCTGCATGCTAGAACTGCGTAGCACGCGCCTAGTCAATAACCATTAACAAAAAGAGAAAGAAAAAGAAGGGACAAAGACTACTTATAAATATACTTGTGCTCTTGTTCAAAGAAAATCAGCAAACTACGTTTCCCACAACTTTAAATCTGCTTCTTGTTCTTCTCCTAGCTAGAGCAGCATATACTTTGAAATTACCAAATGGCCACTGATATTTCCTTCTTTGGGTTTGTATTATCTTTATATTTGTCAATCGCCATTGCATCGGATCATAGTCCACTTCAAGATTTCTGTGTTGGGGACCCGAAAAGTCAAGGTACTAGCTATATTTTTTGTCTGTTTTTGCTTCTTTTCTTGTGTATATATACTTAACCAAAAGACTGAAATTGGTTGGAATTATGTTTTATTTATGATGTAATTAGGATCCCAACCCTCTCCCTAGGATTTGTTTGAAATCTGGACAAAAGAAAATTTATTTAACAAATTAACTTGCGAAGTTAAATGTGGCAGTGGTGGTCAATGGTCTAGCTTGCAAGGACCCTAAGACAGTTGAAGACAATGATTTTTCATTTGGTGGACTTCATTTAGAAGGCAACACATCTAACCCAATTGGGTCAAGTGTGACACCAGTAACCGTGTTTCAACTACCAGGTCTCAACACTCTTGGCATTTCACTTGTCCGAATCGACTATGCACCATCAGGTGTCAACCCTCCACACATTCATCCTCGCGCCTCCGAAGTTTTAACACTCTTGGAAGGCAGCCTTGAAGTCGGGTTTGTGACATCCAGCCCCGAGAACCGTCACATCACTAAGGTGTTGCAGAAGGGTGATGTGTTTGTTTTTCCAATTGGACTTGTGCACTATCAGAGAAATGTAGGTTCTGGTAATGCTGTGGCTATTGCAGCTCTCAGCAGCCAAAATCCCGGTGTGGTGATAATTGCCAGTTCTGTTTTTGGGTCCACGCCTAGTATTGTCAATGACATTCTTGTGAAGGCATTCCATGTTGATAAAGGTATTGTCAACTACCTCCATTCGATATTCTAAATATGTACCTCGTTGAAAAAGAAAGAAACTCTAAATATATGTGACAGTAGATTATCCCCCACTGTCTAACTCATAGCTCACATATGCCTTGTATGTTTATGTTACAACGCCTTGAAATTCCTTTATGTTACAAGGTTTGAAATTATTGGACTAAATTAAGAGCTTCTAGGAAAGCCCATGCTAAATGGAATTTCATTTAATTGAGATCTTCTAGGTCTTCAAAATAGTAAGGACCTTTTCTTTTTTTCTTTAAATTAATTATTAAGATGGTTATTTGTTTTTTTCTTTTAAGAAAACCTCGATGGTATGAGGAAAATTTTATTGATATCGAAGAAAGAGTACACCTATAATCCAGAGGGGGAGGGGGGACATAAACCAAACCCCTTATAATACAATGAAAAAGGATAAAAAAAAAAAAATACACGAAAAGAAGGGGTGACATAAACCTTGCCCATCTAGAAACAAAAACAACAAAGATACATGGAAAAGTGGGGGACATGAAACCTAACCCCTATAAAGTCGAACCTAAAGGTCTAAACCTGTAAACAGAACAAGCAATATCACAAGGTTAAGAAAAAAATCAAGAAAGTAAGACAAACCTATATGCCGAGATGCAAATTAATTTGAGAAGCAGAAGTCAAGAAAGCCTACATAGTCTGAAAACAAAGCAGCACAAACCGTCGTCATAGGGGAATCAAGCCATACCAAAATTGGAGAAGATAAACCCATGTTAGGAATATTGTCCGCAACCACATTTCCTTCGTGATGAGAGGCGTAGAAAGCCATCTCCCAAATGCGATCCAAACAAATAGACCACTACGTACGAAGAGGTTAAGGAGTACCAAAATTAGTAAATTAGATAGCAAAAATAACACTAGAAAAGTCACTTTTCAGCCAAAGACAATGTCAACCCCACTGATATGCAAACTTTACACCGATAATAACTGCTAGTAATTCTGCAAAAAAAGAGTTGCGATGACCAATCCCTTGGCAGAAACCACCAAGAAACTGATCATGACAATCCCCGAAAACTCCTCCACAAGCAGTAGGTTTAGGATTTCCTAGACAAACCATCTGTATTAAGTTTAATCCAAGGGAACCAAGGAGAATACCAAAGAACATGAAGAATAGTCGGTGTCTTTCGAGGGATAGGTTGAATCCTAGAGAAGAAATGATACGAGTGTCAAAACCCTGAGAGTAACCAAGAATAAACTTCGCACTAGGAATGATCCCATAATTGATAGACATGTAGAGATGATGAAAATAGATTGAGCGATCCTAAAAAATAAACTTATTTCGAGCTTTCCAAATAGCCAAAATAGTATAAAGACCCACAAAAATTCAAAGATTGTGCCACTGTTGGGAAAAGGGCTTACGTATGTAGGCATCCCAAAAAACAGCCAATGAATATGAAAATGATAAAGAGGTACCAAATTGACAAGCTAACTACCTCTAAAGCTACCTAGATATCCAGCACTCGAAGAAAAGATGAAAATTAGATTCCTCAGAACTATGAAATAAACAACAAATGGATGCAAGAAAAATACCACGTCGTTGTAATGCACCTTCGGTAGGAAGTTTGTCATGAAAAATCTGCCAAGCCAAAATAGATAGTTGAAGTGAAATAAAATGCCGACAAATAACCTTAGCACAAGCACAATTGCTATGCTTTTTCCGAATAAGATGATAACCAGAAGAAAAGGAAAATTTCCTAGTAGACAAAGGCTCCCAAATCAGTTTGTCATCCTCTACATTTAAAGGCAAAGGTAAACGAAGAATCAATTAGACCACATAAGAGAATAAATCTACAAAATAATCTGGTAAAGACTACCTTTGAGCTTCAATAGCATTTGAAACCCAAGAACTGTAGGTGAAATGACCAAAGATAATGAAGAGCCAATAATCAAGCCATCCAACCATTTGTCGAACCAAAAAGAGACTGACTTCCAATCATCAGTAATCCTATGACTATTATTATTCAGATTAGGCAAAACATGCTTTCAATCATGCCACACAGAAGACTGTAAATAGATATCTTGTTTTTTGTAAGGTGCAAGAGAAAAAGGCTGACGAGTGAAAGAACTCCATGAAGAAGAAGATTGTAAAGCATCCTAACCAAAACTAAGTAAAGCCGCCAAGATCAAAGCAGCCAAATCACAAAGACCAAATCAACCCACCTTCATGGTTAGGTCCACACACACCATACTCCAATCAACAATTACTAACTTTCGGGAAGTCAAGTTCCCTAAATAAATAAAATTCTGTGCACAAGTAGAAATATGCTTTAAAAGGCAAGCTGACCATTGATAAATTGAGAAGTTGTGAAGAAACAAGCTTTGATAAACCAAGCAAGCTTCGTTGTTTGTTCCGAGGAGGAAGATCGATTAAATCAAATCCTCGATGATGGTATAAACAATGATGGATATATTGAGACAGTTTGCAGATAGATGTCTAAGGTTCAAAGGGAAGGAAAGGCCTACAATGAAAGAAGTAGCCAAGGAGCTAGAGGGGATGAAAGTTACGGCTAAGCATCCATGGGGTAAAGCTGATTTCTGTTCAGAAGAGACTGGGTCCTTACGTGGGTCACCTAATTCAGACACTCATTTTGTCGATGTTATTGCTGATTCGGTCCAACTATGGGTACTACACGCGGCTATGGCAGCATACAAATCATCTTGACGTCACCTGATGCAGAGATTTTTCAATGTGTGTCATAATATAGGTGATTTAATACTTGAAAAAAATAATTAACTACTATTATTATGACTTGGTGTATCGGGCCGTGTTTTCGACTGAAATATTTTTCCATCTGATGATGTGAGATAATTAATCAATTGACTTGTAGGATTGTAGCTGGCCAGCAGTTATTAATTTGTTTTCAGTTTGATCAATCAGCAGCTATTTTGATAGGGATAAGTTGTCTGTCACAAAATATTTTTAACATCAGGATTGAGTCAACCAATATTTTGTGCTTTTAAAGAGAGGCCAATGGATTGAGTTTGAGAGGAAATTTTTTTTTATTTACCTTGATTGAAAAAGACAATTGTTTCAATTAACCTTTGTGAAAATGACTATCAACCCACTGTGAAATATAAAATTATTTTTGAATTTACTAATTTGGTGAATAGAGAATTGTAATATAGTTTCATAAAACACGGACTTGTTAATACGACTGGACTCGATCTTTCCCAGTCCTATTGACAAATCACAAGGTATGAATTGAAAGGAGGACAATTGAATCTACTTTCATTCTTCTTCGCTTATCCCCAAAGTTATCGGCACTAAAATAATATAAAATAAAAAGACTACTGTTAGTTCAAGTCATTTTCTCACAATTGGTGCTTGAGTTTGCGCAGACGCCATTGCTTACCGACTATTACCAAGTCGGATCATTGACTGGAACAGAAGGCAATTTAACACATAAATCAGTTTTACTAATTCCTTCCGTGTAAAATGCCACTTCTTTCACTAATAAGAAAATAGAATAGAGGATTAGGCAAGGGATTCGTACCATTGCGCAGCCATACTACCGAAGCACCTAGCATACCTTCCGGCGCTTAATTCCATGGCCATAAACGGGAGGACCATGCTTATTCAACTCTCTTTGGCCGTAATATTAGCTGCTACAATTACAAAATTAGCAGCAGCTGATGGACCCCTGACTCAAGCCCTGCCTGGCTGCAAAGACAAGTGTGGTGATCTCACAATTCCATATCCATTTGGCATAGGTGACGGTTGTTACCTCCGACCGGAATTCAACATCACTTGTGACCACTCGGCCACACCCCCAGCGGCAAACTTAACTGGTCAGACATTCCGTATTACCAAATTTTCCCTTGATGAGGGTGAGTTGCAAGTAATGATGTTCATATCCCGAGATTGCTATGCCACGGTTGACTCCCACGCTCGCAGAACCTACCGGAACAACCCAGCACTCTGGTTGCCTCCTCCTTATACCATATCTGATACCAAGAACAGATTCATCGCAGTTGGTTGTGACACTTACGCCCTTTTCCAAGGTTATAGAGGCGAAGAAAGGTTCATCACTGGGTGCATGTTGTTAGGATAAAAGATTAGGATTATTTTACATTGCCAGGTGTCACAATTGTATTGGGTACTCTAGAAGTCAGTTAGTATTTATAAGGATGTATGATGTAATAGTTGGATATAATGAGAATACAGTTTCTCTCTCTTCGAATGCTTTCTTGAGTTCTTCATAATTTCTTCTTCATAGTTTCTTCTTAGCGTTATCATGGTATCTTCGCCTGCCATGGTTAACACCTGTGATTCACGATTCCTGTGCTTCCGCTCGTCGTCGTCGTAGTCGTAGTGGTCGTGGTTGTTCCGGTGACCGACATCGGATCCTTGCTGGTTGTTCGCAATTTCAGAGAAGTGCTAATTTCTCAAACCCTAAGTCGGTGGCATTTCTTCTTGTCGGTTGTTCGGTCTGCTATTGGAGCCTGTTGATCTGTTCGTCGATCTGTGCACCTACTGCCGTGCCGTGATTTGTGTAGTCGTCAACGGTTGATTTGTTCGTCGGTCTTTGCAGCTACCGTCGTGATCATCTTGAGGTGTTTTCTTTCGATTTCTCAGTATTGATACTTGCAAGATTTTGTCTATCACAATTATTGCTTCGTGGTACTTCTTGCTGCGTGATTCTTGAGGTGTTTCTCTGTTGATTTCTTGATCTATTGATTACTGTTCGTTCATTATGGTTACGGCTGCACAATTAGCCCTCACTCAATCTCCAATTTCGTCGCTTATACCTAGTGTTGGAAACACGGTGACTGTGAAATTGGATGATTCCAATTATGTTACTTGGAATTTCCAGATTTGCTTGTTACTAGAAGGGAATGGAATTATGGGATTTATTGATGGAACCATTCCTTGTCCTCAGAAATATACTGCGTTGGAGTCTGATGATGAGTCGATTGTAAATGACTCTCCACCGACTGATGCCTATCAAGTTTGGCATATTCATGATAAAGCTCTTATGACCTTGATAACTGCCACACTATCTACTGCTGCTTTATCTTGTGTTATTGGATGTCAAAGTTCCAGTACTATGTGGAATCATTTGAAAGAACGATTTGCTCATATGACTCGCACTAGTATTGTTCAAATGAAGATTGATCTGCAGAACATTAAGAAAGGGTCAGAATCGATTGATGCTTACCTGCAGAGGATTAAAGAATGTAGGGATCAGTTAGCTATTGCTGGTGTTGTGATTTCTGATGAAGATATTGTGATTGTGGCTTTAAGGGGCTTACCTACAGAATACAATACCATTAAGTCCGTGATTCGGGGTAGAGAAAGTTTGGTCTCTTTGAAGGAACTTCGGTCTCAGTTGAAGGCCGAAGAGTCTACTTTGGAAGACGGTCTTAAACAACCACATTTAATGGCAGCTATGTTTGCTAATGCTTCCAACACAACTTATGAAACTGGTGGATCTTCCAATTCTCATCCATATACTGGAAACTTTGATCTGGGTTCTCATACTGGTCCATATACTGGTGGTTCTTCTTTTTCACCAATGGCTCAGTTTCAACAATTGCCATTTCCATCTCCCAATGGTCCTGTTGCTTTTGTTTCTCAGACTGGTTCTGGAACTTACAACAATTTCAGGGGGACTAACTATCGGAACAAGGGTAAAGGGAAAAGGTTCCACACTGGTTTTCAACAACCTTCTGGGTTCAACACTGGTTTTCAACAACCTTCTGGACATAACAACTTTGCTCAACCCTCTCTTCCGTCACAGTCTCAGTTTCAGAATTCTGGATCTCCAATGGCTTCGGGACACTCTTTTCAACCACTGCTGATTTGTCAAATATGTGATAAAAAGGGCCATGTAGCTTTGAACTGCTTTCAGAATGGCTGCCAAATCTGCCACAGAAAAGGACACACAGCTGCCACTTGCTTTGACAGGAACAATACTGGATCTACGCCTATGCCTACTTTCTCCTCATCTCCTCTGATGTTTCCGCAGCAGTCATATCCTCAGACTTCTTCACAGTTGCAGCCCCATCCTCACTCTTCACCTTCATTTTCCTCTCAAGTGCAGCATCCTACTATGATGTCTTCATCACAGTATCCTAATGGAATGATGTCTCCTCCCAATAATTCGCAGGCTGCTTTTACTGCACGCACTAATTTCTCACCATCAGCCCCCACACATGAGTATTGGTTGCTGGATTCGGGAGCAACTAATCATATGACATCCGATTTGTCCAATCTGCAAGCTGCTACTCCATATGCTTCATCAGAAACTGTGACTGGTGCTAATGGTGAAGGTTTACAAATTTCTCATATTGGTCAAGCTAGCTTATCCACTCCTTCTCATACACTTGAGTTAAAATCTGTGTTACATGTTCCACAATTGTCACAGCACTTACTGTCTATGTATCAATTATGCAAAGACAACAATTGTAGGTGTATTGTTGATGAGTTTTCTGTGTGTATACAGGACAAGGTCACCAACAAGGTTCTCTATCAAGGACTGAGTAACCAAGCTGTCTATCCTCTTCCACTTCTCAAACCACCAAAGACTAATCCTGCAGCTTTTCTTGGACAGAAAATAAATGATTCTCCTTGGCATTGTCGATTGGGTCATCCCACCAATTCTGTTTTACAAGTAGCTCTTAGTAAGTCAGCTATTACTTCCTCTTGTAATTCCCCATCTCAAACTTGTACTGCTTGTCTCCAAGGCAAGTTCACCAAGTTGCCTTTTCCTGTAATGGCTTCCAAATCTTTTGTTCCACTTGAGGTCATTCACACAGATGTATGGGGTCCATCTCCTACCAAGTCTATAGAAGGGTATAGCTATTATGTGTCGTTTATTGACGAATGTACACGATATACATGGATTTTTCCCATGAATAATAAAGCTGCTGTCTTTGAGATCTTTGTTCAGTTTCATGCCTATATTCAAAATTATTTTTCTGCAACTATCAAAGTTTTGCAAAGTGATGGGGGAGGGGAATATGTTAGTACTCGATTTCAAAACTTTCTCACCACCAAAGGCATTGTCCATCAAAAATCTTGTCCATACACCCCTGAGCAAAATGGTTTAGCCGAAAGGAAAAATAGGCATCTTGTTGAAACTGCTGTTACATTACTTCAACAAGCCTCTCTTCCATCTAAGTTTTGGTTTCATGCATGTGCCACAAGTACATATCTTGTTAATAGACTACCTACTTCCGTGTTGAAGATGCAGTCTCCATTTGAAGTGTTGTATAAATCCCCACCTACACTTGCTCACTTGAGGGTTTTTGGGTGTGCTTGTTACCCTTCCTTAAAACCTTATAGAACCAATAAACTTGATCCTAAGACTACTATGTGTCTATTTTTGGGGTATGCTGCTCAATATAAGGGGTATATTTGTTATGCTATAACAGATAATAAACTAATTGTCTCTAGGCATGTTTTGTTTGATGAATCTGTCTTCCCTAGTACATATGGTCTGTCTTCTTCATCCTTCAGTCCTACTGTCTCTTCTGCATCCATTTCAGGTTCAATAGCTCCTCCTACTACTTTTAATCATCCTCCATTTATTCCAATCCCATTTCCACACATATCATCTTCTCACCCATCAGTTACTCAGTCCGATTTTCAGCAACTTGGTGATCTTGGTCATCCTGGAGGCAATTCTGCTTCACGGTCTGCATCTCCCTTGTTGCTGTCCGAGTCTCATCCTGATGTACCAAGTTCTCAAGTTCCAGATTTGCAACATGTTTCTGTCGTCAGTTCTAATACTCATCCTATGCAAACAAGGTCCAAGTCAGGGATTTTCAGAAAGAAGGTTTTTTCTGCTGTTGTTCACGAAGATGTCAAGGAACCTCAGTCTTTTAGTATTGCTGCTCGATCATCTCAGTGGAGACAAGCAATGACAGAAGAGATGGATGCTCTTATTAAACAGAAAACTTGGACTCTTGTTCCTCTCCCATCTCATAAGAACTTGGTGGGTTGCAAATGGATATATAAAGTCAAAAGAAATCCTGATGGATCTGTGGCTCGGTATAAGGCTCGTTTAGTGGCCAAGGGGTTCTCTCAAGAAGCCGGCCTTGATTACTATGAAACGTTCAGCCCCGTGGTTAAGCCTACTACTGTTAGGTTAATGCTATCATTGGCTGCAACAAAGGGCTGGAAACTTAAGCAGTTAGATGTGAAAAATGCGTTTCTGCATGGTTTTCTAGATGAAGAAGTGTATATGTCTCAACCACAAGGGTTTATTGACAAGGATCATCCAGATTTTGTTTGCAAGTTAGAAAGGTCTTTGTATGGCCTCAAACAAGCCCCTCGTGCTTGGAATGCACGATTCTCGAGTTTCCTTCTCAGTTTGGGCTTCACATCCTCTTATGCCGATCCTTCCTTATATGTAAAACGTGATGGTCCTTCCCTTGTTGTGTTGTTGTTATATGTTGACGATATTATACTCAGTGGTGATGATGATGTCCATGTTCAGTCTGTGATCAGTCAATTAACCAGGGAGTTCGATATGAAGGACTTAGGGGTCCTCCACTACTTTCTTGGGCTGCAAATTGAGTATCAACCTCAGGGCTTGTTAGTTCATCAGTCCAAATATATCAGGGACTTGCTGCATAAGGTACATATGTTTGACAGTAAGCCATGTACCACTCCCTGTCATCCAAATCAAAAGCTCTTAAATCATGGTAGTCCTCCATTCCATGATCCCGGTCTTTATAGAAGTATCGTCGGGGCATTACAGTATTTGACTTTCACCCGCCCGGATATAGCATATTCTGTCAATCAGGTATGTCAGTTTATGCATTCTCCTCTTGACAGTCACTTTGTTGCTGTCAAACGCATAATGCGGTATCTCAAAGGTTCTCTGCATCTTGGTTTGTGTTTCCAACCTGGTAATTTGGATATAAGAGCTTACACTGATGCGGATTGGGCTGGGGATCCCAATGATCGACGGTCGACCACTGGGTTTGTTGTGTTTTTAGGTGATAATCCAATTTCCTGGAGTTCCAAGAAACAGCATACAGTTAGTCGTTCTTCAACTGAGGCAGAATATCGCGCAATGGCAACTACCACTGCTGAAGTTGTGTGGATTCAGCAGTTACTCCAGGATCTCTCTTTATCTCCTTCAACAACTCCTTTACTTCATTGTGACAATATCTCCGCCATGGCTTTAGCAACCAATCCCATTCTCCATTCTAAAGCTAAACACATAGAGATCGACTGTCATTTTGTGAGGGAAAGAGTGCAGCAAGGCACCATTATGTTGCAGTTTGTTAACTCATCTGATCAGTTTGCTGATATTCTTACAAAGGGTCTCTGTTTTCCATTGTTTAGTTCACATTGTCACAATCTTATGCTAGCCGATGCCCAGCATAAAATTGAGGGGGAATGTTAGGATAAAAGATTAGGATTATTTTACATTGCCAGGTGTCACAATTGTATTGGGTACTCTAGAAGTCAGTTAGTATTTATAAGGATGTATGATGTAATAGTTGGATATAATGAGAATACAGTTTCTCTCTCTGCATTCTCTCTCTTCGAATGCTTTCTTGAGTTCTTCATAATTTCTTCTTCATAGTTTCTTCTTAGCGTTATCACATGTCATTATGCAACAGCCTTGGAAGCGTCAGTGACTCTAATTGCGCAGGCGTTGGATGTTGCCAAACTTCCATCCCCAGCGGACTGAAAAATTGTACGGTTCAATTGAACAGCTATTACAATCATAGCTTTATAATGGACTTCAATCCCTGCAGCTATGCTTTCACTGTCGAACAAGGCCAGTTCGAATTTAGCAGCACAAGTTTTGATCAACTCACCAACACAAACCTACTTCCAATGGTTATTAATTGGGAAATTGAAGATAAGACTTGTTATTCTGCTTGCAAGGCAAATAATAGCGTGTGTGTCAAGCGGGCCGTTAATATCAGTGGTTCTGGTTACATTTGTCAGTGCTTGGGAGGTTACCAAGGGAATCCCTACCTCCCCCATGGTTGCCAAGGTAATTTTATCTAATATTAATTCATATATTAACATGTTTGTTGATTTTCCTAGAAAATATTTAAATTGGGGTTTTAGTGTCACCTTCATGGATTTTCGTTGCTTTTAATTCAGATATTGATGAGTGCAAGTCGTCAAACCCGTGCAGTATTGGAACGTGCGTAAATGTACCAGGAAACTTTTCCTGTAAATGTCCCGAAGGGTACAAAAATGATGGCGCGGATAGAAAGAATTGCATCAAAGACAACCCGAACAATCTCCTGCTTCTGATTTCATTGGGTATGTTTCACTAATTTACATGCTAACAGCCTAACATGAATAATAATCATTTTCATCTATATATACATATAGTCATATATCTGGTTTCAATTTCAATATTACTTTGTCAGCAACCGTCCATCTGCTCCCAGCAAATTATAAAAGCAAACTTAGTTGTGATTTTTCAATTATGTGTAGGTGTCACTGGTGGGTTCTTGATTTTACTTGCTGGAATTTCATGGACGTATTGGGCAATGCAGAGAAAAAAGATCATCAAACTCAAAGAAAAATACTTCAAGGAAAATGGCGGCTTGTTGTTGCAACAACAACTGGCTAGTCAAGAAGGCTCCGTGGAGGCAATAAAAATCTTTACTGGAGAAGAACTTAAGAGGGCCACAAACAATTACCATGACAGTAGAATCGTTGGCGAAGGAGGCTATGGAATAGTTTACAAAGGAGTATTGCCAGATAGCAATAAAGTAGTTGCCATAAAGAAGTCCAAAATTGGTGTGCCAACCCAAAAGGAGCAGTTTGTTAATGAGTTGATTGTTCTATCTCAAATCAACCATAGAAATGTGGTGAGACTATTAGGTTGCTGTTTAGAGACATCAGTGCCATTACTAGTTTACGAGTTCATCACGAATGGCACTCTTTTTGAGCACATCCATCATAAAAATGGCAGGGCATCATCCTTTTCATGGGAATTACGATTGAAGATAGCAGCAGAAACGGCAGGAGCACTAGCATACTTACACTCCTCCGCTCTCATGCAAATCATACACCGAGATGTGAAAGCGACAAATATACTATTAGAAGACAATTACACAGCAAAAGTGTCAGACTTTGGAGCTTCGCGATTGATTCCTTTGGATCAAAATCAGCTAACAACATTAGTACAAGGGACATATGGATACTTAGACCCTGAATACTTCTTAACGAATCAACTAACCGAAAAGAGTGATGTGTATAGCTTTGGGGTTGTCCTTATGGAGCTACTAACCAGCAAAGTAGCACTTTCTTTTGCCAGGCCTGAGGAAGAGAGAAACCTAGCAAGCTTGTTTGTTTGTGCAATGGAGGAGGATCGCTTGAATCAGATTCTTGATCAAGACATAGTCAACGATGGAAACATTCAGACAGTGAAACATGTGGCCAATCTCGCAAAAGGATGTGTGAGGTTAAAAGGAGGGGACAGGCCTACGATGAAAGAAGTAGCGATGGAGTTAGAGGGAATGAGAACTACATCAAAGCATTCATGGGGGAAAGCTGATTTCACTCCAGAAGAAACTCAGTACTATCTTGGTTCATCCAGTTCAGACATTTACAGTGCTGTTGCTGTTCGAGGTGACTTTAGTGGTACGAAGGGTAGCATGGAAATCCAAATGTTAATGCCGTATGATGATGGCAGATAATTCAGGTAATGTACCCAAAAAATAAAAACTAAAATTGACAAAATTTAGTAATGGGATTTTGTCAAGATCGTGTTCATAGAATAATGTGATTTGGGTGTTGGGTTTCTTTCAAGTATATTAGTATATAGGAGCATATTTCTACCCTTAGGTGTTGGGTACGTATTGGGTTTCTTTCAAGTATATTATTATATAGGAGCATATTTCTGCTTTCTAATCAACTTTTTATCATGGATTTTCAGTGAGTATATATAATTTTGAAAAGCATGGCTATAAAAAGTATGGATACTGTAAAAATTATTAATGCCTTATGAGGTTTAAGAACACCAATACATGTGTTTTATAACAAAACAACAGTGTACCAACTAAAATATTATATGTGCTTTCTATGGGTGTGCCCTTTGATCATAAGGCACAATATGTCGTTTTGTGCTCAAAGAGTTAAGCACAAATAAGGGTTTTTTTTGTGCCCTTGTCTTTTCAAATTCATGTTAGCACAATTTTTTAAATTGTGCCCTATAAGTTAAATATTAAAAAAAAAAAAAAAGAGTAATGCTAGGGAGATAAAATCTATAGAAAAAATTTGCAAACTAAATGATTTTTTACCAATAAGAATGAATCTTTCCTATAGTATGCACATCCATATATAGCAATCAAAGTTTAACTTCATTGGTAAAGTTTAACTTTGTTGGTTCTTAGGCACTATACCGTCTTTTTGGTTACTTTATGTTGAAATTGTTCATGTCTGTTGTGGATAATGGTTTCAGAACATGCAGCAAAGCGCGGGCAAATTTTCTAGTTCTAATCTTATATATAAGAGCGCCTAATCACAGCCAGCTATATTAACTTAATACGGTGCTAACTGTGTATTTGGTCTCATTTCACAATATTTTCCCATGATCCCAATCATTCAATTTTTAGATTCTCATTCATAGATCATCTTTGAAAACTTCGTCCAAATCCAATTGCATTTCAATATCTAATTGTGACAATCTAAAAATAGATAGATATAATGTTGCTGAAAACACAATGAAATATTCACGACAAGTCGAAAACAATTTACTAGTTAAATTACTTCCGATTTAGACGAATTTAGATGAAACGACCAAGGCTAAGCATGCTTTTACTTACTAATTTGGTAAGATTTGACGTTCGGATGATGCGACTATACTGTTCCTTGCAAATTTTTATATTGTTTGGTAAATTTCCCAATTTTAATTTAGTGCAGGACGACGTTTTCCCATTGCTCATGTTAATCATGGGTTTTTCGTTAACTTATTTTAAATAGTGTTAGTCTGTATTTTAAGATTAAAAATCCAGAGGGAAATGCTAGATCGTAGAAGAAAGAACTTATCAACCTTTTATTGGTTTCTAGAGAACGAGAAATCAATATCTACAATTTCATTTTTCTAGAGATCATTAAAACGTTCATAAATCCTTTCTCCACCATCTTCATTTCCCTCTTGTTTTTACTCTAAAAAGACAGGCTATGCAGCCCTCACAAAAGACTTTCAACAACTCGTTTAAAAAAAAAAATTCAACTACAAATTCACTTCAAGGTGTAAACACATAAATTCACATCTTTTCTTTTCATTTGTTCCCCAAGTTGATTAATTAAGTTTCTATCGGCAATCATTCTTATCTTGACTTAATATTAAAAAAGTGTAAAAATATTTTTCAAAATCTTTGTCCTCGAATCCTTTAAATAAAGGGAGTTTTAACGAAAAACTCACGGTACTGTTCACTTTAACGAAAAACTATATTTTTACACTAAAATGTCAAACCTGATACTATTCACTTTACCCTTTATTTTGTCTTTTTCGTTAAAACTCAAAATTTTCAAGAATTTTTCATTAATTTTTCTTTAAATAAACTTTACTTGACTTTGCAGCCTCCCGTCGCTTATTGACTAATACTAAGTCAAACGTTTTCTTGGGTTCTTCTGGAAATGGATTAATGGGACGAAGCCTAATTGTAGACTGAAACAGTAATAGACAAATCAGTTAATTAAGGGTGGTGCTATCTACTTATCTATTTTTCGTCATTTTGATCGAATGAATTGAAGAAGATTAATAAACAAAAATTAACAAGAGTGTGAAAAATAGTAAGGGTGTGTGAATAGCACTCTCCTTAATTAAGATCAGGAACACATTTCCCCTAACCCAAAATATGCCACCACGCGTTTTAATCCTTCCGTATATATTCCTACAGAAGGCCAGCCTTCTTAATTCGCAGTTCCTTAATTTCTTGGACTCGTCGCCTGCTTGGAATTCCTCTGCTAGGATCTGCTCAACTCTTTTTAGTTATTACTATATGGCGTTACATTGGAGGATGCATATTTTACAACTCTCTTTAGTAATGGCGGTAGTAGTTGTAGTTTTACTTGGAACTCCAACAACAGCTCAATCCCTCCTTCCGCCTCAAGCACTGCCTGGCTGCCCTGACCATTGTTGTAATCTCACAATTCCATACCCATTTGGAATAGGCTTTGGTTGCTACCTCCAACCCCGGTTTAACTTCACCTGTGTCAATTCCACTCAACAGCCAAAAACACGTTTGTTGACGAGCAATATCGAAATTACCAACATATATCCCGATGACGGTGAGCTCCAAATACTACAATTCGCAGCCAAAGATTGTTACGATGCTCAAGGCAACTCAACCAGCCGGAACAGATCCAGGCTCAGTGTGCCTCCTCCTTACACCATCTCCGAAACTAAAAACAGGTTCGTCGTAGTTGGATGCGACACATATGCGTTTTTTATTGGTCACCGGGGTGAACAAAAGTACACAACTGGGTGCATGTCCATATGCGACAATCTTGACAACGCTATCGATCAGCTAGACACTTGCTCTGGCGTTGGATGTTGCCAAACTAAAATCCCTAGTGGGCTGAAAAACCAGACTCTGAATTTGAGAAGCTTTAACAATCATACGGATGTGTAGGACTTCAACCCATGCAGCTACGCCTTCCTTGTGCAAGAAGGCGAGTTCAACTTCAACAGTACAAGTTTTCAAGAACTAAACGACACAACCCGGCTTCCGGCGATTCTTGATTGGGAAATTGGGGATGAGTCATGTGATATAGCAGCTAATAACGAGAGCACTTTTGCATGCAAGGCAAATAGCTCCTGCCATGATCGGTCTTCAGGTTACATTTTTGGCTGTCGGATCAAATGATTTGAAAAAGATCAATGGACGAAAGTTAACAAGGGTACGTGAGAAGTAGAAATAGGTTTGTGAATAGCAATACTCTTTTTTATACAAGAAATATTAGGGGAGAGAGATCAAATTGGGCATTAATAAAGAATAATGGTAAATACTCTTAATCAATTGAGTTACAAATCTCTTATTTTTCTTTAGGCATGCTTGTTTATTTACATATGTCACATCATATGACCGTAGCCTAAAATCATAAACCTACTATTTTTTTTTGAACAATTGCACTCAAATTTTATTTGCTCGATCGACCCACTTTTAGATTCAAAATTTTGACACATGCTTATATTGGAATTCCTCTCTGCAACACGAATTTTTTAATTGATATTGTCAATAATGTATAGTTCAATATGTACATTTTCTTATTGACATGATATCAAAATTGATTTCACGCCTTGTCATATACCATATGGACGGTTTGTCTTGCCTAGAGGATGACTAATATCTATGACTTAGAAAAGATCCATGTACAAAATGAATAAATAGTCTTCATTGTAGCTAGTATTATACGTAAGTATTTCATTTTTTTGTCCCAATGTATCTATCACCTTACTGTCATAAACCAGAAAGAAAAAAAAGAAAAAAAGAAAAAAAGACACTAGCCAGACAACAAAAACAAGATTAATACATTGATGATACGCTCTATATAATTTGTTTTTTAGCAATATATATATCTTTAACATCCTAATATTACATAGACATGCATAAAAAAACTATAAAATAAGATTTTCTTGTTATTTTGCAATCATCTTTTTGCAGGTGCCACTGGAGGCTTTTGCTTTTACTAGGTGGATTTTCATGGATATATTGGGGGAAGCAGAGAAGAAAGTTCATCAAACTCAAAGGAAAATACTTCAAAGAAAATGGTGGCTTATTGTTACAGCAACAAATCGCTAGTCAAGGAGCCTCCGTAGAGACAACAAAAATTCTCACGGCAGAAGAACTTGAGAAGGCAACAAACAATTACCATTAGAAACTTAGAATCCTTGGCGAAGGAGGCTATGGAATAGTTTACAAAGGAATATTAGCAGCAGATAACAATAAAGTGGTCGCCATAAAAAAGTCTAAAATTGGTGTCCCAACCCAGAAGGAGTAGTTTGTTAACGAGTTTATTGTTCTTTCTCAAATCAACCATAGAAATGTGGTGAGGTTATTGGGTTGTTGTTTAGAGTCAGAAGTTCCTCTACTAGTTTACGAGTTTGTCACTCACGGCACTCTCTTTGAGCACATTCATGGTAAAAAGAGCAAAGGATCATCATTTTCATTGGAATTACGACTGAAGATAGCAGCTGAAACTGCTGGAGCACTAGCATTATTACACTCCTCCGCTCTCATGCAAATTATACATCGAGATGTGAAAGCGACAAATATACTATTAGATGAAAATTACACTGCAAAAGTGTCAGACTTTGGAGCTTCACGATTGATTCCTCTAGAACAAGCTCAACTTGCAACTTTAGTGCAAGGAACATTCAGATACTTAGACCCTGAATACTTCATCACTGATCAACTAACAGAAAAGAGTGACTGTTAGAACTAAAAATTAAGATTAGCTCTATACAAGGATCACATGCTATTTAGAACAAGATCAATATGTATGTGTGTTGTGTTAACCGCATACCATTGCGTCATTATATATATATACATATATATATATATATATATATGAATATGTATATGTATATGTACAAGGTTAATGCTATACAATCAGGTAAAGATTTTGAGGATACCTGAAGACGACATTGAGTTGGATGAACGAGAGAACCCTAGTCTGCAAGTAATCGTCCAAGGAAAGTCTTCTACTCACTTAAAGCCCTTATATTCTTATGGTGATAGAACCCTTTTCTTAGAACCTTTTTTTTATGTGAGCAGGAGATTCCTTCATTTATTGTGGCAATGGCAGCCAACTTCCATCTATCGTGGAAGTATGGTTATTGTCCCATTGCACCACATCCCAATTTAAATGGAGTAGTGGATTAGTGGTAAAATACCTTAAGTGGTTATTTCAAAGCATTATGAATGTGCTTCCACAAAAATAGGACGTTAACTTTTCCACGTATTCAAATTCTATAGAATTATATTATCAACATGTAACCTCTCATTTGTCACAACTATTGTTAAGTCCAAATAGGATTCTTACACTGACGTCTATAGCTTTGGAGTTGTCCTGATGGAGCTACATACTAACAAGCAAAGTGGCATTCGCTTTTGACAGGCCTGAGGAAGAGAGAAAATTAGCAAGCTTCTTTGTTTGTTTAATGGAGGAGGATCGCTTATATCAAATTCTCGATGATGACATAGTCAACGAGAGAAACATCGAGACATTAAAAACAGTGGCCAATCTCGCGAGAAGATGTGTAAGGTTAAAAGGGGAGGACAGGCCTACGATGAAAGAAGTTGCCATGGAGCTGGAAGGAATGAGAATTACAGAAATGCATGCATGGGGAAAAGCTGAATTTATTCCAGAGGAGACTGAGTACTTACTTGGGGCAGCTAACTCAGATGCGTATCCTGTGGATGTTAGGGCTGATTGTGGTCCTAGTTCTGGTACAGCTAGTGAGTATGACAACATGCAGATCCAGATGTTAATTCCATATGATGATGGACGATAATTCATTGCTTGAAATAATCAACTCAACATTGGTTATCATTCTAGCCATAGTGAAGAACCTACAAACATCAAGTAGATGTCATTCTCAGTTGGTGTAGTCACATTGGCTAGAACGGATGTGCTCTCTCTATGCACTCGAGTTTGAATTTTCCTAGATACAGTTTAAATTTAGTAGAAAGTAAATATGGCCTGCATAAAAGAAAACATTCTTCTTCATTAATTTTGAAAGTTTTTAGTTAGGGTGTGTAATACTAGGTGGTAGAGATCCTAACCAAAAAAAAAAAAAAAAACCTTAAAAAAAAGGATCTCAAACAAGCCTTGCACGTGGCCCAACACCAAAAACTAATTTCTTCTTCAAAAGGATTTGCACTTTCTTTTTATCTCATTCTTGCTTCTTTTCTCCTCTTTTCTCTCTCCTTTTTCTCTTTTCACCCGTGCCCACCTTTCTCTCCGCTATCCTCTTTACCCGATTCTTTTTTTTTTTTTTTTTTTTAGTCAAACGAAATATTTATTGAATTAAATGTTAGATTAAGGAGTTGATAGTGTTTGAACCCACCTCGTGGTGGAAAAGCACCACTGTTTTTAAAAATTAATTATTTTTTAAGAAACAATATTTCTTACTAATAAAATTTCATTAAACATTAAAAATTTGTTGATAATAATTTTGTTCAATTTTGGTACGCGATTAATAATTCATATTACTATGTCTTAAAATGTGACTAATTTTTAATTTTTATACATTACCAAAAAAAAAAAGGGGAGGGGAGGAAGGAGTGACATGAAATAGAGAAAGAGAAGAGAGAGAAAAGAGAGAAAGAAACGTTAAGAGAAGAGAGAGATATGATGGTGATGTCGCTGAAATAATAGGTAAGTGCAAATTGTGCAATAACAGTTTGATGCAAAAAAAAAAAAATTCTTCAAACATCTTTTTAAGCGTTCTTTTACTATGAAATGAAGTTTCAAGACGTTTGTAAAGAGTTTTTTTATCCAAAAATTTTACATTGCTCGGATATAACAATGGAGAGTTGGATGTGCACCCAAGAATCCAACGGTAAATAATCCAACGGCGAAGATTCCAAGTAGAAATTGAAACTCCTTTTTTCCCATCTGTTTGGTTTCTTCATTTTTAACTCTTATATAAATGAAACATACTTGTTATTGGTCTATTATTTGCCTCGACTTTGTCATAATTATTTGTCATCATTCTTTTGGTTTATAATCAAGGGACTATATGATCCTTCTCTGTCATCACCTTGCTTGGAATGTGAACCTGCAGACAAGAATTAGAGCCGGCTAAGACAATTTCAACTCGGACTGGAATATTAGAGCGTACAAATTAGTCCCGAGGAGGGAGATGTTGGCATGATTGCCATGGTACCTGGGATTCTTATCCAACTGGTCTCCTTGGTGGAATTGTTTGTATTTTCAGCTGCAGTAGCAGCAGCACAAGCTTTGCCTGGCTGCCCAAATAAATGCGGGAATTTGTCAATCCCGTACCCTTTTGGGATATCCGATGGCTGCCACCTCAGAGATGAATTCCTCATCGTTTGCAACGAAACCTCACAACCCCCCACGGCATTTTTTACAGGAACTGCAATCCCAGTCTCCAACATATCCCTTGACGGTGAGCTACAAATAATGCAGTTTGTAGCAAGAGATTGTTATGTCAAGGAGGGTTTATCAGATACCAAAAAAAGCAACACCCCAAGGCTAAAGCTCTTCCCTCCTTATACGATTTCCGGCACGAAAAACAAGTTCATTGCTGTTGGTTGTGACACTTACGCGATCTTTGAAGGAGTGCGTGGGAGCGAAAAGTACGTAACCGGTTGCATGACCTTCTGCGAGAGCTTAGGGAGCATTCGTGAGTCTTGCTCCGGCATTGGGTGCTGCCAGACTTCAATCCCAAGTGGGCTTCAAGTTCGTACCGTGATGATGAGTAGCTACTTCAATCATACGCTTATATGGGACTTTAATCCATGTAGCTATTCCTTCATTGTGGAAGAAGGCCAGTTCACATTTTCTAATAGAAGTTTCCAAGAGCTCGAAAACACAAGCCGGCTTCCGATGGTTCTCAATTGGGCAATTGGGGATGAAGAATGTGATGCAGCTCAAAAGAAGGAGGACTATGCATGCAAGGGAAATAGCACTTGTGTCAGCCCCGTCAATCTGTCCGGCTACTTTTGTCGGTGCTTGCCAGGTTACGAAGGAAATCCGTACCTCCCAGAGGGTTGTCATGGTACTGATCATCTTTTAGATACACCTAATTTATAACTATGTGCCTTAATTATGTGTTAGTGAGTAATTTATACTCTCTTCAGATATCGACGAGTGTGAGATTTCAAACCGTTGCAGCGCAGGAGCGTGTATAAATTTACCTGGAAATTATTCTTGTGTCTGTCCAAAAGGGTTCAAAGGCGATGGAATGAAAACTGGAACTGGTTGCAGCAAAGACAATGGAAGCAATCTTTCCAAGAGCATTCGCTTGCTTATTATCTCATTGGGTAAGTATTTGCATTGGTAGACTATGTAACGGGCGTGGATCAAACTGTGTCACTATGTCAGCAATAAAATGTCGATACTATTATCACGGGCAACACAATATGGATGTGTGTTGTTTCTTTAATATATGAACGGATGTCCTGCACAAAGAATTTCAGATTAAATGCATGCTATTGCTATATTATCATGTAGATCGAAATAAATTGAAGTCTTAATTTGGTGGTGATTTGCAGCTGTGACAGTAGCCTCCTTGATTTTCCTGGTGGGAGGTTCATGGGCCTACTGGGGAATGAAGAAAAACAACTACAACAAACGCAGAGAAAAGTATTTCAAAGAGAATGGTGGCATGCTGTTACAACAACGACTCGCAAGTCGCCAAGGAGGATTTGTGGAGACAACAAAAATCTTTACAGCAGAAGAACTTGATAAGGCCACAGACAACTACAATGACAGTAGAGTCCTTGGTGAAGGAGGCTACGGTACAGTTTACAAAGGAATACTACCAGATAATGAAGTGGTTGCCATAAAGAAGTCGAAAATTGGAGCTTCAATCCACAGTGAGCAGTTTATAAACGAAGTTATTGTTCTTTCTCAAGTCAACCACAGAAATGTGGTGAAGCTACTGGGTTGCTGTTTGGAGACACCGGTGCCTCTACTAGTTTACGAGTTCATCGCCAGTGGAACTCTTTATTATCATCTTCATAACGTAGAGAGCAAAGAACCGTCACTTTCGTGGGAGTTACGGTTGAAGATCGCAGCTGAAACTGCCGGAGCACTAGCGTACTTGCACTCCTCCACTTCCATGCCAATCATACACCGAGATGTGAAAACAACGAATATATTATTAGACGAAAATTACACAGCAAAAGTGTCAGACTTCGGAGCTTCACGATTGATTCCTCTAGATAAAGCTCAAATCACAACTCTAGTGCAAGGGACGCTAGGGTACTTGGACCCTGAATACTTCCATTCGAACCAGCTAACAGAAAAGAGTGACGTCTACAGTTTCGGAGTTGTTCTTGTGGAGCTACTAACAAGAAAAGTGGCACTGTCATTTACTAGTCCTGAAGAAGAGAGAAACCTGGCAAACTTCTTCGTTTGTTCCGTGGAACGGGGTCGCTTGACTCAAATTCTCGATGACGACATAGTCACCGAGAGAAATCTTGAGACACTGGAAAGAGTGGCTAATCTTGCAAGTAGATGCTTGAGGGTGAAAAGGGAGGAAAGGCCTACCATGAAAAAGGTAGCAATGGAGCTAGAGGGGATGCAGACTGCGGCGAAGCATCCACGGAGAAGTGCTGATTTCAGTCCAGAGGACACTGAATACTTGCTCGGGCCGCCTTCATTGGCTTATGCTAGAGGTGATAGTTGTTCTAGTACTAGCATAACCATTGGTGCAACTAGTGTGTACAAAAGCATGCAAATCGAAATGTTAATGAGACAGGGTGATGGCCGATAATCCATCGTTTCTCAATAGTGTACATCTTCGAATATAATTAACAGATTGACATTTCTTCGTTGGAATTCACAAACGAGTTCCAACACGAAAATGGTGTCTACAATATATGGAATTTCAAAGCTACAAATCTCAGGAAAAGCAAGTAATTTTGACAACTCAATCTAATTTGTTTATTCTCGGAAGTCACAAGAATCACCTAGACCAAAATGCTCAACCTGTTCATTACAGTGAAAATCATGATCACGAACCTTGCAATAAAATTTGAAATAGAAATACAAGAGAAGCACAACCTAATCAAATTGCGTTCTTTAAAATATAAACCCTGCTCAAGGAGACGAGAAAACTAACATAACCATTGTTGTACGTGAAGGTTGAAACAGGAGATCATCTTATCTGGGTAGGAGAACAGAGCAAACCAGATGCATCTGATCCAACCACTGCAAGGTCACAAACAGTACAGATCTTTCCTTCATGGTCAGGAACAAACCGAGAGCTGCAGTACGGGCATGACACATCCTTCTGTCCACGGTAAATAGGCACGTATGTTCCCCCACAAACCACAAATGGGTTTCTGAAGTCATAGTTTAGCTGGGTTGCATCAGTCATGTTCTTTTCGGCAGCTTGCAGGATTTGTCTTGCGGTCTTTGCATGGTTTTCAACGCTGGGGTTGGTCTCCAAAAGTCGCCTGGCAAAGTTAGCTGCCGTGTTGAGATTACCAGCCTTATAGCAAACACTCATGGCATTTAGTAATGCTAGCCTCAAGTGAGGGATCTGAAGGTTGCAGTGGGTGAAGTAAGCTGCCAGCTCCTGTTGGCGAACCGGATCGCCTTTAAGTTCCTTCCTCTTAATCTCCATCTTCAAACCCAGAACATACTCCTTTACAATGATTATCAATTCTTTTACTTCATCAACCTCTCTCCTTGAATCAACTACAATCAGAGGAATAGTATGCAGAATACCAAGGAAAAGACGTAAAGCATCAGCAAATTTCCCTTGGGTTGTGGCCTTGTAACCCACCTTAAGCTTCTCTTCTAGCTCAGAGAATTTAAATACAAGAGCAGGAGGACCCCTAACATTAGGAGTAGCTGATTCACTCCATCCCCTCTCAATGGCCACGGTAAGCACAGGAGCTGTCGAGAAGGCACGTAGATACGTATGACTGCCCATGTGTAAATCGAGAAATAATTGTCTTAAGGGATCAAAGTTTTTTATACCCAGCTGCCTGCTCAACAAACGCATTGCAATATCGAAATTCCCGGCTGCAGCATGTTCCGCAGCCAGAGATGATTTCTGGGACCAGATTTGACTTACAGGCATACCAGGAGTTGGCGCAACAAACACAGAAGAACGGGCGTTGCTGGCAGTTTTTGGAGTATCAATCTCAGGTGGAAGTTCAAGATCTTCAAGATCCCATCCTTCCTCCTCATTTTCCTCGTGTGCTTCCTCATCATCCAGCACTGCACTGATGTCTCCATTTGGAATCTTGTCCACGTCAACAATATCCAAATCCTCTCCCCAATCAGCATCTGTAGCCTCTTCATACTCTTCCTCAACATTCTTCCCCACATTATCAAGACCACCCTCAAATATTCCTCTCATGACCCTCAACAAGGGCCAATCTCCACCACAGATGATTGGCGTTGGAGGTATCAAAAGAGAGGGAGATTTCCCCTTGGGTAAAACAGGAACATTATCTCCCAGTTCAGCTGCCAAATGTTCAGCAATATCATGGAGCCCATGGATTACAGCTGTGCTATAAGCAAGAGGTAAATGACCCGCATTCTCCAAGATCTTAACACGTTCTCTGATATCACCCAAATACAAAGCATTGTGGAACTGACCCATCACATCATTCTTCACTTCAGCAATTTTCAGCATTTTGAACAATTTATCCAAGTTTCCAGTCACAAGATATAGGAATGATAGCCTCTCAAAATTCTTTGTCCTCTGATACGCATATTCTACAATGCCTGCATTACCCTGACGTAGGGCCTCCACTCCCAATCGATACCAGTGATCTTTCTCATCAATTTCCTTGGCAGAAGCAACAGCAATCTGGATGTTCCCACTCCCTAGTGCCAAGTTGAAGCGAGTCCTCTCATCCTTCACAAAATGAAGAGCAACTTCAGGGAAACCTTTCTGCTGTAGATATGCAATCATGGCCTGGCCACAGAGCTCAGAACTCCTAATCATGCTCATAACCTGGTCATACCTTTTCTTCAGTAAGGATAACTTGAAAACATATTCTGTTGCATCAACAACAATGGCACGGTTCTTCCCATCTCGATCCAAGCAATGTATGGTGTTTCCATACACTTTTGTTATATACACAGGAATGTCAAGGGTCCTGATGATTCCACTATCCCCATTAGGAAGGCAGTATTTGATGTGATTCAAGGTTGTATATATGAAGACACCATTGTCATCCCAAGCTCCACTCTTTACACGAATTGTCTCATGGAGAGTGCACTGATGCACAAGCTTCTTATTGGCTATCACAATTGAATGTTTGCTAAGTAAAGCAATGCTCTCCATGTCATTTGACCAAACAATATACCTTACAAAAGGAGTTTGAAGCTCTCCAACAATAATTCTCTGCTGCAGGTCAAAAATAATGACTCTGTCCTCTGCCCTGCAGAGCAAGTTTCCAGTTCCAGCATAAAATATTGCATCAGCAACAATAGGTAGGGCACTCTTCTTGACAATCTCATTTTTCAGATTTTTAACTATAACTTGGTTGGTGCTCTTTTCAAGCACTGCAAACCTATTGCGAGCCACGAACACAGCTGGGCCTCCGATTCCTCTTTTTGCCTCCTGCACAGTATCACCCCGACCAAAGCTATCTTTGGGTATAATGTATAGTTCATAAGAACCCCCTTCCGTATCTGAACCTATCAAAACAGCATTTTCAGTAGGGCTGTAAGATAGTGTTTTTGCCCCTTGATTCAAGTTGGAAGAACCAGGCCTTCGAATTGGGATAACTTGACTGTCTCTCTGGGTGGAGAACTCATAGAAGCGGAGAAAACGATCTTTAACATAGTACATGGAATCACCGCTAACAGAAAAAGCAGGACGCTCCCTCTCCAATTTAAAGACGATCATGCCACTATCATGCCCAGCAGCCAAGAGGTTCATTTCAGGATGTGCTGAAAGAATCCAGAACCTATCATGCTCCCTACGAAATGTCTGAAGACCAGTCCGTTTTGTTGCATCCCAGACTCGGATACTCCTATCCTCGGAATTGGACACAATAATATCCTGCCTTGAATGGAATAGAACACAGGATACATTGTTCATGTGCCCCCTTAGAGTGTCCACTTCCCAAGCCTTTGTATCTGAAATTGGAAAGATTAACAGGTGACCATTTGCCAGTTCAACCAAACAGGATTTCATAACTCTATTTTTATATTTCTAATGTGCACACACTACAAGAGTATTTACAAAAATTTGAATATATGCATACTATTTAGCAAGGAATACAGAATTACATATCCAAAAGCAATTGTGTGGCTTTTTTCAGTGTTAATGATATTACTTGTGACACAGTGACACTTGCCATGAATTAACTTTACGAAGAGGAAAGGGGAAATATATGTTTTTTTCCCTCATGATAGGAAACAAGACTTAAATCAAAAAATCATGCACAGTACCAACGGATGTCTGGTATTTGACAGAATAATAATTGAAAATTTTTAAATGACAATTCAGGCCAACAAACTAATTCATTGCCCTCTCTTTAACAACATGAAACAATTTACCCCTATGGCTTACCAAAGGAATGAGAAAAGAATAAAAAAATGTTCAAAAAATTTTAGGTTACTATATCATGTGCTTGGTTGCTACAGAAAGGCAGATATTGAGAACGATGATGCAAGACTAAAAGATTGGTCTTTAAGATATATATTCCTAACACATGTTGTGTTTGACATAATGAGAACTGGATCTATTATCTAAAGAGAAATATAATTAAATGAATAATTCGATTTATATATTCCCAACTATTTAAATTTACAGATTTAAATTTTAAACAAAATGTCATTCAAGGATTTTCACCTGGCTGTGGTACATGAAGCAAGAAGTAGATGCATAAATATTTTCGTTTCTTGTTAAAACCAATCTAAGAGAGGTGCGTAGTCAAAAAATTTTTCATTTCACAGGAAACGGAAATAAAAGAAAAAAGACATACCATTCATCCGCCAAAGTTTCAATTGTCGATCGTCTGCTCCAGAGACGATCAGAGGGAGTGTAGGATGAAATGATGCCCAATTCACACCCCGATCATGACCTTCCAAAACATACTTCACAACAGCATCAACTCCACCAAAGAAATCTGCATTCATCTGACTCAAGCGCATGATATCATCTGCTGGGGCAACCGTCTTTTTCCTTAGGGCACCAATATCCCAAACACGAACAGTTTGATCCAATGATGCTGAGACAACAAGATCCTCCTTTGGATGGAATAAGGCACACATGACGTAATGGTTGTGTCCAGTGAGCACAGAAATACAAGTTCGGGACTGCCAATTCCATATTCTAATTGTCTGGTCATCACTCGCACTAACAATCCACGGGTACTCATGATGGAATTGAACGGTTCGGATGTAATCAAGGTGTCCAAGAAGTGTAAACAAACACCTATGCAACTTGTAATTCCATACCTTGATCTTGTAATCATCCCCTGCCATTTAAGCATAAACAATAAATTACTTCTCTCGAGACTCTCTTCCAAATCGGCAGCCGTCATAATAAAATAAGACTTAACAGACAAGTAAATGGTTCTCAGGTTGATAGATCCAGAAAAACATAGGTAACCCAATTTCAGATTAAGAATATAAGAGTGAATAGTTCAGATCTGATTGATTCTACAGGGCATCAAGAAGAAACTAATGAACTACACTACCATTTATAATGGATGCATCGGGCGAGTTACAGCAAGATGACCACACATTACACTATGTGACAGAACTACCACGGCAGTATAACTTACATTTTATCCATTTCATATCGAATCTATAACGTCAAGTGCCTGAAATTTGCAGATTTATACACAGAGCGAACGAACCGACAAAAATAAGATTGAATTGTGGCGTTATACCTCCGGAGACGAAAAGCGGCTGAGAGGAGTGGAAATGGACGCCACGTACAGGGCCATCGTGCTCGTCAAAACGGTCGATGAGAGTGCCCATTCGGTAATCCCAGAGCTGGATCACACCGCTGTGGAGACTGGCCAAGATCCATGGCCGCTTGGGGTGAAAGCTCAGCCCTTTCACCCGATTACTCTTGGTCTCGAATTTCGTCAGCATCTCAAATCCCAATTGAAACCCCCCCTAACTGAAATCAAAGATCAAACAACCAAGAACAATTCAATTGACTAAACTCAATTCAATAATACAAATCACCCCTCAAAGTCTCCCAATTGGCAATGCTTTCGATCTAATTATCCATTTTTTTCCTAATCAATTTCTCAGCAACCAATCAGGATGTGAATTCGCGAATAAAATCATAAGTCGAGAGAGAGAGACATGTACCTCAGATCTGGGAATGCGGATTCTTGATTAGCAGCGTGGAAATACGAGACGACGGATTGGTTTGGCAAATCGTCTAATGATCAAATTTCTCGGCTTTTCTCGGAAACCAATCAGCAGGCGAAAGAAACTCGGTAAGAGAGAGATTCAGATCTGGGAATTCACAGGTGAAATCATTTGAAGGCAGAACACATCTAAATGCAATGCAGAGAGAGAGAGAGGGGGGAGAGAGAGAGAGAGAGAGAGAGAGAGGGAGGGAGGGTTCACTACCAGCAGGGAGTGACCTTGTTGCAGATCTGTTTTTCGTTTTGGGATTCAAGCAGGAAGCTTTTTTATTTCTTTCTTTCTTTCTTTTCGTTCTCTGTTGTTTCCTGTTTACGTTTTAATTTTTTTCTTTTTCTTTTTATTTTGTTTTTTGTTTTTTTGGACAAGTTGACCTTATGGTCACGTTTAATTCCTCTTGATACTGACCTTTTGGGTTTTTTTCCTTTTATTTTTGAAAATTTTAACGAAAAGTTTTCAATATTATTCATTTTAACGAAAAATTATATTTTTACACTAAAAAACCAATCATTGCACTATTCATTTTACCCTTTATTTTGTACTTAAAGTTTTCAAGCATTTTTCATTAGTTTTCCTTTTATTTTTTTGGAAAAAAGTTGAAATTTCTCTCTTATAAAATTACTTAAATTGGATCTTTCGATTGTTGGAGCAAACGTAATAACTTGTAACTCAAATTCTTTTACCCATATAACCGAGATCACGTAGTCAAATTCTCGTGCCCTTAATTCTTCAATTGTTTCGATAAAAACAAGAAATGTGGAAGCAAGACGTAATATTCCTTGTAGTTTGTGTCGTTTTATTCTTCATCTTGTTTACCCAACATCTTTCTAGAGTTGGAAGAGAAACCAACACGATTAATTGGAAATGATATGGCAAAAATTTTGTTAGAATTTTGTTGATATATGTTGTTTTAAAATATGGAATGTGATTTCTTTCAAAATAAAAATGTGCTCAAGAGTTCGATTTACCCTAATATAATGCAAATAAAATTGAACGGCTTGCATTGCGTCACATCAACCACAAGAAACCTTGTAAAACATTATTACGTTTATCAAAAGCTTTAGTTTCATTTAAAAATATTTTTAAAATTACTGAAAGTACTTTAAAATAAAGATTGAGTTTCCAAAGCATACAAGTGATTCCTGCAAGAAACACATAAAGTGGTACTTCTTGTAAGAAGCCCTTCAACTGCTTTCTCAAAATTCACCCGTATCTTAACAAAGATTGGTTTCAAAAATAGTTTCATAAAAAACACTTCCAAACGATCCCTCACCGTTTATTGAAATTTGGAAAAAAAGGAAAATGAATGCTTCAAACGAAAGAAAACATTACCAACCTACAACAAAGTTTAATGGTATTCCACCCACCAGTTTTCTCCTCTATAGTACAACAATCAAAATTCCACCATTGCAGATTTTTCAATAGTAGCCGGTACATGTTCCGAAAAACGGCAATTTGCCCCAAGGGGGAGAACAAATTTAGCAAACGGTCCTGTACGAAAATCACCTTACGTTAGGACCTGCCGGGCTTCGATATCCTTAAGTCTAAGGGTTACAGCTCTCTTGTGCGCCTCTAGTCCCTCAACTTCAGCCATGGTGGCCACGTATGGGCCGAGCTTTTGCAAGCCTTCCTCTGTCAAAGACTGCACTGTCATGTACTTGAGAAATGAGTCCAAAGCCACGCCACCATACATCCTCGCATAACCATATGTTGGAAGGACGTGGTTCGTCCCACTTGCATAGTCTCCCACACTCTCTGGTGTCCACTGCCCTAAAAATACAGAACCTGCGCTCGAAAGATATCGAAATTTAGACAGCTGCAAACAAAATCCTAAGTTTAAAGTGACAAGGGACAAAAGGCTGAAGCTAGTGAGTTTCATCTGTACAGCTACAAGTCCAAATGAGAGATCACTAATCATGGCATGACACTCCGTAGACCAACGTTTGGAACCATCGGCAAAATGGAAGCAAAGATCAACATAGTGATACACAAATGAAAGACAAAAAGGAAGAAAACTACTGTTAAAAGAAAAATTAAAGGAATAAAAAGGATGAAACTGTCAAGTTATAGGCTAAGAGAAGTATACCTGCATTTTCAATGAAACTCTCCCACTTTTCTGCATCCTGGACATTGATGATCAGATGCTCGGGGGCATACAAGTTTGAAAAAGAGACTGCCTGAAACAGCCATCATCATGTCTAATTTCGGGATCACACAAAACGTCTCAAACAACATACAGGTAAGCAAAGATGATGCATGTAGCCCAGATGTTAACATAGTTATCATAAAAATACTAAAAAGAAACACTTTTTATCAAACGCACCAATTGAGATAATAAAAATCTGGACAAAAATAATGAGGATCTTTAATGTTGAGAGCCAAATAAACCGAACCAAGAGACAGCAACGATGCAATTAAAATTTTCCATGCAAGGGGAATGCTGAGACAAAAATTCACTTTTGGACACAAATCACTTAAAAATTCAGCTCGAGTAAGTAACTAATATAATGAGGCAACTTAAGGACGTAACCCTAGGCTGTAATCTCTCCTTTTAGGACCAACACTAAAACTCTTAAAGTGAGACTGTTCTAATCTTATATATAACAACCCAATATTACCTTCTTAAGTTGCCACATTACTATCTCCTTACTAGTTCAAGACTTTAGAGTAGAAATCTATGATTATTTCATTCAACAGAACTTTGCCAGACTCTGCAACCTCTCCAAAGGTAATTTAACATTGGATGAGATGAAATGCATGCTACAAATACCCTGACACTACTCACCATCCTTGACCGATTTCACAAGTGATTCCAGTGAAGTAAATACAGGGGCTTCCTAAATTTAGTGACAGGCATATCATATCAAGATGAAAGGACAAACCTCAACCATATCCCGAGCAAACACTGTGAAACTGTGGCTCAGTGCTTTTGAAGCAAACGCTCCCCTTGGTAGGCTTTGGCACTGCTTGCTGATTTCCTCTTCTATAGCTTTAACATCCACGCCATCCCCAGCAATTACAAGAACAACTTGACTATCAGGGCCGTGCTCAGCCTGAAATTGTATTAGTTACTCAGGTTGCCCACAAGCATCCCAAAATACCATATCAATCATTTAGATTTCATATAATGCAGTAAAAGATCTGCAACAAATAACAATGTGCCTCGTTATATAAGTCATATCTTAGTGAAACGTAGACATCTTATTATAAGGGGATCGAGAAATACAGTCGTCCTGCTTTAGCCACTTCAGTAGACTAAAGTTGAAACAAAGCCTTAAATCTTTAAAACTGTAAGGGTGCAAATTGTATTGAGTTAAATATACAGTATGATTATGTTGCAAATTGAACCTGATTCTCTTATAAATGTTAAATTACGAAAGTGATCAATCACAAACTTAAAAAAAGCATTGCAGAACAAGGAAGCACCTGAGAAAGTAAATCAGCAGCTATATGAACAGGACTGGCATGTTTGTCAGCAATGACCAAAACTTCTGAAGGGCCCGCAGGCATGTCAATTGAAACCATGGCTTCGCTGTTCTGGTAAACGCAATAATCTAACTTAACTCCCATGTTTCAGCTTCACTAAAAGTTAAGCAAAGAACTTGTAATTGTAAGTATATGTACCTGGAGAATCATTTTTGCAGCAGTGACATATTGATTTCCAGGGCCAAAAATTTTTTCAACCTGAAAATTATTTGAATCAAAGAATTAGATAAGTAAGAGCAAAAGATTACATTTTCTTTAGATTGATAAGACAAATGAATTTCAAAGAAAATTACAACATAATAGCTAAGCTAACTTTTGTCCTCCGCTTTTTCTTATATGACTGATCCTCTATTTTATCAAAAGAAATCATGCTCAGAACATGAGCTAATAATTGAGTAACAAATACAAGGCATGGTACAAATATATGGACAAGTTATGAACAACACAATAACAATATAAAAGGGAAAGTAACACCTTTGGGCAAGATTCCGTACCCCAAGCCATAGCAGATATCGCCTGTAAAGCAAAAAGAATTATCAGATTACTGTATGTAATAAAACATAAACGTTGTATATTTGGTGTTTAAAGACCTGAGCGCCACCAGCTTTAAGGATGTGAGTTACACCAGCCTTCTTAGCACAATATAGTACTTCCTGAGGAGCAAAACAAAAAATGATCAGCTCTAAATTTGAATCCCCTCATAACGCATTCCATCCAAAGTAAAGAATCACCTTGCATATGGTGCCATCCTGACTTGGGGGAGTGGCAAGAACAACAGTTTTACACCCAGCAATCTGTGCAGGCTGGTAAACATGATAAAAGCATTTGTCCATCAATCTTTATGATTTAAAAATTGAGAACCATGATAAAGATCAAAAGGATGACACAACCAAAAGCAAGTTTTACAACAAAAATGATCAACTTACAACAGAAAGCATCAGAGCTGTTGAAGGTAAAACTGCAGTTCCTCCTGGAACATAAACACCCACAGAACCAATGCTTCTTGCCACCCGTTTACATTTGACACCCTGAAAGGTTAAAGATGCTTAAAAACTCTGGGTATATAGAAAAAAGAAAGCTGCAATATAGGTTTACCTTCATGTTCTCGACACTTTTCTCAGCTGATTTCTGAGCAAAATGAAATGCATATATATTGTCATATGCCACATCAAATGCTTCTTTAATAACTGCATCAAGCTGCATAAGAAAAATATCAGAATTCAATACATCAAATTAATATCTTGTATCCAGAAAACACATCTACATAGAGATACCTCAGGATCTGGAAGCTCGGATACTTCTACAACTATACTATCCAGTTCAACTTTGTCAAACTTTGCAGTATACCTGCGTGAGAGAAAAATAAATAAAGCATATTAAAACAACAAATTCTTCAGGAATTAAAGGTGTGCTAATAAATAAAAAGTAATAACAAATCAATAAAATGATAAAAAGGAATTAAAGAAGTACATACTCCTTAACCGCAGCATCGCCTCTTTTACGAACCTCATCAACTATAGGGTTGACCTGACCAAGTATAGCTACTATATTGTATGAGTTACTTCATTTATGAATATAAATACGAACAAAAAAGTTGTCAAGTTCTTAAAGAATAGTCAGGATTTGAGAACAAAAGAAAGGCTCACCGTGCTGAAAATTGAAGAAAAATCAATTCGAGGACGAGCTTTCAGGCTTTCAACCTCAGGTGGGGCTAGTTCAGATAACCTATAAGACTTCATTGAGCAAGTTATCCCCTTACAAGCAAACCCTGAGCAAACAATCAACTTTACTAAATCAAGAAATGAAATATTAATAAAGAAAAGCATTGAATTTACGGGTGAGCACCTAACATCTACCACATAACTTCGACATATGATTATATGGTCACATAAACAGAATTTATACATAAATTCACCTCTTAACTATATAAATGTCTTACATTTCGCACACTTTATTTGCATGTATGCACTCATAAACAGTTCAAATGAAACAAATTTAAATTCTTTAGTTTTTATACAACTGAATAACGCAAATATCCTCTAATAATGCACGCAATTTTACCAAATTTCGAGTCAGCTCGATATCAACAAGCACTATACTAACTCGAAATTCGACACACATGGTGAAAATAACTACAGAGTTACATTCAATGTGAGTAAAAATCACTCTTTCAATTGAGCATTACAGTTTGACTCCAAAATCAAAGGCATGAACTGCAATTCAGTGAAAGAAACCGAGGAAATGATGGATTCATACCTCGCCGGAGAAAAAGATTTCGGGCTTTCGGGGCGGCAATGAGCGAATGAAACTGTCGTTGGATAAAGCAGCTACTGATGCTGCGATTAAAACACAGAACCTGACTGTCCATCATCACCGCCTTCAATCAGACCAGCTAAATTAATACATAAATGTAAAGGGAAAAGAAAATTTTCTCTTAATTTTCTGTTTGGCTGGCGAGAAAATGTGGGGAAAGGAAAAAAGAATTGACCTTCTTGCATTTACGCACGAAAATGGCAGCAGAGGGGAGGAGAAATTTAAGATTTACCTGCAAAGTGGAAAGTAAGCGGGACGCGGTGACTGATGACTGTGAGCGTACGGCCAGCCACTAGACGGAGCCGCGGAGAAAGACAACCCAAGTTGATGAAGGAGAAGATGAGATGGACTTCGAAGAGAGTCGCCGGAAACGGGAGAAACGGAGATGAAGTCGCCGCCAAGATCAGAGAAAGCTGAAGTCGCGAGAAAAAGATGAGGATTTTACTATCGGGGGAAGTGGATTTGGATCCCCATCCGGATCCATATTGTCCGATGATTTCATCTTACTTATTCATGTTCGAACAAAAATCATTTAACATTTTTATTTAAAGTTAAAGCATAAATAATATTTGATGAAAACAGAACGCATGATATATGATGAACGGCTAAAATGTAGAGAATCCTAAGATCTCCACAAAGTGTATCCAAAAAGATGCTCTTCCGGAAACTGAAGAAAACAAACGGATGATTAGGAAAAGAATGAAATATACAATCTTTACTAATTAATAAAACACCTATTGTCAACCAAAATTTTATAAAATTACCAGTTTAATCGTTTAATTAAAAAAAATATGAATAAAAAATATAGGGTAGAAATGTAATTTCACACAACAAAATTTTGTTTTTTTTTCTTTCTCAAAACCTAACATAAATGTAATCATAATATATCTCTAATTAAAATAAAATAAAATAAAAATTTTCCGCTCTCACATTCTCTATCACTCTTTTTCTCTCTTCTTTTATTTCAAAAATAAAAATAAAAAATTTTCTCACACACTTTATGTGTGCTCATATGCTAGTATTAATAATAATAACAAAATTTATAATTATATACATAAATTAGTAAGTACACATATAATATTAATAATATCAGTCTGGTACAGTATATTTTGGTACCATACCCACTATGTATGATCGGTGTAAATATCGTACTTTTACCACTTGGTACAAGTAAGTGACACAAATTTGATATATGATGATTAGTAATTCAGTTGACATGATAATTGACAAAAAAGCTCACCCCTAGTTTTACGAGCTAATGCGGAGTTGGAGTGGTCAGGGTAGCAAACCGGGTTTGGATTTTTAATAGGCAACAAGCCCAAACTTTCCTTACCGGAGATTGGGTTAGGAGTTCAACCCAAACCAAACCGGAACCAAACTAAAATTTAGGAAAACGAGATCTGTTATTTTATTGGACCGCCAGTTTTATTCAAGACGCCTCACATTAATATTCGAACAAAATAACGGGAGAAAATGAGGGATGACGCAAGTAGAGGGAGGGAGAGACGGAGGTGACCGTGAACGTATAAAGCAAGGCTTAAAAGTTCGTCTTCAATTTTGAATTCTTGATTTTCATTTTTTGCATACATTTATACCGTTTATCTCGCATTGTTTCCAAAAAAAAATTGTAAACTAAAAACTAAAAACGAAATAATTATTCGTAATTTTTCAGTAGCTGCAAAATTTATTAACTCCGAAGTAATTGAAGAAGCAACAAGTTATTGATTCCTTCTTAAGTTTTTTACCCATTGGAGGCTTGGAGCATCCAATCTGCAAAAAAGTAGTTGTAAACTTTGTATCAAAAAACCCCTTTTACGTATACAAATCTTGAAGTAAAAATGTCACACTGAGAATAAAACCATACAGAAATTCTCCAACCTGATACTGCAAATATAAGACTGATACTGACTCCTCATGGACTATCTTGAAATTCAGTTATATCCTGGAAACTCTGCAACCTTTTTCTCCTGCCCGCCTTCGGAACTGGGGATGATGAACTGATGTAATCCACTGATTCTCGCTCCTGCTGCTGATCAAAGCGCAAAGAACGGCGCACTGCAGAGTTCCTTGGTGAACCAGCATTTCCGGATGTAACATTTTTGTCTTTGAGATCAACTGATTCAAGCTTTGGGCCCAGACTTTTCACTTGAGTTTGCAGACAAGGACTTTCAGGGGGTATGTTACTATTCAGGTTTTCGTTGTTTTCAAAGTATTCAGAGCTAAGCAACTGTTGTTCTTCTTCTTCGACCATATCTGCCCAACTTTTCTTACCACAACTGTACATTGAAGAACTGACCACCGTGGCTTTGTCTTTCAGTTGGAAACAGTCATCATTCACCCGAGAGGTATGCTTCCAATTTCCACGTGATATAGGTTGCAGAACAGATCGTACTGCTGCATCTCCTTGGGGCCTCCTCGAATCTCTGCTAATTGGTGAAGACAAACTAGAGACCGAGTTGTGAAATGCTACTTCTGACTTTCCAACAGTTGAAGCTAGAAAATCTTCATTGAGACTTCTAACAGCATTGGCTCGCACGTTTTCTGTTCTTGGACATTGGTGAAATGAGAGTTTTTCATTTGAACTTCCAACTTTACGTCCCCATATTTCCCTCCTCGGGTGTCCACCATTAAATCCCCACGGAGATCTTTTTGGTTGAGAAAATTGAACTTCTGGATCCCATATAGCAGGAGCTGGAGAAAAAAATGTCTTCACATTCAAAGTTGTTTCTGCTCCCAGTATACCACCCTGATTTTCCTTGATTCTGCTGGAAAAACTAGACCTGCTTTCACAAGGGTTTACAAAATAATGATCTTGCTTCCATTGATCAACAGATACAGTCTCTTCTTCGCGACCGTCTGCCCGCCTTCTGGATAACATGTGAGATCTTCCATCCTGTTCAACTGGTTTTAAAACTGATTGTGCCTTTAGTTCGGTCAGCATTTGACAAGCACGCTCAAACGACTTGGCGTAAGATTCATCCATTGGTTTATCTCCAGATGAATCTCTCACAACTTGCAGCAGAGATTTTGCTTCTGTAAATCTGTTCATATGCATCAAGCAGATTGCCAAATTGCATTGCTTGTTCTTGTCTGGCTCCAATGACAGAGCTTTCCTGAGATTTTTTTAAAAGAACAAATCATATACAATTAGAAAAATATATCGTTTCACATGTGGGGTATATAAAGCAGGATGTACAGAAACTTACAAGTAGTATTCTTCGGCAGTTTTGTAATCACCTTTCAGTAAGTAAGCCCAGGCCAAGTTTCCTAGTATTCTGCGTTGACAGATTACCCCAAGTCATCTAATTATGCAGAACTTTACAGTCGAATTAGTATGAAGAATGAGAAAAGCAGTGAAATTCACCTTGCTCTCTCTTGTTCAACAGTAATTTGAACCTTCCTCCCCTGAGATCTTGCAGTCTTTGTCCTCCTTCCACAAAAAGCTACACCTTCGTCAATGTGTTTCAATTTGGACTGAAGCATTTCAATCTCTTCTTCAATCCTCCCCGACCGCTGCAAAACCGATAAATGTAAAGCAAAGTGAGCAACACATAAACATACATAGACACCGACAAAGAGAAGGATATGCAATTGGAATAACCTTACTGCAACATGTGGATATACCTTGAAATTATGATAGGAATATTCAGCAGTACCTTGTAGAAATAGATGTTAAGGAATACAAGCATTCGAGTAATAGATATTCAGAAATAATACCTTGTCGATAAACTCCCATAAATATATTCTACTGATGCATAACGAGAGAGAAATAGAAAAAAGGAAGGAAATAAAAGGCCACAGGAGAGGAACTCCTGCTTTTTAATTTACACTGCAAGTCTGCCCAGAAAAGTTACAACAAGGCCTACTTTTAGCGGCTTGGTTGCCTCAACATATTACAACAAAGCCTTATCCCGCTAAGTCGCCTCAACATAGCAAGAAAATATTGTAACCTAGTTCTAGACTTCTAGCAGTTCCTACTTTCGACTCACATTTGAGCACTAAACCTTCTTAAAGTCCTGAATATCACGTGTACAATACTTTTATAGCTCCTACCATGATGGAGTTACAACCGCGTATTCAAACAAGAAGATAACAAAATATAAGTAATTTGTCGTAGAAATGAAGGTGCTTTACCTTGTACAGTTCAACTAAAACATTGTTAAGAGATTCCTGAGAATCATACGGGCAGAGATGACGAAAAGATTTGATAGCTTCAATAGCCTCCTCCGCTCGATCCAATTGTTTCATCACAATTGCCATGTCTTTCAAGGCACTATCAACTCGATCCCCAGCATTTATAGCAGCCCAGAAGAGGGATATGGCTTTGCCTGGATCCTTTTCTATCAACTGCATTCGAAGAACGCAAATCGATCAAACAATATAGCAGTGGAAACCAATTGCAAGAAAGATATCCCAGTATCAATTCCATTAACTAAAGGAATAAAATTGGTCTCTAAATTCTTACCTTCCAGGAAAAAAAAATCATTAGGGGAAACCAATTAACAAGAAAGAAAAACAGTAGCTAATTTTGAAAAATAAGAACCGAAAGAAAGAAAAATCACATTACCCAAAAGAAATTTATACCAAATTACGCATAAAAATTCAATCTTTCATACCTGCACCTGTTTGGCTCTGACGTAGGGAGAATCGCCAGCAGGCACTTTATGCACAACGTGAAAATGATCCTCTCTATCAGAAGGCGACACTCTCTTCCTCTCTGACATCGGCACCACCGGAGGAGTTGGCGGCGCCGTCTTCCATGTCGCAGGCGGCGTCGAGAAGCCTCTTGTGCCAAAGTTCTTGTCTCGGGTCCACATTGGGCTATTACTACGAGAGAAAAATCTATGAAATTACCCAGGAAAAAAAAAATCACTTTCTCGGGAAAATCTTGAGACCCTTTTGGTGAATCTCTCCAAGAAAGGGATTTTGGTTGCCGGAAGGACGCGTCACTTTCTAGGGAAAGTTTTCAGACGCGTTTCTTGATAGATAGAGAAAGCGTCGCAAAGAAAGAGGGAAGGAAAACAAGTTAGTTTGCCTTGCAGCGTGAATTGTTTATATAGTTATGGGTTTCTGGGGATCGATGAGAAAGTGAGAGAAGATCACAGAGAAAGTGAAAGGAAAATGCAGAAAGGTGAGCGAAGTCGAATTGAGAATTGAGAGAAAGTGAAAGAAAATTAGCCGTTTATTCGTTTCAAAAGACAATAAAAAGAAAAATTAGCCGTTTAATTATAATTACTAGCCGTTGGGATTAGCGACGCTTCACACACGCAAAAAAAAAAGTTGAACAACGGCGGTTTACATCGGATTAAATTTATATTTCCCATCTATTTGATCCATGATTCTACGTTAAATCGATGTGTAGCTGTTTGGGCCCAAAATATTTTGGTTAGGCCGAGCAGTCAGATGTGCTCGGCCCAAGGTAATAACAGATGCTATGGGTCGAATAATAAAACCCGGGCCAGCTGGCAGGGTCAGCCGAATCCTATCTCAAGAGGTCCAGATAAGTAGGAAGGATTGAGGAAATCCTGGTGCGACCAGGATTCTCGACCAGCAAGAAATAAAGCCTCAAAATGAGGAAGATTCAGAATCCCAGTGGGAGTAGGTTTGTTCAAACCAGAATCGAAATGGGACAAGGACTCCCAATCCAAATCAGAGGAGGTTTCAAGGAATGGGGTACTATAAATACACGAGATCATGCAACATTCAAAGCCTCTTCAAATCATCATACAATTGCCCTGCGCAAAACCTCTCAAACACCTTGAGATTTTTCCTTTTCTTTTTCTGCCGACACACCTTCAGTTTGGATAAACAGCACTGTGGAAGCGCCCGGCGAGCACCTTCAGTTTGGATAAACAGCACTGCTGCCGCAGAACCAGCCGACCGAGAAGCACCTTCAGTTTGGATAAACAGCACTGCGTCGAGGTCGACCGGTTATCTATCTAAGTCTCGGCCGAGAAGGGTTTTCGAACCTTTATTGGCAGAGGTCACCTTGCTAGCCCTCTCGGCAAAGTCAGGTGTTACGAATCACATTGCTCGGCGTACAGGGCGCCGAGTGGCTTTATGATTGGATACTCGCAAGTGGGTTTCAGGGTTCGGTATTCTGACGGCCGAACGACGTTTACCATCAAGACCTACATCACGTTTGAGTATCTGTGCCCATACAGTTTGGTCTCGATTCGACGTGCTTTTACTCTCGCGAATAAAATCATAGTGACCGAATCGGGCTCTGACGATTTGTGAACTCCGCAGAATTAGCAGCCTTGTCTTCAGGCTATAGAACCCAGAGACCGAGAGTGTTCCTTCCTCGGTCGCAATCGCAAGATAGAGAAGTCAGCAACGCGCTCAGAGCGACATCAGCAAATTTTACTCCTCGGCCGAGCTCGGCCGACGAGTTGGCACGCCCCGCATTCAACCGAAGGACATAGTTAGCTTATTAGTTACTCGGCCTGCGCGCCACGTAGGTTTTGTAATTTTTAGAGTCAACATTTTGGCACGCCCAGTGGGACCTTTGTGCTAAACCTTCGGAGTTCATGACCATTGAGACACGGTCCACGAAGCAGAAAACAACCATGGGAAAGTCAACGACTGACTTGCCAGTGCAAGGCCTTGGGCAGGATTTGCACTCTACAAAAAATCCGATCACAGTTGCGCCGCCCGAGGCCACAAGTGTAATACGCCGAGAGAATGAAATCTGTCTCGGCGGGCAACCTCACAACCCAGCAGTCCCGAATCAAACGGCTGGAATGTTCATGGAAGGGATTGTGGAAGATTGTGACGACGATGGTGGAGAAGGTTCCGATCCACCAACTAGGACATTCCTTCGGCGACGACTGGAGGAACAATATCGTCAGGTCGAGCAGTCGATCGGTCAGAAGATGAATGATTTGCTAGAAGCAATACGTAGTAACAGCGATACACAGACCAGAATGCTCGAACTATTGGTTAGTAAAGCTTTCGAAGATGGCCAGGTCGGCCCACCTCGGCAGCTTTCGACGAATGTGCCAATACCAGCCGAGAGAGGGCCCGCCCGACCGCAACCAATCACCTTAGAAAGAAGAGGTGGACCAGGAAATAGATCCGAGGGACCAAGCCAGGGAGAAGAAGCCGCTTCCATAAACATGACCGAAGTCCAGAGAATGATTGATTCGGCCCTGAAGAAAGGGCCGAAGTTTCCAAAATTCATTCATCCATACCCGGCTTATGTAGAAAGGTTTGAATACCCACGAGGATTTAAAATCCCTGATTTCAGCCTCTTTGCCGGGGAGTCGTCTTTATCCTCATTAGAACATGTGGCTCGGTTCACAGCGCAGTGTGGAGACGTCAATAGCGACTTCTACAAACTACGTTTGTTTAATTTTTCACTGACAGGTTCAGCTTTCGCCTGGTACATTAATCTTCCACCCAATTCTGTGCAGAGTTGGGAAGAGTTGGTCGAAAAATTCCATGAACAATTCTATCGGCCAGGGATGGAGATATCCGTATCATCCTTGGCCAGGATGGCTCAAGCATCCGACGAGTCTCCAATGGAGTACTTAACAAGGTTTAAGTCGGCCAGGAATTGGTGCCGAGTACCACTCCCCGAAGTGGAGTTCGTCAGGATCGCCCTTAATGGATTAGACGTGGAGTACAAAAAGAAGTTTCTGGGGGCAAATATTCGGGATATGTACGAACTTGCTCAACATGTCGAACAATATGATTATCTGCTCCGAGAAGAAAAGATATCGAAGTCACCATCCCGGGGGACGTTGTATAAGAACCCCACGGCGAGCTATGCATCGGCCGAAAGTGAAGACCCTCAGTATGTTAGTGTGGACGCGGCCGAGATAATAATAGACAAACCTTATGTTTGCAAGGCTTTGGCGCAAGTAAATACCAAAGACGCCAAAACCCGTTTGACCGCCGAGGAAACGGGCAAGTCATCAAAAGTATACACTTTTGATATCACCAAAGCTGATGCAATCAGTTATTGGCAGCAAAGATCATCAAGCTTCGGCCAGGACATACTATCCCTAAGGCCGATGAATTAAAAGGAAAGATATACTGCAAGTATCATAATTCTAATAAGCATGCAACCAATAATTGTGTTGTGTTCCGGGACACAATTCAAAGCTGGATCGAAAAAGGAAAGTTGAAATTTCCGGAAAAGATGGCGGTCGATGTTAATCCTTTCCCTTCGACGACGATTGGTATGGTGGATGCTCACCTTCCTAAAAATAAAGGGAAGGCCGAATACGTACCGGTGCAACATGTCCATAAACGGAATGGTCGCACAAGACTACAGCTCGATATCTTTTCGAATGCACCACCAGCGGAACAATCGAGGCCACCCGCCGATGAGCCTATGACAAGGTCAAGTTCCGACGAGGCTCATGGATCAAAGGTGTTATGTGACCATTGTAAAACACCAGTTGAGCCTGGGAGGAAGACATCTTCAACACCACCCGCGGCCCCTACAACATCGTCGACAGGGTTAAGTCCACGACATCAAGTGTTTGATCGACTCGGCCCACAAGTACGGCCGAAAGACCAGACCTCGGTCAGGCGGCGTCTGGATTTCGACGCACCTTTCTACAATGAGGATTATTACTCGCGCAATGCTAATAGTTCGGCCTCACCAGCCGATCGCAAAACTTTCAAACCACCAAGGACATCGGATCAACGCTGGTACAGTTACAATTCTCCGACTGGCTTATATACGGCGTTATCTAAATCTCAAAAACGTCGCCGCCAACGGAGAGATTGCATGGCTCGGCGACGAGAAGCGCAGGCCAGCCCGGCCAACCAGTGGCAACCAAAAAAGGCCGTGGAAGATATTAGCGAACGGCCAACCCCGACTATCATGACCGAGTTAGCCGAAGGGAAGAAAGTGGCGGATGTTGGTTTCGAAACCACCATTGAGGAGGCTGAGAAACGTATTAAGATCCTTCTCCGGCCTGGGGAAACTAGAGCTCGGCTAGAACACTTCACGCAAGAGGCCGAAAGAAAACTTTCCCCGTTACCACCGCGCGAGCCGTTTATTAAAATTCGGCGCAACTTACACCCCCCATTCCTCGGTGAATCCTTGGAATACATGCGAGAGTTTCATAAGAAATACTCCGCCAATGACTTGTACGGACTACCCAAGGCGTGTCAGGAAGCCCCCAGCCTAGCTCTCACTTGCCCCGATGCCGAGCAAATCATTCAGAAAACCTCTGACCCAGCGATTAAGGCAAGGTTCCAACATATACGGGAGGCTCGGGTACTTGGTTTTGAAGTCGATCCCTATACAGATATCGACACCTCTGAATTACCTTTTTCGCTTGATGACCTTCAGCATTTGCGCTATCATTTCGAAGTTTTTTCGGCTGTATCCCTCTTCGGCCTCACGGCCGACGAGGAAAAACGGATAGCACGGTTGAATGCATATCTAGACACGAGGAACGCCCGTATTGCCTATGAAGAACGAGCCCGAATAACGAAGGACCACCATAAGTCTTCAGCAGTCAACATGGTCGAGGAAAATAGCCAAACCACACTCGACGTGGTTAACACGTCTCAGATACCGGCTCTTACCGAGGAACTCAAAAGTCTGATCGAGGATGTTCCGGCGACCGATGCTATGGTTAGTTCTGCAGAAGACGACGACCACGATCCAATGGGTCCCTCGGTCCTCGAACAAATGGAGATCAGTATGGTCCACGTCCTACCAGTCGAATTCCAACCAAGTGCCCCCCAGTCGAATTTCTTGGATGGGGACGTGGTCACCGAGGAGGCAACACAAGTAGATTTCGTCGCAAATGACGACGACCTAGAAACCCGAAGCACGGACAACTTTAAGGCGGCTTTGGCCGAGCTATTTCCTCGCTCCCCTTCGGTTAATCTCCAACACCTGAAGTCGTTGTACGTCACGGCTCACATCGAAGGATTCCCTATTTCCAAAGTGTTTGTCGACTGTGGAGCCACAATCAACATTATGCCAATATCTGTCATGAAGGCTTTACGCCGTTCTGATAATGAACTCATTCCGTCAGGGATCACTATGAGCAGCTTCGTTGGTGACAAGTCTCAAACCAAAGGAGTGCTACCTTTGGAAGTTAGCATTGCCGGTCGTCAACACATGACGGCATTCTTCATAATTGATTCCAAGACCGACTATAACGCATTACTTGGCCGAGACTGGATCCACCAAACCAGTTGCATTCCTTCATCACTATACCAAGTTCTCATCTTTTGGGACGGCAAATCGGTCACCGTCCATCCGGCTGATAATCAACCATTTGAGACCAACATGATTCAGGCTCGCTATTATGACGATCACGTCGGCTACATCACCCTCCAGGGCCTCAACGAGGATGGGCGGCCGACGAGAATTTCGGTACAAAAAGTGATTGACGTCGGCGCCGAGACTGTCCAACAGGATTCGGCGAGACTTGGTTTGGCGAACTTGGACATCAATGCCGATGATTGAGCACACCACGCAAGAACGGCGTCAGGCCGCGGTTTCATCTACAATGGAACGTCTGCTGGCCCATTGGTACGCCATTACCAAGCAACCACATTCTGGCATCAATTTGGTCGAATTTCTGGCCGAAGCAGATGACGGCCCCGTTCTAACTTTCGATAAAGTTCAGGCTGCGCCGCCCGAACTCGAAGACCATCGGCCTCAAGTCAAGGACCCGTTAGAAGAAGTTAACGTAAGCACGGCCGATGACCCTCGAACATTGTTTATTAGTGCGTTACTTCCCCCGGCCATGAAGGTCGAACTCCGTGAGCTACTCCATGAATTTAAAGATTGCTTCGCGTGGAGCTATCATGAAATGCCAGGCCTCGACCGAAACCTTGTGGAGCATGAGCTACGCATCAAGGAAGGGTGTAAGCCTTTTCGACAGCCTCATCGCCGATTTTCGAACGAAGTACAACTCGGCATTAAGGAAGAATTAGTTCGGCTTCTAAAAGCCGGGTTTATTCGGACCGCTCGGTATGTCGAATGGTTGGCCAATATCGTTCCCGTGTTAAAGAAAAACGGTGCCCTTCGCATTTGCATCGATTTTCGTAATATAAATCTGGCTACTCCCAAGGACGAATATACAATGCCGATCTCAGATTTATTAATTGATGCTGCAGCTAATCATGAACTATTATCTTTCATGGACGGTCATGCGGGTTACAACCAGATTTTCATCGCCGACGCTGACGTCCACAAGACGGCTTTCCGTTGCTCGGGGGCACTTGGTACTTACGAATGGGTAGTCATGCCTTTCGGCCTTAAGAACGCCGGCGCCACATATCAACGAGCCATGAATATGATCTTCCACGACTTAATCGGTACAATCGTCGAAGTTTATATCGATGATGTGGTCGTAAAGTCCAAACGTCGTTAAACACACCTGGACGACCTGAGGCAAGCGTTCCTTCGCATGCGCAAGAACAACCTCAAGATGAACCCGGCCAAGTGTGCTTTCGGTGTTTCGGCCGGTAATTTCCTAGGATTTTTGGTGCACCATCGCGGCATCGAGGTCGACGAGAATAAAGCCCGCGCCATCATCAGCGCCCCACCTCCAACGACAAAGAAACTGTAAGGATATAGACAGTGGCTAGGATCATGACAGTTGTCAAAAGATTATAACTCTTAGTTAGATAGTCAGTTAGAGAGTTAGGCTTGTGTATAAATACATCATTGTAATAGCTTGGAGATTAAGAAAAAGATTAATACAACAGCTTACAACTTCTCTCTAAAACCTTCTCTGTCTCTTTCTTTCTCTCTCTAGTTCTTGATTCTGATTTCCTTCTATGATCTTCCCCTGTCTATATTAACATGGTATCACTCGCCATTGTTGCTTACGCTGTGTTCTTCGATCTTTCAGCTGCTTCCGCTCATCTTCTTGTTCTGTGATTTGGTGTTGCCGATCGACTATTACCGTGTTCTTGGTTGATTCTTTGGTATCTTCTCTCTCTGTGATTTCTAGGGTTTCTGCATTGCCCGTTCTCTCTCTTTCTGCGACTATGGATTTGTGCACACCAGGTGTTTGTGATATTTCTTCTCTTCAATTTCTGTCTCAATTCTGCAAATATGGTTACGGCATCTCAATTACAAATTCTCCAATCGCCTATTACTAGTCTTATCTCTACAATTTCTACCTCTGTGAATGTGAAGCTTGATGATTCTAATTACTTGAATTGGCATTTCCAAATGCAATTGCTACTTGAGGGGCACGGGATCATGAGATTTGTTGATGGTTCCACTCCTTGTCCATCTCGATATGTTCTTTCTAACTCTTCTGCTGTTGATGGTTCGAATTCGTCCACTCAATTTGAGAATGAAGATTATGTTGTTTGGAAGATGCATGATCGAGCTCTTATGCAGTTGATTACTGCAACTCTGTCTCCGGTTGCGCTTTCCTGTGCTATTGGAAGCACAAGTGCTTGTGATCTTTGGACCCGGTTACATGAACAATTTTCTGTTGTATCTCGGACTAGTGTTTTTCAACTCAAGTCGAATCTTCAAACCATCAAGAAAGGGACTGATTCTGTGTCTCAATATTTGCAGCGAATTAAGGAAGCTCGCGATTACTTGTCCGCGGCTGGTGTTCCTTTTGCAGATAAGGATATTGTTATTCTAGCCCTCAATGGATTACCTTCTGAGTATAATACATTTCGTAGTGTTATAAGGGGTCGTGAGAATGTTATTTCTCTCCAAGAATTTAGGGTGCAGCTTCTTGCTGAAGAATTGATTGTGGACAGTACTGCAAACTCTCATTTTTTGTCTGCCATGGTGGCTAGTAATTCTGCTCCCAAATCCCATCCATCTGGTGGTGCTCATTCGGGTTTTTCAGGTCCTCAGTCTGTTTCCTCTGGTGGATTTCGATCTTTTAGTTTCCACAAGAAGGGTAAAAGTAAACCTAATCAGGGCTATCGGTATTCTAATCCGAGTCCTAGACAGCAGTTTCCTAATCATGGTTCACCATCAGCACCTGTTTTCTTTGGAGTGCTAGGACCCTCACCTTCACAGTCTATTGGACACTCAACTATGCAGCAAGTGTCTTGTCAACTCTGTAATCAGTTTGGCCACACTGCTCCGTTTTGTAACTCCAAACAGTTGGAAAGACAAGGCTGTCAAATTTGTGGCAAGGCAAATCATACCACCTGGTATTGTTTTTTCAATGACAAAGGTCCCAACTTTGGTGGTCCACACTACTCTCAGATGTCTCGCCATGAGTATGCTCCTTCCGCACCTACTCAATCCAATATCCAGGCTCTGCACACAGTATCTTCTCCGTCCTCTTCAGTTCCTCCATCCCAGATTTGGCTTATTGACTCGGGCGCTACCAACCATATGACTGCCGATTTCAGCAATTTGTCCTTGGCATCTCCTTATCCCGCTACTAAGACTGTGCAAACTGCCAATGGTGAAGGTTTGAAAATTTCACACATTGGTAGCTCTATCATTCAAACACCTGTGAAACCACTCAAATTGAATTCCATTCTTTATGTGCCTCGGTTGTCTCAAAATTTGTTATCTGTTCATCGCATTTGTCTTGATAACAACTGTTGGTTAGTGTTTGATGCTTACTGTTTCTGGATCCAGGACAAAGCCACAGGGAGGGTCTTGTACAAAGGCCACTGCAGTAATGGACTATACCCCATTCCATCCCTTTCCAATCCATCCTTTCTTTCTCCAGGTCATTCTCAAGGGCATTTTAAAGCTTCTGCATTGCTTGGACAGCTTGTTAGCTCTAATCTTTGGCATAGTAGGTTAGGGCATCCTTCAAATACCACTGCCTCTATCATGCTTACTAAGTCTCATATTTCTTGTACAAAGGATATTGTTCATATGCTCTGTCATAATTGTCTCGAGGGCAAGTTTACTAAACTGCCTTTTCAGTCTAGTGCACACAAATCTGTAATTCCTTTCGAAACTGTACACAATGACCTTTGGGGTCCATCTCCCTGTAATTCCATTGATGGTTACAAGTATTATGTAACTCTCATTGATGAGTGCACTAGATATTGTTGGTTGTTTCCTCTTGTTAATAAATCAGATTTCTTTGACATCTTTGTTGGTTTCCATTCCTTTGTGCAAACTCAATTTTCTGCTTGTATTAAAACTTTGCAAACTGATGGTGGTGGTGAATATTGTAGCCATAAACTTCAAGTGTTTCTTACCAATAACGGTATTCTTCACCATAGATCATGTCCCTATACTCCGGAACAAAATGGCTTGGCCGAAAGAAAACATAGACACATTGTTGAGACCACTGTAACTTTGTTACAATCTGCCAAATTACCCTCCTCCTTCTGGACTTTTGCTTGCCAAACTGCTGTCTACCTGATTAATCGCATGCCTACATCAGTTTTGAATAATTGTTCACCATTTGAAAAACTTTTTGGTACTCCTCCTCTTTTGACTCATCTTAAGGTGTTTGGGTGTTCTTGCTTTCCTCTATTAAGACCTTATATTCAGAATAAATTACAAGCTAAGACCAAAGAGTGTGTATTTCTTGGGTATGCCTCAAAGTATAAGGGGTTCATTTGTTTTGATGTGTTACAAGGTAGGTTCTACATTTCTAGACATGTCGTGTTTGATGAGTCTAAATTTCCCTACTGTCACCTGTCTGCATCACCACAGTCCACACCTGTGCCATCACCTATCTCTCGGCCTTACTCCCCACTTCCAGTTCCTACTATGGACAATGTCCTAGTTCATTCACCCACACCCCCACCTAGTACTTCCTCCTCAGTTTCCCCTATGTCCTCCTCTTCCTCACCTATTTTATCATCCTCTCTACCTACTGAGCAATCCCCTTCCCCAACCCGTATCTCTTCTCAGTCCATTACTGTTCCTGCAAGTTCTATTTCTCCACTCCCTGTGGACTCTGAATTTAGTCCGAACTTACTTCCAGTGGTGTTACCAATTGCTCCACTTAATATGCATCCTATGCAAACTAGAAGTAAGAATGGAATCATTAAGAAGAAGGCCTTTCTCAGTCAAGTGGCTGCATCTTCTGATGTTGATTTATCTTTGGTGGAACCTGCAACATATAAATCTGCAATGAAGATACCTGTGTGGTCCACAACAATGCAGGAAGAGGTTGATGCATTGCATAACCAACACACTTGGAGTCTTGTACAGTTGCCTCCTCACAAGAACCTTGTTGGCTGTAAGTGGGTTTTCAAACTCAAAAAGCACTCCGATGGGACAGTGGCTCGGCATAAAGCTCGCCTTGTTGCTAAAGGGTTCAGTCAAGAGCCTGGTTTGGACTATGGTGAAACCTTTAGTCCCGTGGTTAAACCAACCACTGTCAGGTTAGTTCTAGCCTTGGCAGCTCACTTCAATTGGACTCTTAGACAGTTGGATGTCAAGAATGCGTTTTTGCATGGTTTGTTAAATGAAGAAGTGTACATGGCTCAACCTCCTGGTTTTGGCGATCCTGCACATCCTGATTTGGTTTGTAAATTGCACAAGTCTCTATATGGATTGAAACAGGCGCCTAGGGCCTGGAATGACAGGTTTACCACCTTTCTTCCCTCTCTTGGTTTTCAATCCACATATGCTGATTCTTCTTTATTTGTTAAGCTTGCTGGCAGTGACATTGTGGTACTCCTCCTCTATGTCGATGATATTATTCTTACTGGCAGTTCTCAGTCAGCTATTCAACACGTGATTACCTCTTTAACTTCTGAGTTTGACATCAAGGACTTGGGGGATCTTCATTATTTTTTGGGCATTCAAGTTGTCAAAACTGCTACGGGATTATTTTTGTCTCAGTCCAAATATATACTGGACTTGTTGCAGCGAGTTGAGATGGTTGATTGTAAGCCATGTGATACCCCTTGTTTGCCTTACCATCGGTTGGTTAAAGATGATGGCACTCCCTACAATAATCCAACAGCATATCGCAGTATAGTTGGAGCCTTACAATATCTCACCTTCACTCGACCGGACATTGCATTCTCAGTTCATCAAGTCTGCCAGTTTATGCAATCTCCAATGGTGTCGCATTTTACTGCTGTCAAGAGGATTTTGAGGTATCTCAAGGGGACACTGTCTGCTGGCCTCTCTTATACTCGAGGAGATTTACTACTGAAGGCATTTAGTGATGCCGATTGGGCTGGTGATCCCAATGATAGGCGTTCTACCACTGGTTTGGTTGTCTTCTTCGGCAATAACCCTATTTCTTGGTCCTCCAAGAAACAACCCACTGTTTCTCGTTCCTCGACGGAAGCCGAATACAGAGCTCTGTCTACTATATCCGCTGAACTTGATTGGATTCAACAACTCCTGGCATTTATGCATGTCAAGCCTGCTGTTCCTCCTGTTCTCTTCTGTGACAATCTGTCTGCCATAGCTTTGTCCTTTAATCCGGTTCAACACCAACGCACGAAGCATATTGAGATCGATGTACACTTTGTGCGTGAACGGGTTGCTAAGAAGCAACTTTGTGTTCAGTTTGTCTCCTCTCGGGAGCAATTTGCAGATATTTTAACTAAGGGCCTTAGTGCTCCTCTTTTTAAGTCTCATTGTTTCAACCTCATGATCGGATCATCCCCTCATGAGTTTGAGGGGGCATGTAAGGATATAGACAGTGGCTAGGATCATGACAGTTGTCAAAAGATTATAACTCTTAGTTAGATAGTCAGTTAGAGAGTTAGGCTTGTGTATAAATACATCATTGTAATAGCTTGGAGATTAAGAAAAAGATTAATACAACAGCTTACAACTTCTCTCTAAAACCTTCTCTGTCTCTTTCTTTCTCTCTCTAGTTCTTGATTCTGATTTCCTTCTATGATCTTCCCCTGTCTATATTAACAGAAACAGCTCCAGTCGTTACTCGGGCAGATAAATTTCCTCCGTCGTTTCATCGCCAATTCGGCCGGTAAAATGAAAGCATTCTCTACGCTCCTTAAGCTGAAGGAAACCGACCGATTCGAATGGCGCGAAGAGCATCAAACTGCGTTTACGCAAATCAAGGTGGCCCTTTCTACTCCACCCGTGCTCGTTCCACCTTGTCGCAACAAACCCCTTAAATTATACATTTCGGCAGCCGCCGAATCCATTGGTTGTCTCCTCGCGCAAGATAATAATGTCGGGCGCGAACAAGCTATCTTTTACCTTAGTCGAAACTTGAATTCCCCAGAGCTCAATTATTCACCCGTCGAAAAACTTTGCTTAGCTTTGTTTTTCGCCGCATCCAAGCTTCGGCATTACATGCTCCCCACAGTTACGCAGGTCATCGCCCAAACCGACGTAATTCGTTACATGCTGACTCGGCCTATTGTGAAAGGCCGAATCGGGAAATGGACACTCGCCTTATCCGAGTTTAGCCTTCAGTATGTACCCCAAAAGGCCGTCAAGGGGCAAGCCCTCGCCGATTTCCTGGCACAACACCCATCCCTTTATGGTTTTGAGGGGGCGACGTCGACATCGGTTTCGTCACCACACGCGATAACCATTGGACTATGCATTTCGATGGCTCCAGCACTTCGACTTCGGCGGGTGTCGGCATTGCAATTCAGTCGCCCGACCACTGCCGATGGTATTTTTCTCTCAAGTTGGATTTCAGCTGCACGAATAATCAGGCAGAATATGAAGCCCTCATTATCGGCCTACACGTTTTACACGATTTGCGGGCCTCTCGTGTTCTTGTCCTCGGTGATTCCGAACTTGTGATTAACCAATTGAACGGCATTTTTCGTTGCATGAGTTGTACTTTAGCGCCATATCACATGGTCGCCACCTACCTGGCCGAGTCATTCGAACGGATCACGTTTGAACATATTTCACGAACCCACAATACCGATGTCGATGAACTCGCCCAGATCGCCTCCGGAGCACAACTCATGGGGGGCAAGCTCGGCCGAATCGCAGCCACAGGCCTGCAATCGTACCCGGCCTTGATCGATCGGCAAAACTTCCAGCGCACACACGTAATACGTACTAGAGTAATGTCACTCCCATCCCTACTAGAACGAGGTGACCCCGTGGAAGTTTGTGCTGTCGAGGTAGAACCAGATGATTGGAGAAAGACGATGTTACGATACCTCGATAATCCCAACGGGAAACACGACCGGAGAACGAAGGTCCTGGCCACAAACTACGTGTCGTACCAAAATGAGTTGTACCGCAAAGGCGAGGACGGGTTACTACTATTGTGCCTCGGCCCACATGAGGCCGACCAAGCAATGGCTGAGGTACACGAAGGTATTTGTGGGGCACACCAGTCTGGACGAAAGATGCGCTGGCTGCTTCGACGACACGGTTATTTTTGGCCCAGTATATTAAAAGATTGTATCGAATATGCACGAAGATGCGTACCATGCCAAATTCATGGACATGTGCAGAGAGCCCCGGCCAAATTACTACACTCGGTTACTAAACCATGGCCATTCAGAGGTTGGGCAATGGACGTAATTGGCAAAATCACGCCATCATCGGGGGCAGCAAAACACGCGTGGATAATGGTAGCAACTGACTATTTCACTAAGTGGGTCGAGGCAAGATCATACGCCGAATTAACGGCCAAGGAAGTATGCGATTTCGTAGAAGAAAATATTGTGACCAGATTCGGCGTGCCAGAAACGATCATAACTGATAATGGCACTATATTCACGGCCGATAGGTTTAGGGAGTACGCGGCAAGTTTGAACATCCGACTCGAACAATCTACGCCGTACTACCCACAAGCAAACGGGCAGGCCGAGGCAAGCAATAAAGTGTTGATTGGCATCCTTGAAAAAATGGTAAAAGAGAAACCTGGTTTGTGGCATTTGAGGTTGAATGAAGCATTATGGGCATACCGAACCTCACCTCGGTCGGCTACTGGAACCACCCCTTACGCGTTAACTTATGGACACGACGCTATGTTACCGGTCGAGTTAAGTATAAGCTCGTTACGAGTAATCGAGCAGAGCGATTTGTTCAGTATTGAGTATTGTCAAGCGATGCGGCAGGAATTAGAAGATTTAGAAGAAAGTCGAATCGACGCGGGTAACTTATTGGTAGCGCAAAAGAAAATTGCCGAGCGAGCGTATAACCAGCATGTAAGACAAAAAACGTTCGGCGAAGGTGAATTGGTTTGGCAAACTGTGTTGCCTATCGGGATTAAAGACCCCAGATTTGGGAAGTGGTCGCTGAATTGGGAAGGGCCATTCATCGTTCACAAAGTCCTCGGCAAGGGGGCATATCATCTAAGAGATCGGACGGGTTCAGTTCATAAATTACCGATTAATGGAAAGTTTTTAAAGAAGTACTATCCAATTACATGGGAAATGCAGGAGTGAAAAACATTGTATTAATAGCAAAATGACCATTGTATTAATATCAAAAGTCATTACAAGAAGAACAAATACTAATACAATGATAGGGTCCTAAGGGGTCGATGGGAGGAAGGTCTCGAGGGCAGCTTTTAGCTCCAGCCACTTGGCTTCGCTCAAAATTATCTCAGCCTGCCAGGTCTTCTTGTTACATTGCAGTTGCTGGATACGCCGTGCACCGGCAGCGAAGGCCGTTAGCCGAGTCTTGTTGGCCTCAAAGTCCTTCTCAAGCTCAGAAGCAGCGGCCGACCTTTGCCGTTGAAGGTCAGAAATCTGACGGTGGAGGTCAGAGATCTGACGATCGAACTCGGACAGCTTGGTTTTCTTCGCCTTGATTGCCTCCATCTCCACTCGGCCGGCCTCATGCGCGACCTTGGCCACCTTCAAGTCGTCCTCGGCCTGCAATGCTCGCTCGAAGACAAGAAAGTGTTGCCGAGTTCGCTCCAAGAGGTCGGTAAGGAAAGAGATACCCTCCGGGCTCAGATGACCACCGCTGGCGAGGTCATTGAGACACTCTCCAACAGAGTCAAGGCCTTTGCACCGGAGAGCTTGAGAAGCAGTCAGAGACAAGACTTCGTGCAGCTTCACGAAGACTTCGGCGGGCGTGGCTCCCACCGATTCGGCCGGAGCAGCAGAGAAGCCGGCCTCACCGGTCGTGCTCTGGAGTAGAGCATCAAGCTCCATTTCCCACGACGGCTGCACATAAGAGGAAAATTTTGTGATGAACAGTAAAGACGTGATGTAGTGCATAAAGGAAAAAGGAGAATGTTTTAGACCTGCCGAGAGGAGACTTCGGCCATGCCCTTTGGGTCATTGCCCGAACCCAGGGAACTTAATGGCCGAGCCCAGTGCCTCAGACCGCTACGCAATTCACGCGGCCGATGGAGGTCATCTACATTTGATGGCCACGATGGCGGCCAGGAAATATAAACAACGCCCCTCGGCGCATAAAATTGCCGGTGAAATGAATGTTCGGGCACCTGACATTTAATGGTCTTAAAAACATGTATCAAAAGAGAAAATCAACACAAAAGAAGAAAGACTTACAAAGGCCGAAGAGACTTCCTGCGGAGGAATGGGGAGATCTGCATCCTGCGGATGAATCGGCGACTCGGCCGTGGCCTCAGGGTCGGCCATGGGTCTCTTGCCGCGATCCGCCACAGGAGAAGTCGGTCGAGCGGCCGCCTCGACAACCGGAGGAGGACAGACGGGAGGAAAGCTGACTGGTCGGCGACGGCGTTCCAGGGGGACCTTTTCGCTCTCGCTCTCGACATCCTGGACAAAAAGAGATTATTTTACGACCAAAAAACCTGAAGGAACAAGAGTAGAAGCAGAATTATACCTCCAAAACGACCGTTGGAGTCGGGGGTGTTTCGGTAGGAGCAGCCGATTTCCCCATTTCGGGCGCCACGACCGGCTCTGAAGTTGGAGCGGATGCGGGTGCGACGATTGGATCGGCCTGGGAGACGGCTGGAGGATTCGAGGTTGGAGGTGCCTGGGCAGCCGGCACAGATGGAGAGCCGGCAGGAGCGGGCGTCCCAGTAGTGTTACTGGGGACGACATGAATTTCCTGGTCGCCCTTCTTCGCCAATTTCTTGACGCGTTTAGAAGGACGAGGGGCCTCTTCCGCCGGCTCGGCCCCTTGGTGGGGGCATTTGGCAGGGATCGACCGCTCGGTGACAAGGGTCCTCTTCATAGGCGCCTTCTTCGCCTTTGCCACCGCGGCGACCACTTCCACCGTCCTCGGCACGCGAACCCCTGAAAAGCGAAGTAATTAGCAACGAGGATCAAGTGGTAAAACAAAGGAGGAAAGAAGAACGGAAAGACTACCTTGGGTCGACTCCTTAGGCTGTGTCGAGGATGTTGACCTAGGGCGGTCGCCGAAGATCTTCTTCGCCAGATCTTCGGCCGGGGCGCCGAAGAAGTTGCCGGTATACTCCTCCCACCAGTCCCCGAAGGTATCAGTTCCCAGAGATTCAGGGACCGCCGGCCGAATCCGGAATTTCCTGCACTTCTCTTGGAACTCCTGGTCGGACGTCTTGCACTCCCTCTCAGAGGAACCGGTAAGACGCCCCCGACTTAGGAGTGACCGAGAAGCGAGCAGGGGGACGGGGCTGCCTTGAATATAGCCGAGTTGCCGGGCGACAAAATGGGGGTGGTAGACCTCCCAGCCAGCTCAGCGGGCATCGCAACCCAGTGGAAGGTCGCGAGCCAAAACAAACGACCCCCAGCGCTGACGAATGTCCGCATCCTCGGACGCGGCCCACGCGGCCGTAGGAAGCTTGAGCGAGGAAGGGTACTCCTGGCGCCGGCACACCAGGAACTCGTCATCCGAGAGGACATCTAGGCCGAGGAAGTGTTTGAAAACCTCGTCGGCTCGGTGAGGTGGTGCCGGTCGAGATGCCAGTTGAAGACCGAGGGCGGCCGTTCGCTGGAAGGCAGGGACCTCCGGTCGAAGAATAGAGAAGTAAACCTGCAACCAGAGTTGGAACACCCAGAGGGGTCCGTTCTGATGCGGGTCGATCTTGCCAATGGTCGCCTCGGCCAGGCAACGGTAGAGATTGGCGAGTATGGCTGGACTGAGCGCCAGCAAGCGACCATTAGCCAGTGCCTGGGCCACCGGCATGTTCTCCACCAGGCATTTGTTCGACCGAGTACAACAAATGAATTTGTTGTACCAGTAGAAGAGGAAGGCCTCGTGCTCTCCCTTCCTAAGGCTTTCCTCGCCTCGGCCGGCGAAATGAAGAATGAGAGTGTTGTAGTTGAAGAAGTTCTTGTGGAGCTTCTGAACTTCTTCCCTTGAGGGCTCCCGATCACCCCGGCTTAGCGTCTCGACGGCCCTTTCGTCGAATAGTGCCTTCAGGTCGAGAGGAGAAGGGTATCCGGAAAGGGCGGCGTCAATAGGAAGGCCGGTCGAGGAAGTCCCAATGATGGCCGAGACGTCGAGAATGGTGGGGCCGAGAGGGCCGAAAGGCAGGACCATGGTGTTGGTGGCCGAACACCATAAACTCAGGGCCGCCATGAGCAGCTCCTTATCCATGGCAATCTCCATGGTTGACAGAATAATGGCATCGTAGATGCCGAGAGCCTTCCACTCCTTGGAGAAGAAGGAGCTCATTCGGTCGACCCAGGCTGCCCAGGCCGTGGTGGTCGAGGGCCAAGCTCCTTGAGGACGAGCCAAGCACCATTTCGACCAGTCAAACCCTTGAAGCAGGGGGGTTAGACATTGCTCCTTGAGCAAGTTGGTGACAGACGACGACACTGCGTCTTTGAAGAGGGGACCCAGAATCTGGTGGGTGGTGGCCATATCCTCTTGAAATCGCAGCGTCTTGACGGCGCTTCGATCGATGAATGACTTGCACTTATTGATCTCATCGGAAAGCTTCGAAATAAAGGAGGCCATTTGCAGAAGGAAGAACTGGAAAAAATTGCAGAAGGGCTGGAAGGTTTGATTTGAGCAAACAAAGATGAGAAATTAGAGATTCTGGAGTTTCTGAGGGCATAAGAGGCGAATGGCAGAAATGTGGGTATTTATAGGCTTTTCAGAATGAATATCAAACGTCTGGAATTCAAAAGCGCTGGTTCAGATTGGGGGGAAATGTAACCGGGAAGGTCTGCAATCATTTCGGATATTTTGGGAACCTGCGAAAATGGGATCGAGGAGTCGAAAATCCAGGATGCACGATGGCGTGTGGCGACAGGTTCAATGCATTTAATAAGGATGAGACGGTTCAATTAGTGCACGGTTTCGAGGCCCATGAGTGAAGCTTTTGAGAACGGCGGAGAATCGACACGTGGCCACGCGTTGGGGGCAACGAGGAAAGTGCAATCATGTCTCATAAATATGCAGGAATAATGATCATTAAGGGAGTAAAGTTCAAAAAAGCAATAAATGTTTTCGCTTCTTCAAGGTCGAGGCCCGACCAAGAGGTGACAGTCGGCGACCTCAGAAGCGAGGGGGCAATGTTTGGGCCCAAAATATTTTGGTTAGGCCGAGCAGTCAGATGTGCTCGGCCCAAGGTAATAACAGATGCTATGGGCCGAATAATAAAACCCGGGCCAGCTGGCAGGGTCAGCCGAATCCTATCTCAAGAGGTCCAGATAAGTAGGAAGGATTGAGGAAATCCTGGTGCGACCAGGATTCTCGACCAGCAAGAAATAAAGCCTCAAAATGAGGAAGATTCAGAATCCCAGTGGGAGTAGGTTTGTTCGAACCAGAATCGAAATGGGACAAGGACTCCCAATCCAAATCAGAGGAGGTTTCAAGGAATGGGGTACTATAAATACACGAGATCATGCAACATTCAAAGCCTCTTCAAATCATCATACAATTGCCCTGCGCAAAACCTCTCAAACACCTTGAGATTTTTCCTTTTCTTTTTCTGCCGACACACCTTCAGTTTGGATAAACAGCACTGTGGAAGCGCCCGGCGAGCACCTTCAGTTTGGATAAACAGCACTGCTGCCGCAGAACCAGCCGACCGAGAAGCACCTTCAGTTTGGATAAACAGCACTGCGTCGAGGTCGACCGGTTATCTATCTAAGTCTCGGCCGAGAAGGGTTTTCGAACCTTTATTGGCAGAGGTCACCTTGCTAGCCCTCTCGGCAAAGTCAGGTGTTACGAATCACATTGCTCGGCGTACAGGGCGCCGAGTGGCTTTATGATTGGATACTCGCAAGTGGGTTTCAGGGTTCGGCATTCTGACGGCCGAACGACGTTTACCATCAAGACCTACATCACGTTTGAGTATCTGTGCCCATACAGTTTGGTCTCGATTCGACGTGCTTTTACTCTCGCGAATAAAATCATAGTGACCGAATCGGGCTCTGACGATTTGTGAACTCTGCAGAATTAGCAGCCTTGTCTTCAGGCTATAGAACCCAGAGACCGAGAGTGTTCCTTCCTCGGTCGCAATCGCAAGATAGAGAAATCAGCAACGCGCTCAGAGCGACATCAGCAAATTTTACTCCTCGGCCGAGCTCGGCCGACGAGTTGGCACGCCCCGCATTCAACCGAAGGACATAGTTAGCTTATTAGTTACTCAGCCTGCGCGCCACGTAGGTTTTGTAATTTTTAGAGTCAACAGTAGCAAATGTGTGATATGTTTTTAAGCTGCATAGAAAGTTAGAAACTAAACTGTGTGATTGGTTGTGGTTTTAAAATATGAAATATTGATTGTAGAGAAAACGAAGCATAATGACGATCTTTTTTTATGCAAAATGATTTTAACGTCAATTAAAAAAAATACATAATACGCTTGTTGTATCATTAATTTAACGAAAAAAATCTAACATAAGGCATAAAGATAAAATTTCAAATCCTGAAAGTCCAAAGTGAGAAATGTAACTAGTATTGAAATATACGTTTAGATAGTAAAATTAAGCGACATAAAAGAATAATTTAATAAAAATTGATATCCTCCAAATCGTTACATAATCACTTTTCGACATTATTTAGACCCAAATAATTGCATGCCTCTTTGTTGGTCAAATATATTAGCTTTTATGACCTCAATCACAGCCACCACCCCTAACACTTTAACTCCGGCAACCTCAGCTGCCTCCACCACTTTCATCAAGTACTTCTTTATCGCCGGCCACACATGCTCGCGCACCTGCGCATTGATGTCCAATATCGTAAGCGCATTGCGGAAGCAACGCTGGCGGGGTGCAGGCGAGGCTATAACGTGGGTAGGCATAACGCGATAGGGTTGGTGGTCAGCACCGGAGAGACCACGTCTCCGAGCACGGTGCGCGATGCGAGGTCGTTGTTGTAAGTTAGGAGCTGGAATTGGAGTCTTTGTCTGGTGCGAATTTCAAGCGTGGCGCAAGCAGTTCGTTGTGATGAGTTTTCGTTCTTGAACTCGGACATGTGCATACGGTAGGCCAACTTGAACCCCATTGCATTGGTGATCAATTTGTTTACCACAAATCTTCCTAGACACAACCAGAAGAGCAAGCCAATGGATTAATTAGATTGAGGGCATGCCACTATTAGGCCACAAATTTAGTTGTGTTTATCTCGACTCTAAGAATCCCTTTATATAATGAATCAATCAACCCTTTATCTTGACTCCAATTCAAGAAAGCTTGCACATTCCTATTCTGGTTTTGAGTAATAATCAGAATTCCTTAATGTCGCGTAGAATTCCTTAGTGATCGTGTCGTGTCAAACTTGTTAACTTAACGTATTTTAAACTTCAAACTCAAATCCAGCTCATTTTACTCATTAAGGACAATATATTACTTCAATAAATAATCAAATGAAAAGACCCATCTAAATTTATAAATTCCTTTTGATTCAACAATGCAACTATAATTATCTTGTTAAGCACCACATCTACGTACATGCCCCATAAATTGAGAGAAGTACTAAGAGAGATAGGGAATTAGTTTATTTAATTAACGAGTTGAAACAAGGAGAAGACCTTAATAAACCCGTTATTTAACGAGTTGACCGATAAATCATCAAATCTCGACTCAAACTTATTTTTTTCGTGCCAAATTAACGTGTCGTGCATAAAATTTCTAGATCTCAATTCTAAAATCCCTTAAAACCAAGAACATTGTATATACCTTTTAAATTCTAGACAACGTATTTTTCAATGGATTTGATTATTCATCCTATTGTGTATTCCAAAAAGAGAAATCAAGTTACATTAAAGAATAAAAAACATTAAAAACATTGGCACATATATACTTAATTTGTTAAAATTTACTATCTTGATCCTAATAGATGCAGAGTGAAGCCGGCAACTCGCACCAACTATCGCCAACAGTAACACGCCTCATTGAGAAATAATCGTGGTATAATTGCTTGATAATGAGATTAAGAAATTAATGAAGTGCTTAATTTAATCACCCCTAACGAACTGCGCGCCTTGTGTTGATCGAAAATGTCAGCTTTTCTGACTTCAATCTCAGCCACCACCCCAAACCCTCCGAAACCGTAAACCTCAGCCGCTTCCACCATATACTTTTCTATCTGGGGCGCCACACGCTCGCACACAGTCCTATTAATTTCCAAACTTGAAAGTGCGTTGCGGATGCAGAACTGGCGCAGTTCCGGCAATGCCACTTCGCGGGGAGGCACCGCGATGGGGTTGGTGGTCAGGTCCGGAGAGACCACGTCGTCGAGCACGCACATAGCGAGTGATGGGACGTCAAGGCCGTTGGAAGTTAGGACTCGGAGCTAGAGCCGCTGTCTCGTGCGGATTTCTAAAGTTGGTGACGTAATTTGCTGGCAATGCGGTGATGGGTTTTCGTATTTGATGGCGTACATGTGAAGAGCGTAGGTGATCGAGTCGAACTCCATTGATGGAAGAAATAAGGCCGCAAGATTATTGCCGGTTCATATGAATAGGTAAGTCTGACAGGGGAAAGCTTGGGGAATAAGTAACTCGGTACGAAATTAGGAAAATTAATCCTATTTCAATTAGGAAACCCGCCCATGAATGGTTTAACTTGGGTACCAAGTAAATATCAAAATTTAGGAAATCTGGGAAAACGTTGACCAATAATATTTGATCATTAGATTGGTCTGAGAACTCCTCCTTGCATTAGGAGGATAAAGAGTGGGTAATTTTCGTAAAATAAATTTACAACTGTGGTCAGCCAATTAACGCAGTAACTATTTCCTTTCCTATAGGCATCAAGACTCCTACTCAAAGAAGGTTTCCTAAATGAGCACTGTTGAACCGACTACTAAGGAACCAGAAGGACAAGCGTTTCTAAGAGTGCGATTCAGAATTCAGGAGAGAAATTTGTTGAGAGAAGTAAATTAAATGGGGAAGAGAGAGTCTACGGCAACAAAACCAGCAGCCAAGAAGCGATTTGCCGAGAAGCTTGATACTGTTTTCTGTTGCCCCTTCTGCAACCATTCCAGCAGTGTTGAGTGCCGAATCGACATGAAGAACATAATTGGTGAGGCTATCTGTTGCGTTTGCCTAGAGAGTTTCAGCACAACTGTCACAGCTTTGACTGAACCGATCGACATTTACAGTGAATGGATTGATGAATGCGAGAAGGTCAACGGAACCCTTAACGATGAATGATGATGATGGTTTCCTGAAAGCAGCTGATAGGATGTTTTTAAGTTCATCTTCTTGTTTTTTGTTTTTCCTTGATAGTTCAGTCGTTGTTTAATGGAAACTTTTGTGCCCCAGAATACAATATAGTATTTCCGAACCTTATTCATGTGGTGGTTAAACGTACGTAGTTTTTAACCTACGAAGGAAATAATGTCATATATTTGTCTTATATATATATATGTATGTATGTATGTATGTATGTATGTATGTATGTATGTATGTATAAAACAAACAAAAAGACTAGGGTTGAGGAGTAGACCTATCTATTCTAAATATTGCTAAGTGAAAGAGGCATTTTTGGTACTCTTATATGAATTCTGTAGGCTGTACATCCTATACATGAAAATCTCAAGGAAACTGGTACGGTGACTGCTCAATTTCATCTCACAAACATAATGATTTATGGAATACAGGACGTGCTGCATAAACAATGTAGATATACGAGGTCCACAACGGACACTACCAATGAATTTCATGTTCGATTCCAAGGAGATTTTAATACACACTTCCAACAAATCTAACTCATAAATTGCAAATCACAAGTGTACTGGAGCTGTAATAATAACACAGAAATTTCAGAAACTAGTTTCCGTGGAAAACATCTAAAATTTAGCTTGAATGCTACTAATTACGGATTTGTCAACCTGGAAAGATTTAGCCAGAACATCTTCTGAAATTGCGGGATTGGATCCAAACACAGCATTAGCAATGGTGTTGACTCCCGGGTTTTGGCTACTCAGAGAAGAGAGTGAAATGGCAATTCCATTCCCCACATTTTGCTGATAGTGAACTAGTCCAACAGGGAACACAAACACATCACCCTTGTTAAGGACCTTCGAAATGAGCTTGTTGTCGGGGTTTGATGTCACAAAGCCAACATTGAGGCTGCCTTCTAAGACGGTTAAAATCTCAGTGGCTCGGGGATGAGTGTGGGGTGGGATGACACCCCATGGTGCGTAGTCGATGCGAGCGAGTGAGATGCCGAGGGTGTTGAGACCTGGAATTTGACCCACATTGACAGGGGTGACCTTTCCACCAACAGGGTTTGAGGTGTTGCCGGGGATGTGAAGTCCGCTGAAGAAGAAATGCTCAGCTGTTGCTAGCTTGGAGTCCAAGCAAGGAAACCCATTTACTCTCGTTGCTGTGATATGTGCACAAATACAATTCACAAAGCAAAAGTTAAAGTCAGCGGAGGACTAAGTAGGATTAAGAAGTGTACACATTTTTAAATGCAAACTTAAAGCTTATCTTATCACAAATAAAAACTGCAAAAAACTTCGATATGAACCTGAGCTAGTTGTGTCAGCGACACAGAAATCTTGCAATGGACTAGGCTCAAAAGCAATGACCAATGCGCATGTCATAGCAAGGAAAGTAATCAATAGCAAAATTTGGTTTGTCATCTCAATTAGTCTTTCACCTTTTCTTCGAGATATTTAAGTTATTGCAATTGATAGATTGAAAGAACTGAGAGAGAGGTGGGGAATTGAAGTATGAACTTGGTTATTTATAGAAAGCGGTATGAATGAATTAAGAACGAACATTTAAACGAAAAGAAAACGCTGCCGACCGTCGGCCGGCGCACCTTGCATGTAGACACTGGATAAGTCTTAAACGTTTTACTTAAGCTAAATTTTAACATAGGCACATCCATTAAATCCAAAATCAGTTCACATACCAAGTCCTTTACTAATTTTTTATACCTTCTGATGTGAGTAAAATACTGATCATGCATATTTTAATTTAAACGTATCAAGCCAATGCATTACGCTAAATTATGGGGGTCCAATCTTATGTATTGGGTCCAAATAACCAAAGGAAGGTTCAGATATAGGCAGTATATGTTTGTCCAAATGCAAACTCTGGGCAGATCCTCCCCAAGACGACTAAGTCAGTGAAAGAAGGATGACTGTTAAGGAATGGAAATTTTGTCTTCTATATATGATGAATTGAAAGCAAATTCATGCCTCTTTTT